>NC_136858.1:37999608-38427574 GCF_951799975.1 Gobius niger
GCTGAATCTTTGTCACATATTTGTTGAATTTTTGTCATTTTTTGTTGAATTTTTGTCATTTTTTGGTTTAATTTTTGTCACATATTTGTTGAATTTTTGTCATTTTTTGTTGAATTTTTGTCATTTTTTGGTTGAGTTTTTGTCATTTTTTGTTGAATTTTTGTTGAATTTTTGTCATTTTTTGTTGAATTTTTGTCATTTTTTGGTTGAGTTTTTGTCATTTTTTGTTGAATTTTTGTCATTTTTTGGTTGAGTTTTTGTCATTTTTTGTTGAATTTTTGTTCAGTTTTTGTCACATTTTTGTTCAGTTTTTGTCACATTTTTTAAAATTTTTGGTCACTTGTTGGTTGACTTTTTGTCCCATCTCTGCTGAATTTTTGTCATTTTTTGGTTGAATTTTTTTCACATTTTTGTTGAATTTTTGTCATTTTTTGGTTGAATTTTTGTCACATATTTGTTGAATTTTTGTCATTTTTTGTTGAATTTTTGTCATTTTTTTGGTTGAGTTTTTGTCATTTTTTGCTGAATTTTTGTTCAGTTTTTGTCACATTTTTTAAAATTTTTGGTCACTTGTTGGTTGACTTTTTGTCACATATTTGTTGAATTTTTGTCACTTTTTTGTTGAATTTTTGTCACTTTTGGGTTGAATTTTTGTCACATTTTTGTTCAGTTTTTCTCACATTTTTAAAAAAAATGTAGTCCCTTGTTGGTTGAATTTTTGTCACATATTTGTTGAATTTTTGTCACATATTTGTTGAATTTTTGTCACATATTTGTTGAATTTTTGTCACATATTGTTGAATTTTTGTCACATATTTGTTGAATTTTTGTCACTTTTTGGTTGAGTTTTTGTCACATTTGTGTTCAGTCTTTGTCATTTTTTGGTCGCGTTTACATCCTTGTTTTCTTCTCATTTCTTCGTGGCTGTTTTGGTGCTTTTTTCCCAAGAAGCTTTTTGATTGGGGTGACGCCAAACTGGAGAAATGTGATCCGTTCAGGTGGGAGTTAAGAGGTTAAAAACGAGATATGAGGATTTGTGTTGGTGTTGATCACTCACTTAGAAAGCTTCCCTGTGGCAAGATGGCCGCCCCGTTATGCTGGAAGTGACTCCGCCTTAAGAGATCTCGCCTTTATACATATTTCTATGGCAACAATACATGTGTTTACAATGACATTACACATATATATAATAAACAATTAAAGGTTTGTCTCCACTATATCCCGCCTGCTGCCAAAAGAGCAAGAGCATTAGTGTTGCCGATGAAGCTTCTTGGATGAGAGTGAAGTGATCCTGTATAAACCAATGTGTGAGGAAAGCACTTCTGTTTGGTCCTGATATTGGTGCAACATCACCCCCTAGTGGTGGTTGGGAAGGGTAATAGGGATTCCTACATGGGGGCTTTACATGTGTCAAGAGCAGCTTAACCCCTTAACTCCCACCTGAACCGAGAGCATTTTCTCCAGTTTGGCTTTACCCCAGTCCAAAAGCTTCTGGAAAAAAGGTGAGAAAATAGCGACAAAACTGAGAGGAAACAATGATGAAGATGTGACAAAAAAGTGAGAAAACATTGATGAAAAAGTGGCAAAAATGTCACAAAAAATTGACAAAAAATTGACAAAAAAAAATGAAAAGTGGCAAAAATGTCCAAAAAAAATTACGCAAAATTTACAAAAAAATGACAAAAATGTTTAAAAAAATGTGACAAAAAATGGACAAAACAATTGACAAAAAAAGGACAGAAAGTGACAAAAAATGACAAAAATGTGATAAAAATTTGACAAAAAAAATCCCCAAATTTGACAAAAAAATGACAAAAATTGGATTAAAAAAATGATGAAAAAAAGACAAAAAAAAGAAAAAAATTGACAAAAAATTGACAAAAAAAATTATGATAAGTGGCACAAATGTCTAAAAAATTTACACAAAATTTACAAAAAAATGACAAAAATGTGATCAAAATTTGACAAAAAAAATCCAAAAAAATGACAAAAAATGACCAAAATTTGATTAAAAAAATGATGAAAAAATGACAAAAATGTGACAAAAAATTGACAAAAAAATGATGAAAAAATGATGAAAAAGTGGGAAAAATGTCATAAAATTTTGACAAAAAAATTACAAAAAAAAGGACAAATGTGACAAAAAGTGACAAAAATGAGTTGAAACCCCCCCAAAAATGGACTTTTTTTTGTTTATAGATTTTTTACGTTTTAGCTTCAATTAAAGTGATCTCGTCTGTAAGTTTTTCAAAGTGAGGAGAGATGGCGTGAAATTTAAAAGTAAACCAACAAATTCCTCCCCTTTTTAACCAGAAAGCCCTTATCAGTTTGCAAAATGAGGAGAGCAGAAACCGGCTTTTCAAAAGTATCTGATCAAGCTCCTCCCCCTCCCTCCTGATTGGACCTGACAGGCTGGTTCACAGGAAAGGCTCGTCTCATTGTGGAGGCTTGTTGAGTGTGAGTTTATTGAGTAGCAGGGGCGGACTGGCCATATGTCCTGTATTCTGGAAGAGCACAGAAGGATCACTGGCTCCAGGGCCACCGGTCTGGCCTCTCACTTTACCTCACCCTCACCCCCGGGCGTGACCGAGCTTTACCCAAATCTAAAAGCTTAACCTCTTAACTCCCGCCTGAACCGAGAGGATCTTTTTCCTCACGTCATCACATTTTTTTTCCATCATTTTTTTGTTGGGTATTCAACTCATTTTTGTAACTTTTTTGTCATTTTTTGGTCAAGTTTTTGTAATTTTTTGGTAAAATTTTGTCACATTTAAAAAAAAAAATTGGTCATTTTTTGTCACATTTCTGTCATTTTTTCGTCAATTTTTTATCAGATTTTTGTCAAATATTTGTCACATTTTTGTCACATTTTTGTCACATTTTTGTCACATTTTTGTCATTTTTATGTCATTTTTAGTAAATTTTTTGTCTTTTTTTCATCCATTTTTCGTCGCTTTTTCGTCAATGTTTTCTCACTTTTTTGTCACATTTCCATCATTGTTTTCGTCTAATTTTTGTCATTTTTTGGTCAAATATTTGTAATTTTTTTGGTCAAATTTTGTCAATTTTTTTTTCAATTTTTTGGTCATTTTTTGTCACATTTCTGTCATTTTTTCGATCATTTTTCATCAAATTTTTGTAATTTTTTTGTAAATTTTTTCATCAATTTTTCGTCACTTTTTCATCAATGTTTTCTCACTTTTTTGTCACATTTCCATCATTGTTTTCGTCTCAGTTTTTTTTGGTTTTTCTCACCTTTTTTCCAGAAGCTTTTGGATTGGGGTAAAGCCAAACAGGAGAAAATGTGCTCGGTTCAGGTGGGAGTTAAGGGGTTAAAACAAAAGCCTCTAAAAACAAAACTGTGCTGGAAAAGCAACAAAAAAGTGACAAAAACACAACAAAATGTGACGAAAACGTGACGACAAGGCGATGAAAAAACAACAATGACATGAAAAACCCCCGAAAAACAAGAGACAAAAACACGGCAAAAAGCCACAAAAAAGTAATGAAAAAGCAGCAAAAACATGACAAAAATGCAGCGACAACGTGACAAAAAGTTCCCGTCTTTTCTAGATTTCATCTTTCAATTGAGGCGTTACAGTGTTGCTCTCCAGTCAAGAAGCTTTTAGATTTGGGCAAAGCCGAACTGGATGAAATGCTCTCGGTTAATTGACGAAAAAATGACAAAAATGTGACAAAAATGTGACAAAAGTGTGATAAAATTTGACCAAAAAATGACAAAAATGTGACAAAAAATTGACAAAAATGTGACAAAAATTTGACCAAAAAATGACAAAAATGTGACAAAAAAATGACAAAAATGTGACAAAAAATTGACAAAAAAATGACAAAAATGTGACAAAAAATGACAAAAATGTGATAAAAATGTGACCAAAAAATGACAAAAATGTGATAAAAATGTGACAAAAATGAGATAAAAAAATTGAAGAAAAAAAGGACAAAAATTTTATAAAAATGTAACGAAAAAATGACAAAAAATGTAACAAAAATGTGATAAAAATGTGATAAAAATGTGACAAAAATGTGACAAAAAATGACAAAAATGTGACAAAAATGTGACAAAAATGTGACAAAAATGTGACAAAAAATGACAAAAATGTGACAAAAATGTGACAAAAATGTGACAAAAAATGACAAAAATGTGACAAAAATGTGACAAAAAAATGACAAAAATGAGATAAAAAAATTGAAGAAAAAAATGACAAAAATTTTATAAAAATTTAACGAAAAAATGACAAAAAATGTGACAAAAAATGTGACAAGTATGTGATAAAAAATTGACAAAAAAGGAGAAAAATTTGATTTGTCAAAAAAAATCACAAAAAATTGTCAAAAAAATCACACACAAAAAATGACAAAAATGTGACAAAAAAAATTACCAAAAAAACGACAAAAAAATGACACAAATCAGTTGAATACCCAACAAAAAAATGCTGGAAAAAAAAATCTGATGACATGGGGAAAAAGATCCTCTCGGTTAAGGCGGGGGGTCAGAGGTTAACACATGTATTTGTGGAAGTGTCGCATTTACGCTAATTTGGGCCAGGCTGACCAGAGTCCAGGGCTGGTTTTCAGTCCCAGAGATTCGACTGCCCAGCTCTCTCCATCTTTACTCTCGTCCTAATCCTCAGCACCGACTTCTCTGTGACAGGCGGCTCTTCTAACTGATCAGCCAAACATAATCCTGTCTGGTTCCTCAGTAATTTCAGGAGAGCGGTGATTAAACCGTCCATCATCATCTCGTCCCACGCTCGATGCACCTCTTCAGATCTGGATATTTTCTACATGAGAGGAGTCAGTCAGCACAGCACAGTGACTCACGCCTGAAGTATAAAGAAGACGGAAGTGATGAAGCAGATTAGATGTGTCACATTTATTATCGGTGAATCATTTTAAGCAGCAGGACTGACACGATCACTGTCACCAAAGCATCAGGTTCAATATTCACCCTTGAAGTGAACCTAAAGTCAGGGAAGCCCAAATGCTTGTTATATAATTGTCAATCAAGAAAAGGCAATGGAAACTGTTGGACACATGTTACACATTTTCTCCAGTTTGGCTTTACCCCAATCCAAAAGCTTCTGGGAAAAAGCTGTGAAAATAGCAACAAAACTGAGACGAAAACAATGATGGAAATGTGACAAAAAAGTGACGAAAAATGCATGAAAAAGTGGCAAAAATGTCACAAAAATGTCACAAGAAATTGACAAAAAATTGACGAAAAATGACAAAAATGTGACAAAAAATGTGACACAGATGTGATAAAAAATTGACGAAAAAAAGGACACATTTTTTATAAAATTTTTTACAAAAAATGACAAAAAAATTTGATAAAAAATAACGAAAAAATGACGAAAATGTGACAAAAAATGACAAAAATGCGATAAAAATTTGACAAAAATTACAAAAAAAATGACAAAAAATGACAAAAATGTAACAAAAAAATGACAAAAATTTGACCTAAAAATGACAAAAAAATGACCCAAAATTACAAAAATTTGACAAAACATCACAAAAAAATGACAAAAAATTTGACCAAAAAATTGCAAAAATGTGCTAAAAATTTGACAAAGAAATGACAAAGAAATGACAAAAAAATACAAAAAAAAATACAAAAAAATTACAAAAAATGTGACAAAAATGTGATAAAAATTTGACAAAAAATTACAAAAATGTGACCAAAATGTGATATAAAATTGACGAAAAAATGACATAAATGTGACAAAAAATGACAAATAAAGAATGAGTTGAATGCCCAACAAAAAAATGATGGAAAAAAAATCTGATGACGTGAGGAAAAAGATCCTCTCGGTTCAGGCGGGAGTTAAGAGGTTAATGCAGGCTACTAGTTACCATAGAAATGCACTAGCCTAGCACTAGCCTAGCACCACTGAACTCTTCAAATATAAGGACTTTTTTTTTCTTCCAGAAATCAACAACACTCTGGATAACTGGGAAATGAGGCCCTATGTCAAAACCCTGAAACATCCCTATTTCAGACCGGGTTTAGTCCTGATTTGATCTTGATCGGGCTCAAGTCAAATATGTCATGAGGTGGTAGCTTACTTTGAATGTCCAGACAGGTGAAATGTTTGAGAACCTCTGATTTCGTAGTAATTGTATTATAGGCTAGTATTTCATCACAAACTCGCTGACTCCGCTCCAGCGCGCTCCTCACACCGGCTCCTGGAAACGACCCCTGTTCCAGTGATTCCACGGCTCCACTCTCCAGTTATTTTAATTGCAAAATGGTTATATTTCAAACATGATTCAGTCAACACATGCATTTATATGGGTAGTCTGGTGTTATAAGTGATTTGCCTCAGGTGCTCTGTGCTTGAGTCGGACTGTTTTTAACCCCTTAACTCCCACCTGAACCGAGCACCTTTTTCTCCAGTTTGGCTTTACCCCAATCCAAAAGCTTCTGGAAAAAAGGTGTGAAAATAGCAACAAAACTGAGACGAAAACAATGATGGAAATGTGACAAAAAAGTGAGAAAACATTGACAAAGAAGTGATGAAAAATTTATGAAAAAGAGGCAAAATGTCACAAGAAATGGACAAAAAATGACAAAAATGTTACAAAATGTGACAAAAAAATGACAGAAATGTGACAAAAATATGACAAAAATTTGATTAAAAAATTGATGAAAAGATGACAAAAATTTGACAAAAAAATGACAAAAAACAGACAAAATTGTGAGAAAATATGACAAAAAATAACAAAAATGTGATACAAATTTGACAAAAAAGGACAAAAAATTGACAAAAAATGACAAAGAAATGACAAAAAATGTGATAAAAAATTGACGAAAAAATGGACAAAAAAATGACAAAAAATGTGATAAAAAATTGACAAAAAAAGATAAAATTGTGACAAAAAAAAACAAAATTGTGAAAAACATTTGACAAAAAATGACAAAAAAAATGACAAAATTGTGACAAAATGTGACAAAAAAAATTACAAAAAATGTGATAAAAATTTGACAAAAAATAAAACAAAAATGACAAAAAAATGACAAAAAAAATTACAAAAAATGTGACCAAAATGTGATAAAAAATGGACAAAAAATTACAAAAATGGGACAAAAAATATGACAAAAATGTGATAAAAAATGGACGAAAAAATGACAAAAATAGGACAAAAAATATGACAAAATTGTGAGAAAATGTGACAAAAAAATGACAAAAATGAGATAAAAATTTGACAAAAAATTACAAAAATGTGACAAAAAATGACAAAAAATTTGACCAAAATGTGATAAAAAAATTGACGAAAAAAATGACAAAATTGTGACATAAAAATGACCAAAATGTGATAAAAAATTGACAAAAATAAAAAAAAGAAATTGACAAAAAATGACAAAAAAATGACAAAAAAAGACAAATATAGTGTGAAATGCTTGAGAACCTCTGATTTCGTAGTAGCAAATACATCACGGGCTAGTATTTCATCACAAACTCACCGACTCCGCTCCAGCGCGCTCCTCACCCCGGCTCCAGCAAACCACTCCCGTTCCAGTCATCCCACGGCTCCACTCTCCGGGTTTTGCTCAGCCGTTTAGCCTCTCGCGGAGCTGTTTGTCTGTCCGTGCCCCGCGTCTACGCGTCTCCCAAAACACGGATATCGCTCTTCTAACAACTCCCAGGACGCCCCCGCCAGCTATGGGATGCTAGCAGGCGTCTTACCTTCACGCAGAGGCGGACACCGGACGCGGAGGTGCGATGTTTACCGCTTGTTTGGGCCAGTTTCTCCCGTGGATATGACCGTGTGATGGCGATGGCTGCGCTCTGGTGAATCGGGGGGGGGAAAGCACGTTGACTCGGCTGCCGAACACACCGCTCTGGGTCTTCTTAAACCGGGGTTTTTACGTGGATTATCGCGACATATGGAGTGCACATGAATATTGGCCGGATTGGGATTTCACACGGGGTAAGTGGACCAGGTACGGCGCCTCTTTTTCACGGATTCACAGCTCTATGTTTCCCGAACGCGGGCTAGCTTAGCAGGCTAGTTCTGCCTTTGTCTGCAGAGACCGGGGAGCTAAGGGATACCGCTTCCATTATCGGACACGGGGGCGTAAGTGGATACTGCCCTGTAATTCACCACTATTTGACTCATTATCTCACGCCTAAACTATTTAAACACCCAGATTTATCAGTGTGGAAGAAGATACTTGTCATTTGCAGCTGGAAACTTTGGGGGGAATGCAAACAAACAGCGGTCCTACACACATATACTGTAAATCAGAGTTAATTTACTTTAACAGATGTACTACTAACTTCCTGAGCAACACTCTGTCAGTGTCTTTCATTGTCTCTCAGTGCAATTATTTAGTTACACATTACAGTTTAGGTGATTACGCAATCCTACTCTCTTCCTGAGGGGGTGACACTAGGGCTGCTCGATTATTGAAAAAATAATAATCACGATTATTTTTTGTCATAATTGAAATCATGATTATTCAAACGATTATTTGTTGCCTTTAAAAAATCCATCAAGAAAGTGACAAAAATCCATCAGAAAAGTGACAAAAATCCAGCAAAAAAATTACAAAAATCCAGCAAAAAAGTGACAAAAATCCAGCAGAAAAAAGACAAAAATCCATTAAAAAAAGACAAAAATCCATTAAAAAAAGACAAAAATCCATTAAAAAAAGACACAAATCCAGCAAAAAAAAGACAAAAATCCAGCAAAAAAGTGACAAAAATCCAGCAAAAAATGACAAAAATCCAGCAAAAAGTGACAAAAATCCAGCAAAAAATGACAAAAATCCAGCAAAAAGTGACAAAAATCCAACAAAAAAATGACAAAAATCCAACAAAAAAGTGACAAAAATCCATAAAAAAAGACAAAAATCCAGCAAAAATAGTGACAAAAATCCATTAAAAAAAAGACAAAAATCCAGCAAAAAAGTGATAAAAATCCAAAAATTAAAAATTAAATAAAAAAATGTGAAAAATTTTTTTGAATATTTTTTTTTTTTTTGAAAAACAAAAATTATAATCGATTTTTTGCGATTATGCTCATTTTGTAATCGTTTACTGTTGCACAGCCCTAGGTGACACATAACATATTTTGATAATTTTGTTGGGAGATGGTGATATTCACAGGCTCCCAAGACTGTAATGATCTCCACACTTAACTGTTGGCACTTCACCTCAGTGAATGAGCAGTTAAATGTTACACAACTGTCCCTATAATTCATAATCTGTGTCTAAAAGAACTCCAGGTTGTTGGATGATTAACCAAGCAAAGACATAAAGGTGAGCACAAAACTAGGGTAATGTAAAATCCTGTAACTGACACTTCCAAACCAGGTTTTATTCAACTAAACTACTACAACTGTCTGATGTTTTGGATGTGTTTTGACGAGATGATCAGAGGAAGGTGTTTGAACAGTGTGTGTGGCACCAATCAATAACTAATGTGTGAATTACAAATCCCATTGTTATTGATAAGGTTTGAAAAAGGATCTAATAATGACCCACAGTGGCTCAGTCTGTCCGCAGGCCTGTGGGTTTGGAAACTCCCCGTGCTTGTGTCCTGTGAATCAAATTTCTCCCTTTTTTTATTGTTTTTATATTGAAATTATTGTAAATGCGTTCTTGTGTGATCGTTGTAAACACGTATTAACGCACAGAAGGGGATAAACGGACTTATTCGCGTTAAAAACGGAGGCAACAGGAGGGAATTCCCACGAATGTGTCCGATAATGGGCACATGCCTCGTCTGGTGTGTGATGGCGCTGCATTTGTGAATCGTCCATCACCAAATGGGTCACTGTGATGTGTTTGCACATTCGAGCCTTGGAATAAATGCTTCCCTATATCAAGGCTTTAATACTGGGTGTAAACCATTCGGGAAATAATTCAGAGTGACTGGTTTGTGTCCAAAATGGGACGGGACATGAAGAAAAGCGGTGGGATTCGCAGCGTCCGATAATGGAACTCGTTAGCTTTGTAGCGGGCCACAGCGGGCCTCGCTGTCTCCGCCAACAAACGTCCATAACACACTAATAATTAACCGTTTTATTAGGTTTACTGGTGTTTCTGTGTCGTGTGAGCTCTTCGATGCGCGTATTTGTTGTTGCACTGAGTAGAAATCGTGTGCATCCAAAGATATTAGCATGTTTGTTAGCTTCATGCTAAAGGACACACAGGGCCGAGTGAAGCCCCTGCTAGCAACGACTCACTCACTTTCCCTCGGTTCGCTCATAATAACTGTACTTTTCTTATATTTCTTATTCGTATCTGGTATCTGAGTTGTCCTCTTTCATAATCGTGCATTACATGTTTAGTAGCTGCGTTATTTAGAGCGTGTTATTGAAACAGTTGGGGAGCAGCTAGCTTAGCTTCATGCTAATTCATGGAGGTCCGATGCCAGAAAGTGATCCCGCTTTGCCTCAAACAGAAGGAGCTTTTGGACTCGCAGAAACGAGCCTGTTGCGGTGAGACCACAGTCGTGTGATATTTAATCAAAGTATGTTAGTGTGAGTCATGGAGTATTAAAAAGTGTGGTTTGGAATGACTCGGTGTTTGATCCTTGTTCCCTTTTTGGTTTGTGAAAAACCAACAGTATTTTACGGGGAATCCCCATGTTTTCACTGGTCATGTGTAAAGTTATCAACACTACACATGTTTTGCATTCCATGGATTCATTCACGAAGCATTTACAGCTGAGGTCTGTTAACTTTAGATGAAGGCACTTCTTTAGGATGTTTTAGAGTATTTCAGATATTTAAATTGTTGGACCTTTGAGCCTTTGTTTGCCATTGCTATAAGTATTATGAATGAGGTAAGACTCTTGTTAAAAATAAATAAATGTATCTATAGGGCGATGGTGGAGCAGAGAGTAGAGCGGGTCATCTTGTGATCGGCGGATCTAGGGCTGAAACAACTAATCGATTAATCGACAACTAATCGATTGTTGAAATAGTTTTCAACTATTTTACTAATCGATTAATTGTTTTCTAGTAAACAGACTTAAAAAGAGCAAAAATTACATTAACATTTTTTTAAATTTTTGATAGAAACCTACTTTGTTTTTCTAGGTTAGGGTCTTTAGTGTTTTGTACATTGAACATTTCATAAATATCTCTGTTTCTCATCCAATCATGAAGCAGAATCAGCAGAAAAAGCCTCCAAAAACACTCACTTTAAGTTTCCTCCATCAACACGTCCTCAAATGATGCCACTTTAGCTTTATGTGATTAAAAAAAAATAACATTTTCATACACCATTCACAGCCAAGCGATTAATCGTAAAAATAATCGGTAGAGTAATCGATTACCAAGATAATCGTTAGTTGCAGCCCTAGGCGGATCGAATCCCGCAGGTGCACGCTGTCGCCGTGTCCTTGGGCAAGACACTTCACCAGTGTCTGCGCACATTGGTGTGTGAATGAGTGAGCGGTTCCTCGATGTAAAGCGCTTTGAGTGCCTAAAGCTGGCAGAAAGGCTCGACATAAATGTGACCTTTTATCCAAGTTAAATTATTTTTGAGTTTATATTCAGTGAAGAAGAAGAATAAGAAGGAGAAGAAGAAGAAGGAGAAGGATTAGAAGAAGGAGGAGAAGGATTAAAAGGAGGAGGAGAAGAAGAAGAAGAAGGAGAAGGATTAGAAGGAGGAGGAAAAGGAGGAGAAGGAGAAGAAGGAGAAGAAGAAGAAGGATTAGAAGGAGGAGGAGAAGGAGAAGGATTAGAAGGAGGAGGAGAAGGAGGAGAAGGAGAAGGAGAAGAAGGATTAGAAGGAGGAGAAGAAGAAGAAGAAGAAGGATTAGAAGGAGGAGAAGAAGAAGAAGAAGAAGAAGAAGGATTAGAAGGAGAAGAAGAAGGAGAAGGAGGAGGAGAAGATCTTTATTTATATAGCTCCTTTCACAGACATGGTCACAAAGCGCTTTACATGAGACACTTGTACATTCACTCCATACTCTGTGGTGGTAAACTACAGATACAGACGGCGTCTCTGGAATCGCCCATATATGGTCATGTTTGAAAACAGTTAAGGGGGAAAACAAGTTGGAGAAAAATCTAAACTTTCCCTAATTATTCAAAAACTACTTTAACAAACGCTGAATTATGAATATAGTTTCTGCTAAATAAAGATACAAAGACATAGGGTGGAGTAAAGTGGTTCAACAGCCCATAAATACATGAATAACGGCGATGCTAACCTGATGCTACATGTTAGCATCGGGCTAATGCTCACCTACAACCAACAATAGCTCTGCCATCTTTGTTTGTCTGTCTCACTTGTAAAGCGTCTTTGTGTCTCCTGAAAAGCGCTATATAAGACTTATATATTATTATTATTATGCTAACGGTTAGCTAGCGCTAGCTACAACTGCCGTTTTTTCACTTCTACTGAACAATCTGCTGTGAGAAAATATCCATATGAGCCCGATTTACACTTGACTTTACTTATGTGAAAAATAAGTTCATATTCCACTAGGGCTGCTCGATTATTGAAAAAATAATAATCACGATTATTTTAGTCATAATTGAAATCACGATTATTCAAACGATTATTTGTTGCCTTTAAAAAAATCCATCAAAAAAGTTACAAAAATCCATCAAAAAAAGACAAAAATTCATCAAAAAAGTTACAAAAATCCATCAAAAAAGTTACAAAAATCCATAAAAAAAAGACAAAAATCCATCAAAAAAAAAGACAAAAATCCAGCAAAAAATTGACAAAAATCCAGCAAAAAAATGACAAAAATCCATCAAAAAAAGACAAAAATCCATCAAAAAAGTGACAAAAATCCATCAAAAAAAGACAAAAATCCAAAAATTAAAATTAGAAAAAAAAACGTGAAAAAAATTGAAATTTGTTTAAAAAAAAAATAATTACAAAAAATTGAGAAAAAAAATTATAATCGATTTTTTGCGATGATGCTAATTTTGTAATCGTTTATTGTTGTAATCGAAATCGCAATCGAATTTCGATTAATTGCACAGCCCTATATTCCACCAGAAAATGACTAAAACGAGGGAAAATTGTGTTTCTCTAAAGGTTCGCCCCCTTCTATGACGAGATGCCGTCTGTATCTATGTTTGTAGCTTCAGTTTCCCCTGGGGGACTGCACACGTCTGTCCCTCTGACCATCATACACGCACTCACTCACTCACACACATCATTCATCCTGGCCTATTGTACATGTTTTTAGCGGTAGGGGAAGCCGGAGTGCCCGGAGGAAACCTACGCAGGCACGGGGAGAACATGCAAACTCCACACAGAAAGGCCCCGAACCCTGGACCTTCCAGCTGTGAAGCCGTGCCTGTGACCTCTCATTGATTTGTCAGACGGCAGGATTAGTTAAAGTCCAGCTACAGGAGAAACAGTCACAGAGTCGATCATTCCAGAGTGAAGGCAGTGGTCAGAGAGGAGCGTCTGAACCCAGTGACCCGTCTCTGTTTAGAAGCAAACTCGGGGGACAGAGGCTCAGTCACATTATCTCCTGCAAAGATTTTGGAACCTGTGGATTTGATTTGATTTTCACTGTGGACTTTTTCCATTCGAAAAGTCTCCACATGCGAATACAACGGACACATTAGTCACGCTGTCATTAAGCTCTTAACCCCCACATGTTTTCTCCGGTTCTCCAAGTCCTCCAAATCCAAAAGCTTCTTTAAAATAGCGACAAAAAACGAGAAGAAAATGAGGATGTAAATTGACAAAAATTACAAAAATCCAGCAAAAAATGGACAAAAATCCAGCAAAAAAGTGACAAAAATCCAGCAAAAAAGTGACAAAAATCCAGCAAAAAAAGTGACAAAAATCCAGCGAAAAAGTGACAAAAATCCAGCGAAAAAGTGACAAAAATCCAGCAAAAAAAGTGACAAAAATCCAGCAAAAAAAGTGACAAAAATCCAGCAAAAAAGTGACAAAAATCCAGCGAAAGTGACAAAAATCCAGCAAAAAAGTGACAAAAATCCAGCAAAAAAAGTGACAAAAATCCAGCAAAAAAGCGACAAAAATCCAGCAAGAAAAGTGACAAAAATCCAGCAAAAAAGTGACAAAAATCCAGCAAAAAAAATGGCAAAAATCCAGCAAACAAAATGACAAAAATCCAGCGAAAAAGTGACAAAAATCCAGCAAAAAAAGAAAAAAATCCAGCAAGAAAACGACAAAAATCCAGCAAAAAATGGAAAAAATCCAGCAAAAAAGTGACAAAAATCCAGCAAAAAAATTAAAAAAATCCAGGAAAAAAAGAAAAAAATCCAGCAAAAAAGTGACAAAAATCCAGCAAAAAAAATGGCAAAAATCCAGCAAAAAAGTGACAAAAATCCAGCAAAAAAATTAAAAAAATCCAGCAAAAAAAAAGGCAAAAATCCAGCGAAAAAGTGACAAAAATCCAGCAAAAAAGCGACAAGAATCCAGCAAAAAATGGCAAAAATCCAGCAAAAAAAATGGCAAAAATCCAGCAAAAAAGTGACACAAATCCAGCATAAAAAGAGACAAAAGTTGTGCAAAAAAGTGACAAAAGAGCAGCGAAAAATGTGACAAAAAAGTGACAATAATCCATCAAAAAAAGTGACCAAAATCCATCAAAAAAGTAACAAAAGTGCCATAAAAAAGTGACAAAAACCCGTGACGACAATGGCAAAGAGGAGAGAATGCGTTTGCTTTTGGCGGGTGGTGAGAGGTTAAACACACATCCATTCCTCATGCGTTCCCTGTTGCGTGTGAGTGAATGAATGGCGGTGGTTAGAGTGGCTTAGAATGGCAGCCTTGCTTTTGTCAGTCCACCCCAAGGCAGATGTGGCTACAATAATAGCCACCACAGAGTCTGCAATGAAACTTGTCAAGCTTGTACTTTAACCGTAGTAAACGTCAAGTTAAGCAACTATTTATAATCTCGTCTTAGCCATGTTTTTACTGTCGTAGTAGTTGCACCGCAGTTCTTTTCCCTTAAATCAAACCTCACGTCCTGTTTGTCTGCTCGGATCGCCCCAGCGCTGTCGGGGTTAAACTGGTATTTGGCGGTCGCTCGTCTTGACGCTCTGACCTCGAACTGAACCTGAACTAGACACAGATAAGCTGCCAATGAATGAGCAGCACGTTAGAGCGTTTAACCTCTGCACACTCTGCTCTGTGAGCGATTACTCCAAGGCCGCGCTGCAGTCGCTCGCTGCTGAACATGGAGTGTTTGAGTTTTTCTGTTATGTGGATGAGTTTGATGTTCGGCGGACGCTGCACAGCTTGAGAATGGATTTTAACCTCTTAACTCCCACCTGAACGGATCCCATTTTCTCCAGTTTGGCTTTGCCCTAATCAAAAGCACCAAAACAGCCACAGAAAATGAGAAGAAAACAAGGATGTAAATGCAACAAAAATGTGAGAAAAATTCAACAAAAATGTGACAATAATTCAACAAAAACTCAACCAAAAAAATGACAAAACTCTATTTAAAAAAAGTGACAAAAATTCAACAAAAATGTGACAAAAATTCAACAAAAAGTGACAAAAAATCAACAAAAATGTGACAAAAATTCAACAAAAAAGTGACAAAAATTCAACAAAAATGTAACAAAAATGTGACAAAAATTCAACAAAATGTGACAAAAAGTGACAAAAAGTGACAAAAATTCAACAAAAAAGTGACAAAAATTCAACAAAAATTCAACAAAAATGTGACAAAAAATGTGACAAAAATTCAACAAAAATTCTAACCTGGCTAACACCATGCTGCTGCGTGCGCTCGAATTATTTCGAACTGCACAACAGCCTGGGGACCATGGCCACATCTCCGGTGGATTTGGGAACCAATCACAGAGCGAGGAGGGACGGCAAGACGATGACGAGCTATTCGATATATGGAAGCTTGTAGTTTATTTACGGATAATAAAAAAAAAGTTTATTTACGGATCCAACGTGACAGCAGCAGACACAATGGTATTTTTTGATCAAGCTTTAGACCTTGTTCTAAATAATTTAGCTCAAAAGTTTACAGCGGGTACGTCATACGTCATCTCATACGATGATACGATTGGCTGTGGCCTCGTGCAGACGCATGAGACTTTTTTTTTTTTTTTTTCGTATCGCCCAATAAACGACTATGGACGATCGTAAACCACACCTCTCCTACGAGAAAATGAATTGGTGTCCCCAGACTAAATATCACTTGTGATTTTAGTCTGGTGTTAGCCAGGCTACAAAAATTCAACAAAAATTCAACAAAAATTCAACAAAAATGTGACAAAAATTCAACAAAATGTGACAAAAATTCAACAAAAATGTGACAAAAATTCAACAAAAATTCAACAAAAATTCAACAAAAATGTGACAAAAATTCAACAAAAATTCAACAAAAATTCAACAAAAATTCAACAAAAATGTGACAAAAAATGTGACAAAAAATCAACTAAAACTCAACCAAAAATGACAAAAACTCTATTAAAAAAAAGTGACAAAAATTCAACAAAAATGTGATGTTTGGGCCGAGTGTTTCCCTGGGATTGACCTGACAGGCGCTGTTGTGATGATCGACTGTTGAACGTCATCAATTAATGATTCATTGATTTTTTTGTCTGTTTTGTATTTGACCAAAAATGTGACAAAAATTCAACAAAAATGTGACAAAAATTCAACCAAAAAGTGACAAAAATTCAACAAAAATGTGACCAAAATTCAACAAAAATGTGACAAAAATTCGACCAAAAAGTGACAAAAATTCAACCAAAAAGTGACAAAAATTCAACAAAAATGTGACAAAAATTCAACAAAAATGTGATGTTTGGGCCGAGTGTTTCCCTGGGATTGACCTGACAGGCACTGTTGTGATGATCGACTGTTGAACGTCATCAATTAATGATTCATTGATTTTTTTGTCTGTTTTGTATTTGACCAAAAAAGTGACAAAAATTCAACAAAAATGTGACAAAAATTCAACCAAAAAGTGACAAAAATTCAACAAAAATGTGACAAAAATTCAACAAAAAAGTGACAAAAATTCAACAAAAATGTGACAAAAATGTGACAAAAATGTGACAAAAATTCAACAAAATGTGACAAAAAGTGACAAAAATTCAACAAAAATGTGACAAAAATTCAACAAAAATTCAACAGAAATTCAACAAAAATGTGACAAAAAATGTGACAAAAAATCAACAAAAACTCAACCAAAAATGACAAAAACTCTATTAAAAAAAAGTGACAAAAATTCAACAAAAATGTGATGTTTGGGCCGAGTGTTTCCCTGGGATTGACCTGACAGGCGCTGTTGTGATGATCGACTGTTGAACGTCATCAATTAATGATTAATTGATTTTTTTGTCTGTATTTGTATTTGACCAAAAATGTGACAAAAATTCAACAAAAATGTGACAAAAATTCAACCAAAAAGTGACAAAAATTCAACAAAAATGTGACCAAAATTCAACAAAAATGTGACAAAAATTCGACCAAAAAGTGACAAAAATTCAACCAAAAAGTGACAAAAATTCAACAAAAATGTGACAAAAATTCAACAAAAATGTGACAAAAATTCAACAAAAAATTAAAAAAAAATTCAACAAAAATGACCAGAAGGAAATGTTCATGTTCTCTCTCTCTCAACGTGAGATCTGTAATTTGTTTAGGGGTGTGACGTGAAGTATAAGCCCTTTGGGGTTTCTGTCACACTCCATCACGTTTTGTTCTTTTTTTTTTTAATGTAATCAAAATTTCTGTAGTTATTTATGTGAAAATAAATAAATCACAAATCACCGTTTATTAACCTCTTAACTCCCACCTGAATGGATCCCATTTTCTCCAGTTTGGCTTTACCCTAATCAAAAAGCTTCTTGGGGAAAGGAGCACCAAAAATTTGACAAAAATTCAACAAAAATGTGACAAAAATTCAACAAAATGTGACAAAAATTCAACAAAAAGTGACAAAAATTCAACAAAATGTGACAAAAATTCAACAAAAATGTGACAAAAATTCAACAAAATGTGACAAAAATTCAACAAAAAATTAAAAAAAAAATCAACAAAAATTCAACAAAATGTGACAAAAATTCAACAAAAATGCAACAATTTTTTTCTAAAAATTCAACAAAAATGTGACAAAAATTCAACCAAAAAGTGACAAAAATTCAACTAAAATTCAACAAAATGTGACAAAAATTCACCAAAAATTCAACCAAAAATTCAACAAAATGTGACAAAAATGTGACAAAAATTCAACAAAAATTCAACAAAAATTCAGCAAAATGTGACAAAAACTCAACAAAAAAGTGACCAAAAATGTGACAATTTTTTTTTTTTTAAATTCAACAAAATGTGACAAAAATGTGACAAAAATGTGACAAAAATGTGACAAAAATTCAACAAAAATTCAACAAAAATTCAATAAAAATTCAATAAAAATTCAACAAAAAGTGACAAAAAGCTCAACCAAAAATGTGACAAAAAAGTAAAAAAAAGAAAAAAACATACAAAATGTGACACTACTCAGCAACAGGGTGGTAAGAGGTTAAAAAGTCCTTGTGAAGGCTCTCATTCCATTACAAAGACGAATTGCATTTTATCATGTTTATTTGGGGATGGTTTCCTTTTTAAGTTTAACAGCTTTCATTTGTATTTATAGAAAGATCAAAACCCCCTGACACAATTGAACTTCAGTTTGTCTTTGGTTCTTTCCACTTCGTGCTCTGACAGTTGCATTTGCAGGTGAGACTTTCTTCTCTCATCTCAAACTCTCTATCAACAAATAGAGGATGTCCCCTTTTTATTTCAACACCAAGAACCCAAATTCAACCATGTGTGCGTGTTTTGTGGCTAAACTTTCACTTCCTTCCTCATCCTCGCCTCCGTCTGCAGCTGCTGTGGAGGAGCAGACAGTTTCACAGTGCTCTCTCTATAACGCGATGCTGTTGCTGATTGTGATTTAGTGGAATCTGTCGGTGCCTAAACTTGTTGTTGGGACAGGTTTGTGCACATTTGAAGACTTGCAACCTTGTGGATACACTTTAACCTCTTAACTCCCGCCTGAACCGAGAGGAGCTTTTTCCTCACGTCATCACATTTTTTTTCCATCATTTTTTTGTTGGGTATTCAACTCATTTTTGTAATTTTTTAGTCATTTTTGTATCACATTTTTGTCACATTTTTTGTCATTTTTTTGGTAATTGTGAATTTTTAGTAATTTTTGTGTCACATTTTTATCAATTTTCTGTAATTTTTTTTGTAATTTTGTGTAATTTTTTGTAATTTTTTTGTCAATTTTGTATCAAATTTTTGTCACATTTTTATCACATTTTTATCACATTTTTGTCATTTTTTCGTCACATTTTTGTCATTTTTTTGGTCAAATTTTTGTCACATTTTTGTCAAATTTTTTGTAATTTTTTGTAATTTTTTTGTCAATTTTGTATCAAATTTTTGTCACATTTTGGTCATTTTTTTGTCACATTTTTGTCATTTTTTGTCACATTTTTGTCATTTTTTTGTCACATTTTTGTCATTTTTTTGTCACATTTTTGTCGATTTTTTGTCACATTTTTGTCGATTTTTTGTCACATTTTTATCACATTTTTGTCATTTTTTTGTTCATTTTTTTTGTCATTTTTTCATCCATTTTGTATCAAGTTTTTGTCTTTTTTGTCAAATTTTTATCACATTTTTGTCATTTTTTTGTAACATTTTTGTAATTTCTATTACAGTTTTGTTTCTTATAGAAGGGCAGAAGGTTTAGTTTACCTGCTTGACTAGTTTCGATCACTTCCTGTGATCCTCCTCGGAAACGACACCTGGTGGACTTCTTCTGAGGAAAATCACAGGAAGTGATCGAAACTAGTCAAGCAGGTAAACAAAATATATATAAGAAACAAAACTGTAATAGACTTAACCTAAGAAGACGTATGAACCTTCTAGATTTTTGTCATTTTTTGTCATTTTTTTTGGAATTGTGAATTTTTTGTCATTTTTTTGTCACATTTTTATCAAAACTTTGTAATTTTTTGGGTCATTTTTTGGTCATTTTTCCGTCAATTTTTTTATCATTTTTTTGTCATTTTTTTGTCACATTTTTATCACATTTTTGTCTTTTTTTGTCACATTTTTGTCTTTTTTTTGTCACATTTTTGTCATTTTTTTGTCACATTTTTGTCTTTTTTTTGTCACATTTTTGTCATTTTTTTCACACATTTTTTGTCAATTTCTTGTGACATTTTTGCCACTTTTTCATAAATTTTTCGTCACATCCTTGTTTTCGTCTCAGTTTTGTTGCTATTTTCACACCTTTTTTTCCAGAAGCTTTTGGATTGGGGTAAAGCCAAACTGGAGAAAACGGTTCAGGCGGGAGTTAAGGCGTTAAACCACTTGTTGAAAGGAAAAGTTGATGCATGAAACGGAGAATATTGAATGTAACGCAACGAATACACACAAATATCTACTTTTTCCCCCCACTTAAAAACTTGCTTAATGCCCCTTTAATTCTACAGTACAATTTTTGTCAAGGACTTTTGGTCTGCAGGATTTATTATCAGGAATGGGTACTGTTAAACAACACCAGCATGGTATTAAACGCAGGTACTGAAGAAATCTTCTATCTTTAGAGACCAGGTTTTGATGCTGCTGATCCAGGAACAGCATGAAAGGACGAGGCTTGGTTGTTTCAGCTCAAATGAACGATGCAAATTTAAAAGAAATTTAATTGAATCAACATCATTTCTGGTTGTAGATGACAAATATTTGAGTATAGGTATCGGAAAAAGCATCTTATCGGTATTGAAAAGCAAGTATGGCTAAAGAACCAGTATCGAATAAGATGTAGTGCTACCCAGCCATAGTTATTAGACACTAGGGGTTAAGAGAAGCGAGAGAAAGGACTCGAATACACGACTCTGTAAATGTCATTTTGAGGCTTGAAATCAAGGGGAGGAAAGTAGAAATGTCTCGAAACATTATTGCTCAAACCTTTCACACTAAAACGATCAGATTTAAATCAGGAGATGCCATGTAAAGTAGGGTTTAAAGGAATAGGCCACCGTTTTTGCATAGTGATTTATGCTCTTGCCTGACCCAGCAAAGTGAAGATACTACTACTACTACTGCGCGGACGTTGAAGTACTCCTAAACTTTACAATATCGAACCCCTTTTTATCCGCTTAGAAAAATCCACATTTCATTTTGTGTGACTATACCTGGATCGTGTAGCTACTCACGTAACCGTATTTAAATAGGGAAAACGTGGAAGAGCTTGGTCACTTTTCCTTTAACCAGGTCTTAAAGGGATATTTCAGGGTTTTTGACATAGGGCCTCATTTCATAGTTATCCAAAGTGTTGCTGATTTGCTTGATTGTTATCAGTGATTTGCCTCAGGTGCTCTGTGGAGCGGGTCACACTGTTTTTAATGCAGGCTAGCTGATACCATAGAAATGCACTAGCCTAGCACCATGTAACTCTTCAAACATAAGAACTGCTTGAATTACAAAAAAAATATCTCTCCATAAATCAGCAACACTCTGGATAACGAGGAAATGAGGCCCTATGTCAAACATCCTGAAATATCCCTTTAACCCCTTAACTCCCACCTGAACCGAGCACATTTTCTCCAGCTTGGCTTCTGGAAAAAAGGTGTGAAAATAGCGACAGAACTGAGACGAAAACAATGATGGAAATGTGACAAAAAAGTGACGAAAAATTGACAAATGTGACAAAAATATCACAAAAAATATACAAAAAAATGGACAAAAAAATGACAAAAATTGATGAAAAAGTGTTAAAAATGTCACAAAAAAATTGACAAAAAATGTAGTTTTAAAAAAAATATTTGACAAAAAATGTAACTAAAAAATTAGCGAAAAAATGACAAAAAATTGACTAAAAATGACAAATGTGACAAAAAATAAAAAAATGAAGGGAAAAAAAAGACAAAAATTGATGAAAATGTGACAAAAAAGTGACAAAAAATTTACAAATGTGACAAAAATATCACAAAAATATACAAAAAATTGACAAAAAAATGACAAAAAATTATGAAAAAGTGTCAAAAATGTCACAAAAAAATTGACAAATGTCATTTTTTTATATTTGACAAAAAATGTTACAAAAAAATTTGCGAAAAAATGACAAAAAATTGACTAAAAAAATGACTAAAATGTGAGAAAAAAATAAAAAAATGAAGGAAAAAAATGACAAAAATGGATGAAAATGTGACAAAAAAGTGACGAAAAATTTACAGATGTGACAAAAATATCACAAAAATATACAAAAAATTGACTAAAAATGACCAAAATGAAGGGGAAAAAAAGACAAAAATTGATGAAAAAGTGCCAAAAAATGTCAAAAAAATTGACAAAAAATGTAAAAAATAAAATACCGAAAAAATTGACAAAAAATGACAAAACAAAGTCACAAAAACTGAAAAAAATGAAGAAAAAAATTACAAAAATGAGTTGGATACCCAAGAAAAACGATGGCAAAAAAATCTGATGGCGTGAGGAAAAAGATCCATTCAGATGACTTTTGCAGATCTTAGCTTTCAAATGAGGCCTTCAGGATTTGGGTAAAGCTGAACTGGAGAAAATGCTCTCAGTTCAGGTTAACCAGGTCTTAAGTTACGATTCAGTCCACGGTTTCTTCTTAACAAGTACTAACCAAAGAGGACCTTGTGGCTTGGTGCAGCTGTCGGCGCCTGAACTTGTTGCTGCTTCTACAGAGGCAGATTATTGCACATTTGGAGGAGTTGCAACATCGTGATACAATCAAAACCACTTTCAGCTCGCGGACGGAAACGCTTTCTCTCAATAAGAACTAAACAAAATGGAGCACGGAATGGAGATTACTGACTATCAAACGACAGTGTCTTACTATACATTAGGGCTGCTCGATTATTGAAATAATAATAATCACGATTATTTTTGTCATAATTGAAATCACGATTATTCAAACGATTATTTGTTGCCTTTAAAAAAATCCATCAAAAAAGTGACAAAAATCCAGCAAAAAAGTGACAAAAATCCATCAAAAAAGTGACAAAAATCCATCAAAAAAGTGACAAAAATCCATCAAAAAAGTGACAAAAATCCATCAAAAAAGTGACAAAAATCCATCAACAAAAATGACAAAAGTCCAGCAAAAATAGTGACAAAAATCCATAAAAAAGACAAAAATCCAGCAGAAAAAAGACAAAAATCCATAAAAAAAAAGACAAAAATCATCAAAAAAGTGACAAAAATCCAGCAACAAAAATGACAAAAATCCAGCAAAAATAGTGACAAAAATCCATAAAAAAAGACAAAAATCCAGCAGAAAAAAGACAAAAATCCATCAAAAAAAAATGACAAAAATCCAGCAAAAATAGTGACAAAAATCCATAAAAAAAGACAAAAATCCAGCAGAAAAAAGACAAAAATCCTTCAAAAAAATGACAAAAATCCAACAAAAAAAGACAAAAATCCAGCAAAAAAGACAAAAATCCAGCAGAAAAAAGACAAAAATCCAACAAAAAAAGACAAAAATCCAGCAAAAAAGACAAAAATCCAGCAGAAAAAAGACAAAAATTCATCAAAAAAAAGACAAAAATCCAACAAAAAAAGACAAAAATCCAGCAGAAAAAAGACAAAAATCCAGCAGAAAAAGACAAAAATCCAGCAAAAAAGTGACAAAAATCCCAAAATTAAAAATTAGAAAAAAATGTGAAAAATAAAAAAATGTGAAAGGAAAAGAAAAAAAAATTTGAAAGAAAAAATTATAATCGATTTTTTGCGATTATGCTAATTTTTTAATCGTTTACTGTTGTAATCGAAATCGTAATCGAATTTCGATTAATTGCACAGCCCTACTATACATTTTTAGGCAACTGCTGAGGAGCCCCGAGGCAGGGACGGGAGTGTTTGTATATGTGAACATGTGAATGGGGGCCTTCCTTGATTTAAAAAGTGCTTGCAGTGTTCAGTGGACGCTTTTTAACTCCTCGTACCCCTGACTTGTTTTGAGGGATGTCAGGTATGGATTAAATGGACAAACCCTGGTGATCCTGCGGCTCGAGGAGTTGTGTAACTTGGCCTCATGTCAGTGTGGAGTCTTGTGTAAACATGACCTGCGGGTTCAAGCCGGTGACCTCGCTCTCTCTCCCTCTCTCTCTCTTTGACGTTCTCTCGTCATCGCGGCTGTTTTACATTCACTACCACTTGTTTTGCCCGAGTTTGGGTAGACTCGATGTTCATATTCTTATTCGGAGCAGTGTTCTGGAGGTTAAAGGGGGGGTATTCTGCTTTTTTCAGTCCCACAGCACCAGTCTATATCACACTACAATGATGACAAACCTTCTGTTGGTCTGTAAATGCAGTAAATTAGAATAACTGCCTTGTATAAAATGTCTCTCTCAAAATGGCTGTAGTGAATGTCTTGAAATAGGCCTCTGTCTCTTTAAGAACCTCTGAGCCTTTAGACACGCCCCCTCCACACGCTGTCTGTGGCATCAGTGGGGAGGGGGTTCTGCTGAGGAGCAGTGGTTGGTTACTCGGCTCGGGGGCGTCTCCAGGAGGTGGGGGCGTTCCTAGGAGGACTCAGGCAAACCTATCCCTAAAATGGCCGCCATCAGAGTTTTTACAGATTACTCAGAAATACGTGAATGTGCCAAGGCAACACTTCAGCCATGTTTTTAATGAGGGAGTGACAGAATAACATGATGGAAAGCTTGAAAAAGTCCATTTTGCAGAATACCCGCCCCTTTAAAAGAACAGGCCACAGTTCTTCCACACTGAGATATGTTCTTGCCTGAGCTTAGACGAGTTGATACGTACCTCGCTGGTCTTTATGCCCGTGGCAGAGCTTGGTCGCTTCTAACTTCACCATTGGAAAAATTACCATCTTAAAGGAGATAAATGACTTAAAATTGCTTGAATTAAAGATCTTCTATGTTGAATTCAAGTCTAATTTGAAGTAATCCAAGATACAAATGTTAGCGCCAATGGAACAAATCAGACAAATAATTGTTTTTCACTTGAAAGAACACAAAATTATCTGAATTACGAGAATAACGACTACTAAAGGTTTTATCTCGTCTAAGATAAAAGACCAAATCTACTCAAACCTTCATGTAGATTTATGTCATTTCTTCCTTAAAGCGAGAGTGCACTTCCTTCAAATGCCAGTGTAGTACATCATATATGACCTCATTGGGTGTATTGACAGTATTTTCACCGTTCTCCCATTTAACTCTAATAAGGTTAAAAGTACTCTGTGATTTGTGTAATAATGTTTCTCAAAATCATCTATAGCAGGGCTTCTCAACCTGGGGGTCGGGACCCACTAGGGGGTCGCGAGACAAATTTGGGGGGTCGCCCGAGCATATAGATAAAACATGTATTTTAATATTATTATTATGGCGTCGTAGCATTCATGCTATTTTACCAGGGTGCCATTATTTGTTCTAAATTTAATTTATTTTTGTTTCAGCCATTGTTTTTTCTTTGTTTTTTAAGAGTTGTATAGTTTAACCTCTTAACTCCCGCCTGAACCGAGAGGATCTTTTTCCTCACGTCATCAGATTTGTTTTCCATCATTTTTTGTTGGGAATTCAACTCATTTTTGTAACTTTCTCATCATTTTTTTGTCATTTTTTATCACATTTTTTGTCATTTTTTGTCAATTTTTCCATCCTTTTTTCGTCATATTTTTGTCATTTTTTTTGTCATTTTTTTTGTCACATTTTTGTCATTTTTTTGTCAATTTTTTTTGTCATTTTTTGTCATTTTTTGTCACATTTTAATCAATTTTTTATCACATTTTTGTCACATTTTTTGTCATTTCTTTGGCACATTTTTTTATTTTTTTCATACATTTTTTATCAAATTTTTGTCACATTTTTGTCATTTTTTTCCACACTTTTTCGTAATTTTTTAATCAAATTTTTGTCATTTTTTGGTCCATTTTTTGTCAATTTCTTCTGACATTTTTGCCACTTTTTCATCAATTTTTCGTCTCAGTTTTGTCGCTATTTTCACACCTTTTTTCCAGAAGCTTTTGGATTGGGGTAAAGCCAAACTGGAGAAAATGTGCTCGGTTCAGGTGGGAGTTAAGGGGTGAATGTCCCTGTGTTTCCCATGGTCTGACCCGGGTGGGGGGCGCGGCTCTAAAAGGTTGAGAACCACTGATCTAGAGGGCCAGAGGTTCTGTGCTGGAGGGCCAAATTTAGCCTTCCCCTGCTTCATGCCCTCATTTTTTTGTACTTTTCTCTCTTTCTTTATTTGTTCATGTCATATCAGGCCGTCACACAATACTTTTTTCATCCATAAATGGACAAAAAGGAACAGAGGGAAGTTTCATCTTATATTATCTGTTCCCATTAGCAACTTTACAGCAAAATCCCTCCATTTATCCAGTTTTAGTCTCGGTTTTGTCATGGCTCAGTGCTGGTAAATATCAAGGAACTGGGATTCTGCGCTCTGCAGGTGGTTCAGGCACATATTTCTTCCCTGACATCGATTCTTATCCATAAATGCCACTCAAAGCCGCCTGTGTTTTACTGAAGGTCCAGTTTTATGGGGGAAAACGTATCATCAGCAATTTTTGTTTTCTCAATGTGGCTACGCTAGTTCCTCTAAGCTGAAGTTGTGGGCGCTAGCACTTCCTGTTTGTATTAATTTCCATTAAGATGAGCTCAGACCCGTTCGAATCGTCGTATTTCCTACAGATTCTGTGGCGGACGGTGAGTTCCTGGTAGATTATCACTTCCCGCAGGTGTACGAGTTGCTGTACAGTGTGAGGAGACGTCCATGTTCATAAGGATCAGTAAGTTTGTCTTGAAGCTAAAGGCTAACATTAATCTCATGCATTATAGAGCTCCACAGTCCCGCCTCCTCTCCGGTCCGGAAGTAAAACCCCCCCTCGCTTTGAGACCGTGTTGATTTGGAATAAAGTCTTTAACTCTCGGGCTGAATCCAGCTCTGTGGTTCTAAAGCGACCGCAGAGTCAGACGCAGGTGAAAAAAGCACGTCTGAGATTCATCTAGTTTCACTGCGAGCCTTCGTCCTAGAACTACATTACCCAGGATGCTCGGGAGTCCCATGATCTACTACGAGGCTTTTGATTGGTGGAGCTTCACGTTCCCACACGTGTTTATTTATTGTAATGTAGAAAACATATTATAAACAATGTGTTAAAACATAATGCAGGCAGAGAGTGGACGTTTCATCCAGATCTAACACTGAGAGTAAGAAAAACGTCAGAAAAATGTTCCCAACGATCCAATTAAATGAACCACCATCATTTTTATTCACATTACAGGATTCAGATTGTTTAATAGTTGCCATGACCATTTTTGTTGCCTTAAACAAAAATTTGATAAAAATTCAACAAAAAAGTGACAAAAATTCAACAAAAATTCAACAAAAATTCAACAAAAATTCAACAAAAATTCAACAAAAAAGCGACAAAAATGTAACAAAAAAGTGACAAAAATTCAACAAAAATGTGACAAAAATTCAACAAAAATGTGACAAAAATTCAACAAAAATGTGACAAAAATTCATCAAAAATGTGACAAAAATTCAACAAAAAAGTGACAAAAATTCAACAAAAATTCAACAAAAAAGTGACAAAAATTCAACAAAAATGTGACAAAAAAAATCAACAAAAATTTAACAAAAATGTGACAAAAATGTGACAAAAAATCAACAAAAAAGTGACAAAAATTCAACAAAAATTCAACAAAAATTTAACAAAAAAGTGACAAAAATTCTACAAAAAAAGTGACAAAAATTCAACAAAAATGTGACAAAAACTCCCAAAAAACCCCCCACAAAATAAAACATAAAAAAGGAGCAAAACGTCAGCAAAAACGTCAGACGGATCAAAAAAATGTTCCCAACGATCCAATTAAACAAACCACCATCATTTTTATTCCCATTAGCAGATTCAGATTGTTTAATAATAGTGAAATAATATAGAACTTTTGTCTGCAAAGTAACAGAAACTGGCCGTGTTTGCTGAAAACCTGGTTGCCTTGACCAGCGGGCGCGATGTCGCAATGGTTCTTGGGATACGGAGTTTCTATAGTCAGGAAGTGAACGATGCCACAGCCTTGAACCTTTGCCTTTTCTTCAACATGTCGTCTTCTTTTTGGATTGAAATCAAACATTTTATGGTCACGAATTGCTACAGAGCTGATTAGCTTTTGCGCTGACGTTCATTTTTTTTATAGCATGTTAGCCTTTAGCTAAAAGGAAAAGAATACAGACAGGAAGTACCGGCGCTCACAACTTCAGGTCAGAGGAACTAGCATACTTTGGAACCTTTCCCCAGTTCCTTTTCCCGATTCGGACCCAGCACAATCAGAGACGCCGCTGAACTCACCACCGAGCGACATTTACAACCAACGAGGAAGCCGTAAAGTTGTGATTACAAACTCTCTACACGACTCGGTGACGGTTGTATCGGACCCGCCGCTCCACACACTGAAACCTGGCTGTCAGAGGACTTGGCAGCCGGCGCAGATTCCTGACAGAGGAGTAACTCAAGTCTCCACTGGTTCCAAGCCAAGAGTCCACAGACACCGAGCTAATGGGCCAGAACTGTGTCAGCGAGATCGCATCAAAGGTCACGGGGAAATGTTGGCACGCTGTGGATTTATGGCTATTTTAGTTTTCAGATCAGCTGTTTCCAAGTGGCAGAGTGGTTGGCTGGGGGGGGAGGCTTTCTCAGTTTGCAGTGACGGATTTTCTACACGGCGAGATGTAAATGGTGCTCACTCTGTCCTCATTTACATGTATATGGTGCACTGGTTACTGGAGGATGAGGAGGCGCCTGCAGAGCTTTACTGCAGGGAGGCTTAGCTCGAAGAGAGAGATGACACTGGAAACCTAAACCCAGTTTGAACAGTCTCTAATGGTAATTGCTCTAGGCCACCGCGGTTATTTCGGTATTTCATGTGTGAACCTGTATTTGAAATGGCTGCGGCTATAAACTGCTATAAAGAAAAATCAACAGAGAAAAGAAAAGGAGAAAACAGAACGCAAATACCCCACACCCAATCCGGTTACACTTTGTGTATAAAAGGTTTTTACAAAGCTATAGAGAAGACATGTATACTAAAGGGCTCAAGTAAACTCAGCTTTCCACCACCGAGTATGGAGTGAATGTACAATTGTCTCATGTAAAGCGCTTTGTGACCAGGTCTGTGAAAGGAGCTATAGAAATAAAGATCTTCTTCTTCTTCTTTTTCTTCTTCTTCTTTTTCTTCTTCTTCTTAAACAACAGACATAAAAACAAGAACAATAACGATGTGTGCACATGTATATAGACATACACATATACATAGAAGAAGAAGGAGAAGATCTTTATTTATATAGGGCCTTTCACAGACCTGGTCACAAAGCTCTTTACATGAGACACTTGTACATTCACTCCATACTCGGTGGTGGAAACTACGTTTACTTGAGCATTTAGTATACATGTCTTCTCTATAGCTTTGTAAAAACATTTTATACACAAAGTGTAACCGGATTGGGTGTGGGGTATTTGCGTTCTGTTTTCTCCTTTTCTTTTCTCTGTTGATTTTTCTTTATAGCCGCATTTCAAATACAGGTTCACACATGAAATACCGAAATAACCGCGGTTGCCTGGAGCAATTACCGTGGAAACTACGTTTGTAACTTGACAGAAGCGCTGTCGCGACTGTACACGTCTGCGCCAACGGACCCTCTGATCACCATTCACTCACACACATCAATCATCCTGGCCTATTGTGCATGTTTTTAGTGGTAGGGGAAACCGGAGTGCCCGGAGGAAACCTACGCAGACACGGGGAGAACATGCAAACTCCACACAGAAAGGCCCCGAACCCTGGACCTTCTAGCTGTGAAGCGAGAGCACTAACCGCTGTGCCACCGTGCTGCCAACATACACGTACATTTATACGTAACCACATATATATATATATACATACATACATATACACACAGTCATAAATACATATATAATGAGCAGCAGCAAAACTTCCTACTATCAGTGCTATAATGACTTTCATGTTTTTTTAATAAAACAATATTTACAGATATCAATATTCATATTAATAAAGACTATTCCATTCACATAAAAGAAAAATAGAACTCTACGTACATTCAATTCATGTAGTGGGTCATGTTTCAAGATAATCTGATTCCTGATAACCCTGAAAGCTGTTTTTTCTACTGATGTCGTCTCCATAACTTGTGCGTACCATGAGTCGGACAGTCATTATCGATCCACTTTTTCAATTCATTATTCCTAAATTGGAATAAGTTTTATTGCCATTGACAAACTTAACATAAACTTTTTTTTTTTCCGCCATCACTGCATGGTCGACAATAAAGTTTTTCTCTTCTACTGTGCCGGGCTCGCCGTCCACGCCCGCCTTTAGTCTCTGTTCAAAAGCAGGCCCGTCTTTACAAACAGCCAGATCTCACAAAAGATTTATATCGATTCAATCACAGCCAGGAACGGAATATCTGTCGTCTTCATCTCGTTGCCATCTATCAATCTTTGTCTCCGTAGTAATAATGAGTCTATAAGGGTGTGCTAAAATGAAATGGGATGAAAAATAAACAAGATACAGTAAAATGAACAATATCAAACAGCAGCTTGAATGGTCTGTTCTCTCTCAAAAGGAAATCCTCCTGGACGTGCGTAGGAGATGGAAATGGATTGTAAAAAAAACGAGAGGATCTTTTTCCTCATGTCATCAGATTTTTCATTTTTTTGTCACATTTTTGTCAATTTTTGTCACATTTTTTTTCCATTTTTTCATCAATTTTTTATCAACTTTTTGTCTTTTTTGGTCACATTTTTTTCATTTTTTTTTTCATTTTTTCATCAATTTTTTTCATTTTTTTGTTACATTGTGGTCATTTTTTCGTCCATTTGTCAATTTCTTGTGACTTTTTTTTGGACATTGATTTTTGCCACTTTTTCATCCATTTTTTGTCACATTTTTGTCAATTTTTGTCACATTTTGTCACATTTTTGGTCAATTTTTTGTCATGTTTTTGTCACATTTTTTTCATTTTTTCATCAATTTTTTATCAAATTTTTGTCTTTTTTTGGTCACATTTTTGTCATTTTTTTCACATTTTGTCACATTTTTGTCATTTTTTTGGTCAATTTTTAGTCATGTTTTTGTCACATTTTTTTCATTTTTTCATCAATTTTTTTCATTTTTTGTTAGATTTTGGTCATTTTTTGTCAATTTTTTTGTCACATTTTTGTCACATTTTTGTCATTTTTTTGTCCATTTTTTGTCAATTTCTTGTGACTTTTTTTTGGACATTTTCGCCACTTTTTCATCCATTTTTCGTCACTTTTTTGTCACATTTCCATCATTGTTTTCGTCTCAGTTTTGTTGCTATTTTCAGCTTTTTTCCAGAAGCTTTTGGACTGGGGTAAAGCCAAACTGGAGAAAAATGTGCTCGGTTCAGGTGCGAGTTAAGGGGTGAAACCATTTATTAGTAAAAAAAAGAAGATCAAACTTACAATTCACTGTTAGAAGTCCAGCTATTCCACCTCTGCAGCTTCAAAACAAACCCACATGGTCCAAACAGTGATCAATCGCAATCTAAATTATTCACCCCTAAAATGATTGAACTGTGTCAGAGTTTAAACTACTGAATATTCCAGATAAGGCTTTTTATTTGGCCCGTCCCTCGGTGCGATGGCGGCAGAGGGCTGATCTTTTGCTAGGTTTTGTTGAAGAATGTTCCTGTTGTGTTTGTTCTGAGTCGACGTGGATCCAGTCCTTGGTTTAGTTATCGCTCCGAGTTGTGAAACGCTCCCGTCCAACTTTCTGTCGGCGCTCGTGGTGGATTTTCCCCTCTGCTGGTGGTCAGGCCTTGGCTCTGCTCCTCTCGTTTCCATGAAGAGGCTGAGGCCGGGGGGGGGGCCGCAGTGGGACGTCCTGCCTTTGATTAACTCTGAGCACAGGAGCACAACACTAATCCTCCTCGTCAATGCACAGTGGTTTGGGAACAGTAGCGAAAGGCGCTAACGCATGTGGCTAAGGTTGTTGTGAAGAAAGTATGTGATACTCCATTGCGTTCCCACATTGTATCGCTAGCTGCACCACTTTCAAAACGGCGAGTTTGCTTTGTCCCGCAGAAGCAGACGAGCGCCGCACCTTCCTTACCTCACGATGCACTCACCCCTCACCTGCCCCCGCACCATGTCAACACAAACAGTTGTCAGCTATCACAGTCAGAGTTTAGTGTTATGACAGAAGTCTGCAAAAAACAAGTAACTGGCGATATGCAGTACGGCTATGCAGTATTGCGATGCCACTAACCCGCTGTTAAAAGCGAAACGTAACGCCTACATATTGAACAGAGCCTCGCAGGGCCGTTGTTGATGGTGTTGACCCACTGGACACAAGCTGAAAGTGGCTCCAGGTCATTATTTTACAGCAGTTTTCCTTTAGGCTCAGTCCCAATAGCCCCAGCCAAATCTAACCAACAGCCTGATAAACAAACATGTATGACAATCCTTTACTTACTAGATTATTTAGAAGAATATTGCACTTTACATTTTGGTCTATACTTGTGTTTTCCCTCCCATATATTAATATATAAGTGTTTGCACTAATTGGAAATACATTAGGTCCAAATGCAGAGCAAATGTGTAATAAAATATTTTTTCGTAATTTTGTTAGAATTTTTTTTGTCATTTTTTTGTCAATTTTTTATCACATTTTCGTCATTTTTTTTAGACATTTTTAGTCATTTTTTTGTCAATTTATCCATTTTGTGTAACTTTTTTGTCATTTTTTTGTCAGTTTTTCATCGAATTTTTGTCATATTTTTGTTTTGTTTTTTGTCACATTTTTGTCAATTTCTTGTGACATTTTTTCATTAATTTTTCGTCACTTTTTTGTCCAATTTTTTATCAATTTTTTGTCATTTTTTCGTCTATTTTTTTATACATTTTTTGTCATTTTTTTGTCACATTTTTTATCAATTTTGTGTCACTTTTTTGTAATTTTTTTCTCAAATTTTCTATCGAATTTTTGTCATATTTTTGTCATTTTCTTGTGACATTTTTGCCACTTTTTCATACATTTTTTGTCACTTTTTTGTCACATTTCCATCATTATTTTCATCTCAGTTCTGTCGCTATTTTCCAACCTTTTTTCCAGAAGCTTTTGGATTGGGGTAAAGCCAAACTGGAGAAAACGTGCTCGGTTCCGGCGGGAGTTAAGGGGTTAATATTGTGTGACCTCCTGCCTAAACGACCAAAAGACTTTTCTTAAACTCAAAGTATTTCATTGTCCTCACTCGTTGCGCTCGTCTCTTCTCTTTCTGATCGCGTTTAATGAACTGAGTGCGGCCTCTCCGTGAAAGTCAAGTGTGTTTTGGCGGAGTCATTAGCCCGGCGATTAAAGTGCCCCCTCTGCTCTCTCCATCTGGACCTCCAGCCACTTTACACACACTCGCCAAACCGCTCTGGCTCAGGATTGGACGATCCTCTCCTCCGCGCTAACGACGGCTCAGTCACTGATTGGTCGAAGGTCTATCTGTGCAGAAGTGTTCCCGATAAGCAAGGGTCAGAGGTGTTTCTGCCTGGAAACACGTCTCTGCCCCCGACAGCTGGAAATGAGATGTTTAGTAAGAGCTCTGATCGACTGAACTCAGGCGTTTTCACTCGAGCAGGGTTTTTTTCATTTGCCTAAAAGATAAAAACAGTAAATGTGGTCTTTCCCGGATGGTCAGACTGTGCAATAAGACTGTAAAGTAACACGTGCAATAATCTCTGCATCAGCTGCACTTTATTAACTCTGAGTGATCTTCTTGAAACGCCGACTGTGACGAGTGAATTTCTCCTTTGCGAGATCAATAAAGGATTATCTTATCTGAAAAGTGTAATGTTTGAAGAATGTCAGAAGCAAATATGTACATGAAGAACCGTTACTCATTTATTAACCTCTTAACTCCCGCCTGAACCGAGAGGATCTTTTTCCTCATGTCACTTTTTTGTCCTTTTTTGTCACTTTTTTTTTCTTTTTTTCATCAATTTTTTTTTAATCAATTTTTTGTCTTTTTTTGTTGTTAATTTTTTGTCATTTTTTGGTCACATTTTTGTCTTTTTTCACATTTTGTCACATTTTTTGTCATTTTTTTGGTCAAGTTTTTGTCATTTTTTGTCACATTTTTTTTCATTTTTTCATACATTTTTTCATAAATTTTTGTTAAATTTTGTCACATTTTGTCACATTTTTGTCATTTTTTGTCACTTTTTTTTAAATTTATTTATTTCAATTTTTTATCAATTTTTTGTCATTTTTTTGTTACATTTTGTTACGTTTTTGTCATTTTTGTCACTTTTTATTTCATTCATCCATTTTTTATCACATTTTGTCACATTTTTTGTCATTTTTTGTCACTTTTTTTTCTTTTTTTCTTTTTTTTTCATTTTTTTGTTAAATTTTTGTCTTTTTTTGGTTAATTTTTTTGTCATGTTTTTGTCACATTTTGTTACGTTTTTGTCACATTTTTGTCACATTTTTGTCATATTTTTTGCCACTTTTTCATCCATTTTTCGTCACTTTTTTGTCACATTTCCATCATTGTTTTCGTCTCAGTTTTGTTGCTATTTTCTCACCTTTTTTCCAGAAGCTTTTGGATTGGGGTAAAGCCAACCTGGAGAAAATGTGCTCGGTTCAGGTGGGAGTTAAGGGGTTAAACCATTTATTAGTAAACAAGAAGATCAAACTTACAATTCACTGTTAGAAGTCCAGCTATTCCACCTCTGCAGCTTCAAAACAAACCCACATGGTCCAAACAGCTCCTCACGTGTTTCTGTTTTGCCCTTCAGACGAGTTAGCGTAAACCTTGTAGCTGATTTTACACTTAAAATCACCAGGTCCTCTCCTCTGGCTGCCGCATATGCCATCACTATTCGATTAAAATTCAATTAATTGCCCTACCTTCCCTCAAAAGCAAGAAGGCTTTCTGATATTTTCAATACCATGTAACGTTTAAAGTGCAAAGGTGACTCTTGACATTTAACCCCTTAACTCCCACCTGAACCGAGCACATTTTCTCCAGTTTGGCTTTACCCCAATCCAAAAGCTTCTGGAAAAAAGGTGAGAAAATAGTGACAAAACTGAGACGAAAACTAGGGATGGTCCGATATGAAAATTTTCTGCCGATACCGATATCCGATATTTGCCTCACTGGTGTGGCCGATATCCGATATTTGCCGATATTTATTTCAACGTTAAAAATCAATAGAAAGGCTTACTCAAATGTGGTAAAGTTTGTAAATTGTTCCATTATTGGAATGTCTTATGCTGATGCCTGGGACACGTCTCACACACCAGGATGAAACAATCCTTTTTATTAGAAAAATATTAAAAAGAAAGGGAATATGCTAGGCTACTATTTATTGCATTTTTTATTAAAAATATGTAGCCTACCATGTTATTTAAGCTACATGTTTTAACTTTAAACAAATCTGATAAAGGACACACTGCTCTGTATGACGCTTTGGAATTGGAAATATCATAATGTCACTTTAACAGCACCTTATATGAATTTATGAGGCCAGACTGAATATTTAGAGTTGGTTTAGAGCTGGCAAAAAGCAAACAGTAGATTTACAAGATTAGCATGAGCTTTGATCTGCTTTGTTTTCAATGATAAATGCGCGAACGATGCAAATGCGTCTAATTAAATATGCGCGAAAATGCGACATGACATAACGCCTGGTTTTCACAGGTCATTAACATGACAAAGGTGGGCAGAGTAAACATCAATACAGACATTATCATCACTGTAGTTAGACTTACAGACTTACATGATGACAGAAAGGTCATGTTTACGTGTCGTAGCCTTTAGCCTGTTAGAAGCTATGCTAGCGCTAACAAACACAGTTATAAATCTGGCGTCAGGACGGTCAGGACGGAGAAACTTTTGCAACATTCACCTCAGATGTAGCGACAAATAATCCATCAGAAAATGATTCCTGTTAATCCTGACTCAGAATCATGTCCATGAGGCAGTTTTAGTCCAGTTTGTTGCAGCAGTAACTTGTGGCTCTGCATCTCTGTGGCGTCCAAGTGTCCGCTCCACTTTGTTTAAACTTAGTAAAAACATACTTTCTTTTGGAGACGTGTGAATTTATGCTGGAGGTTCTTTATTTTTAGGAGCCACTGTTTATTTGAGATAATTTGAATAAATTGTTGCCCCAGTCAGGTCAGTGCAGCCCGTCTACACGCTGCTGCTTTCAGGTGCGCTATGACATTACGGTGTAGTAAATAATTCAAAGAAGAAAAAAAATATCGGCCGACATTTTCCCATATCGGACCGATACCGATATGGGAAAAAAGGACAAATATCGGCCGATAATATCGGCGGCGCCGATATATCGGCCATCCCTAACGAAAACAATGATGGAAATGTGACAAAAAAGTGACCAAAAATTTATGAAAAAGTGGCAAAAATGTCACAAAAATGTCACAAGAAATTGACAAAAAATTGACGGAAAAATGACAAAAATGTGACAAAAACATGACAAAAAAGTGACAAAAAAAAGACAAAAAAGTGACAAAAAAAAGACAAAAATGTGACAAAAAATGACAAAAATGTGACAAAAAATGACAAAAATGTGACAAAAAATGACAAAAATGTGACAAAAAAATGACAAAAATGTGATAAAAATGTGACAAAAATTGACAAAAATTCGATTAAAAAATGACGAAAAAATGACAAATGTGACAAAAATGTGCTAAAAAAATTAACAAAAAATGACAAAAAAATTGACAAAAATGTGATAAAAAATGAAAAAAAAAAAATGACGAAAAAAGACAAAAAGTTACAAAAATGAGTTGAATACCCAACAAAAAAATGATGGAAAAAAATCTGATGACGTGAGGAAAAAGATCCTCTCGGTTCAGGCGGGAGTTAAGAGGTTAAAGGGGCTAGATGCAAGTTAGCCATTTTATACTCACTACTGCCACCTCAGGTCATACATGTAACTGCACATCTATATTAATATATATTAACATTAGGGGTGTAACGGTTCACGGGGATGTATTGAACCGTTCGGTTCGGCCTGTTCGGTTCGGTCCACTTGCGTACCGTTTCGGTGTATTATTTTCATTAAATAATGTAAATTTATTATTAGCGTCATATTAAGTGCCGCGGAACAAAGTTCCTACGCGAGTTTCCGCACGGACGCTATTGAGTGACGTACATTGAAGCTGCACGAGTAGCCGAGAGAAACTACAGGCGCTGGCTTTAAGTATTTGATTAAAAGTCTTGAGCCTCGCTACAATATCCCGTCACGTCCGCACTTCAGCCAAAAAGTTACACCAGCGCTCAGAGCCGTTTCTTTCTATACGCAAACTACGTAGTGTTGTTTCACTGATTAATCAACGCGTTGTTGTTACGGGGACAGGCTCTTCCAGCGCGCACTCACTCTCCACCTACTTTGCCACATATAACACCAAAACGGAGTAGTCTGGTGAAGTGAATGAGCAGGAGAGACCGACCGCCTTCCCCCTGTCTCTTCCAAAGCGCGAGTGCTTCACCCTTCGTGTCCTGCTCGACGTCTGTCTCCCGGTGCTTCGCCTCATGCGCGGCTCCTCCGCGGCTGCATCATGTCACCCGTGTCCCGGGCGCAGCTCTCATGTTTTCTCTGCGCGGACTCTGGGCCTCACTCTCATTTAAACTCTCATCTTACTGTGTCTGGTGAGTCTAGAGTATCAGGACAGTAGTTTGGCGAGTAGACGAGAGTAAAAAGCCGTTCACTGTGGCCTTTTTGTTGAGTTGAATCCACATGGTTCTCATGAGTTACAGTAACTCTCATTATAAGAGTGCAATTTATTTAAAATATCACCCAAATGGGTCACTTTTATTTATTTTATGCAAGAATTCTATTGTGTATTGGCAGCTTTTCAAAAGAAAAATTTTGTTAGTTCTTATTTATTTGTACCGAAAATTAACCGAACCGAGCCCTCCAAAACCGTGAACCGAACCGAATACAATTTTAGCGTACCGTTACACCCCTAATTAACATCTATATTAAGTGACACCTTTCTGAGTGAGAGGATTTTAGAGGCAGGTCTGGGCTCATTCTACACATTAGGACATTGTTGGGACATTTAGGGGGAGGAAATTAGATCATTTTACCTTTTTTTTAAAACTGTATAGTCCCTTTTAATTGACTAAACCAGGCTGATGAAACCCAGTAACGAAGACTGAAGCAATACTGCAAAAATACCTAGAAAATGTAGTGTATGTGCTTCCTATATTTTGTGAAAAAGAGGAAGATTCACGTTTTCATGTCTCTGTAGGGCTGTAGAAGTTTTTACAAACCTCCAAAAGGGAAGTTCTGTTGTTCCAGTCGCCCAATAGTGCAATAAAATCAAGTTAATAAAGAAATACTACGAGCAGAATTTGTAGAAAGATCCGTATTTGTGCCTGTACTTTTTACATTTCACGGTCCAGAGCTTTTGAGGTAAGATCTGGCTTTGCTGCTGTGGCCAAGGGCAAAAATACCATTACAGTCAGAGATTAGCACGACGTAATAGCTCTATGAACTCATTAAATCATTTCCTGTTGAGCCAGTGCAAGGCTTTTTACAACGACCAAGGTCCTCTTTTGACGATCTCGGGCTGTGGAGAGTCCTTTTCAACCAGGAAGGCTTCAGGGACACCGGTGGCTGCAGTATAGGAGATGTTAAATCTGAATTTGTAATGCAGAATCCATCCGTGTACGTTTATCTCTTTCATCTGTTTGGAACGGCTCTTTCTTGCTGAGCTTTTCTCTTTCTGTGAACTTCCAAAGCTTGGAGTGAAAGTCTGTGCACTGATGTTGTATGATACTGTACTGTTCCAAACACGAGCAGAGCCTTTTAGCCTCTTAACTCCCACCTGAACCGAGCGCATTTTCTCCAGTTTGGCTTTACCCTAATCAAAAAGATTCTTGGGGCAAAAAAGCACCAAAACAGCTACAAAAAATGAGAAGAAAACAAGGGTGTAAACGCAACAAAAATGTGATAAAAATTCAACAAAAGAAATGACAAAAGTTCAACGAAAATGTGACAAAAATTCAACAAAAATGTGACAAAAATTCAACAAAAAAATGACAAAAATTCAGCAAAAAAATGACAAAAATTCAACAAAAAAATGACAAAAATTCAACAAAAATGTGACAAAAATTCAGCAAAAAAAATGACAAAAAATCAACAAAAAAATGACAAAAATTCAACAAAAAATTACAAAAATTCAACAAAAATGTGACAAAAATTCAACAAAAAATGACAAAAGTTCAACAAAAAATGTGACAAAAATTCAACAAAAATGTGACAAAAATTCAACAAAAATGTGACGAAAATTAAAATAAAAAATGACAAAAACTCAGCAAAAAAAAGACAAAAGTTCAACAAAAATGTGACAAAAATTCAACAAAAATTACAAAAAATCAACAAAAATGTGACAAAAATTCAACAAAAATGTGACAAAAATTCAACAAAAAATGACAAAAATTCAACAAAAAATTACAAAAATTCAACAAAAATGTGACAAAAATTCAACAAAAAATGACAAAAGTTCAACAAAAATGTGACAAAAATTCAACAAAAAAGTGACGAAAAATGGATGAAAAAGTGGCAAAAATGTCACAAGAAATTGACAATAAATTGATGAAAAAATGACAAAAATGTGACAAAAAAATGACAAAAATGTGACAAAAAAATGACAAAAATGTGACAAAAATTCAACAAAAATGTGACGAAAATTAAAATAAAAAATGACAAAAACTCAGCAAAAAAAAGACAAAAGTTCAACAAAAATGTGACAAATTCAACAGAAAAATTACAAAAAATCAACAAAAATGTGACAAAAATTCAACAAAAATGTGACAAAAATTCAACAAAAAATGACAAAAATTCAACAAAAAATTACAAAAATTCAACAAAAATGTGACAAAAATTCAACAAAAAATTACAAAAATTCAACAAAAAATTACAAAAATTCAACAGAAATGTGACAAAAATTCAACAAAAAAGTGACGAAAAATGGATGAAAAAGTGGCAAAAATGTCACAAGAAATTGACAAGAAATTGACGAAAAAATTACAAAAATGTGACAAAAAAATGACAAAAATTTGACAAAAAATCACCAAAAATTGACAAAAAATGACAAAAATGTCATAAAAAATGACCAAAAAATGATGAAAAATTTATGAAAAAGTGGCAAAAATGTCACAAGAAATTGACAAGGAATTGACAAGGAATTAACAAAAAATTTACGAAAAAATGACAAAAATGTGACAAAAAAATACAAAAATGTGATAAAAAATGTACGAAGAAATGACGAAAAATGACCCCAAAAAATAACAAAAAAGTTACAAAAATGAGTTGAACACCCAACTAAAAATGATGGAAAAAAAAACCTGCCGTGAGGAAAAAGATCCTCTCGGTTCAGGCGGGAGTTAAGAGGTTAATGGTTTGATGATGAAATGTGATACAGTTGATTCAGTAACTTTGTGTTGGAGTTTTGGAGACTTTGTGAAGACTTTGTGATTCCAAAACCAAGTTCACCTGGGACGGCTTTTGCTCTGACTCTGAACCCGCCTGCATCAGCTGGAGTATTATCAGCTGTGAAGTGGTTTGTTAATGGAGACGCAGTTTAAGTGTCCATTATAGGCGGATAAAGCACTACAGTTACACCGGGACTATTGACCATGTCTTTTTCCTGGCAGAGAGAGTCCCGCTTGAAAAGGCTGCAGATCCTTGGCCTGTATTTTTACTAAAAACAAGTGTCCTGGCGAAACATACTTGCGTTTATACTTCTGCATTTATCATTTTTTAAATATATTTTTGAGAAAATCCTTCAACTGTGAAGCACGAGGAATGTCAGGATTCTAGTTTTTTGAGTCACGATTCTTGAGGAAAAAGGAAATGGATCGATTATACACGATCATCAAAATAAAGGAAGAAATTACACAGAATTTCTAAAAAAAAATTGCCAGCACCGTCTAAAACAGGGGTCGGCAAGTTCACGCTTCAGGCTGATTTTCCCCAGCGCCAAAACACCAAGGGCCGAACCTAAAGTAAATGTTTTTCTGCAAATGCCAAAGTTTCAGTGGTTCCCAAGTCGGGACCCAGCGTTACTCTCGGAGGACAGGCCCAAATAACCCAAATAAAGCCTCAATTTGTCATTTATCTTGCAAAATATTGTGTTTTCCCACACACGTTTTCATGAATCGAGCAGTAGAAATGCCTTTAAATCTGAAATGCCATGCAGTAGGGCTGTGCAATTAATCGAAATTCGATTACGATTTCGATTACAACAGTAAATGCATAATCGCAAAAAAAACGATTATAATGTTTTGTTTTGGTTTTTTTTCCAAAATTTTTGTTTCAATTTTTTTCATTTTTTTTTCTTTTCTAATTTTTGGATTTTTGTCATTTTTTTGATGGATTTTTGTCACTTTTTTGATGGATTTTTGTCTTTTTTCTGCTGGATTTTTGTCACTTTTTTGATGGATTTTTGTCTTTTTTCTGCTGGATTTTTGTCACTTTTTTGATGGATTTTTGTCTTTTTTCTGCTGGATTTTTGTCTTTTTTTTATGGATTTTTGTCTATTTTTTATGGATTTTTGTCATTTTTTTGATGGATTTTTGTCACTTTTTTACTGGATTTTTGTCATTTTTTTGATGGATTTTTGTCTTTTTTTTTAATGGATTTTTGTCATTTTTTTGATGGATTTTTGTCACTTTTTTACTGGATTTTTGTCTATTTTCTGCTGGATTTTTGTCACTTTTTTTATGGATTTTTGTCACTTTTTTATGGATTTTTGTCTTTTTTTTTATGGATTTTTGTCTTTTTTTTAATGGATTTTTGTCACTTTTTTGATGGATTTTTGTCTTTTTTCTGCTGGATTTTTGTCACTTTTTTGATGGATTTTTGTCTTTTTTCTGCTGGATTTTTGTCTATTTTCTGCTGGATTTTTGTCAGTTTTTTGATGGATTTTTGTCTTTTTTTTTTGATGGATTTTTGTCTATTTTCTGCTGGATTTTTGTCACTTTTTTGATGGATTTTTGTCTTTTTTTATGGATTTTTGTCTTTTTTTATGGATTTTTGTCTTTTTTTTTAATGGATTTTTGTCACTTTTTTGATGGATTTTTGTCTTTTTTTTGATGGATTTTTGTCTTTTTTTGATGGATTTTAGTCTTTTTTTTTAATGGATTTTTGTCACTTTTTTGATGGATTTTTTTAAAGGTAACAAATAATCGTTTGAATAATTGTGATTTCAATTATGACAAAAATAATCGTGATTATTATTTTTTCAATAATCTAGCAGCCCTACCATGCTGTGTCAGATGGACTCACGACCCTGAAAAAGGTTCTGCGACCCACTTTTGGGTCCCGATCCACCAGTTGAGAATCACTGTTTTGCACTACATACTGTAGGACCATATTCTGCCAGGGCATTTTTAAAACACTGGCACCTTTTCTTGCATTTTTAGAGCACTGTAAAACCGTGTTGTTTTCGTCAACGAAGACGATAACGATGTCTTTTCGTTGACGCCCCTTTTTTTAATGACGATAACGTAACGATGACGAGCTGAAATGAGCTCTTTGGGGAGTGAGAGAACACGCGGTAAACGTGACCCGGAGCGGCGCCGTGCTCTTCATGATGCGCCCGGGCAGCGGCGCCTCTTTCTCTCTCTCTCCCCGTGGCGTGCGGTCACTGCTCGCGTACATCCTCCTCGGAGCGTCTGATGTCCAGGTCACAGTGACTTTGTTTCTCAGGACAGTTTTCAACACCGTGGCGTCTGAACACAGAAAGCACGTTGAGGTCGGCTACGTATGTGCAGACAGCGCTGTTGGTAAAAAATAAATAAATCTGGAAGCGACGATCAGAGGACGAGGAGAGCGGGCGCTTTGGGAAAAGTCCTGTTCACAGTCGGCCGAGCACTTCTGCCAGTGCCGATCGTGGTGTCATCTGTTTGTCAAAAGCCAATAGAAGCTTTTATTTATCCCAATTTCCAAGACTTATCGAAATTAATTATAACTTCTTATAATGAAACCGACGAAAACTTGACAAAAACCTTTTTAATTTTCGTCTGACTAAAACGTGACTAAAACGATCACATTTTGAAATGACTAAAATGTGACTAAACCTAAAAGCATTTTCGTCCAAAAGACTTGGAGATAGAAGTCGTCTCAAAGATAAGGCTTTTATTGCCATTGTTCCTAGTTACAAAGTTGTATAACCAGCTGGTGACTTCAGAGAAAGAGAAGAAGTGAAGTCCAGAACTCCGTTGACAGTCGCCTTTTATCCTAGTCTTGCACTCCTCTACGCAGAGAGGGTGAGGCCTATCTGTGAGTCAGTTGTTTGTGTCTATGTGTTTGTATATTATCTGTACTTTGCGTTATGTTCAGAATGATTATGGTGTGGACCATTGTCTATCAGCTCATCTCAGTGACATGGTCTTCTTGTTGTGTAGCGTGTAAGCAAAGCATGAGTCAGAAGCTTGTTCAGATTTCGTTATAATCCTTACAGACTAAAGGTGCGTACACACCAAACGCTTTTCGGGCGTCAAAAACGCGGCTAAAGCCCGTAGTCAGACGCTTGTGCTGACCTGAAGTCAGACGCTTGTCTGGCCGTACGTCAGCGTGTGTTCGTAGCTACAACAGTCATCGTCAGCCTCGAGGCCCAAACACAGTCCCAGCGCAGATTCAGCCACTGAAATAAGTTTTCTTGTCGCCGCTTTTGGGTGTTTAGGTAAAGAAACACTGATATGTCGTTGTAAAAGTCCCAGAGCTGCTGTAGCTCCGGTTCACAATGAAGCTAAACCTCCGTGACTTGTTTTAATTTTTTATTTTTTTTGGCTGGCACAGAATCTGCCCCGGTGGCTCGGCTACAACGTACGTCACTGTTGGAGAAAGCTCCTGATTGGTCGACGCTCGCAAATTTCTCCAAAAAGTTCAACATTTCCCAACTCTAGCGTTGGAAGCGCGGAAAGCTTCAAACCGCGCCGCACAGAAGGCGCGTGACTCGCTGCGGGACATTTTGACGCTCCCTGAGGCGCGTGACTCGCTGCGGGACATTTTGACGCTCCCTGAGGCGCGTGACTCGCTGCGGGACATTTTGACGCTCCCTGAGGCGCGTGACTCGCTGCGGGACATTTTGACGCTCCCTGAGGCGCGTGACTCGCTGTGGGACATTTTGACGCTCCCTGAGGCGCGTGACTCGCTGCGGGACATTTTGACGCTCCCTGAGGCGCGTGACTCGCTGCGGGACATTTTGACGCTCCCTGAGGCGCGTGACTCGCTGCGGGACATTTTGACGCTCCCTGAGGCGCGTGACTCGCTGTGGGACATTTTGACGCTCCCTGAGGCGCGTGACTCGCTGCGGGATATTTTGACGCTCCCTGAGGCGCGTCCTCCATGTTTTTTCAATGTAAACCTGACGCTTTGCCGCGTTTGGTGTGAACGCACCTTTAGACTAAAACTAAAAGGGCCCAAAACAAAACTGCTGTGAAAGGAATTTGATCATCATCATGATTACATATTATTTTTAGCCATATCTAAAGGAAGCACATTTTGGCGGGAATGTTTTCAGAAGATATTCCTCTGATCTGTGTCTCATGAATTCACTTTAATCACAAAAGAGTTCCATGTGCTTTTACCACGACATAACAAACGCAGTTGATTCTTTTGGGACTCTTCCTTTAATCATGATGGCAGTTTACCTTCTGTAAGCTTTTATAACCGCGGTGAACGTGAAACCGGTTCATCTTGACGTCCCTGCTCTTTCCTCAGCCTCCTGAGCACAGGCAGTGTTTGCGGATTTGAATATCCTCAGTGTTGGATCTGGAGGAAAGCGTGTTTTATCAGACATTATCTTGTGATCTCGTCGTGTCGAAAACCACAGGGAGAATCGGCCGTCCTGAACGTTGGGAACGAGCCGTTACTTGTTCTGTGTGTTGGGTTTGTCAGCAGGGAGCACAGCGGGCTTTGTTTGTGGATGTGGATTGTAAACAATGCCATGAGCTAGCATTAGCATGTCACTGCTGTGTAAACACGCACTTACATTAGCATAAAGTTCTTCAGATGAACTTCTTTAGCCTTTTATAAAGTTATTATGTTAGAGAGACAAGTGATTGACTTCCCCGGCTTGAACACGCCTTCTCTCAGGGAAATTGGGTTTTAAATGTGTCTGAAGAGCATAGACGTCAATGTTTTCTCACTTTTTTCACATTTTCATCATTGTTTTCGTCTCAGTTTTGTTGCTATTTTCTCACCTTTTTTCCAGAAGCTTTTGGATTGGGGTAAAGCTGGAGAAAATGTGCTCGGTTCAGGCGGGAGTTAAGGGGTTAAGTGGCGCTAGCCCGCAGTTAGCTTTCCCCGTTAGCCTGTTAGCTTCTTCGTCGTGATTCCATTAGTGTGTATTGGTGACTCCGACCCGATGGCAGCGCAGTTGCAATTGTGGTTTTCTGGCCAGAGACACCAGGAGGAGATGAAAGATCCTCCAGTCATCCCATTAACACTTGTATTATCCTCAAAGAGACCACGGAAAGGATTTATTAAGGTAAACACGTTACTTAGTGCTGCTTTAACCCCTTAACTCCCACCTGAACCGAGCACATTTTCTCTAGTTTGGCTTTACCTCAATCCAAAAGCTTCTGGAAAAAAGGTGAGAAAATAGTGACAGAACTGAGACGGAAACAATGATGGAAATGTGACAAAAAAGTGAGAAAACATAGACAAAAAACTGACACAAATTTGACCAAAAAATTATGAAAAAGTGGCAAAAATGTCACAAAAAATAACGAAAAAACAACAAAAAATTTTACAAAAAAAATGACAAATTTTTTACAAAAATTGACAAACAATTGATAAAAATTTTACAAAAAAATTATGAAAAAGTGGCAAAAATGTAAAAAAAAAATAACAAAAAAGGACCAAAAAATTAACAAAAAATTGACAAAAAATTGACAAAAAATTCACAATTGATAAAAATTTGACAAAAAAATTATGAAAAAGTGGCAAAAATGTCACAAAAAATGACGAAAAATGACAAAAAATGACAGAAAGTGACAAAAAAATTATGAAAAATGTACCAAAAAATTATGAAAAAGAGGCTAAAATGTCACAAAAAATTGACAAAAAAGGACCAAAGGTCAAAAAAATGATGAACATGTAACAAAAAGTGACAAATAATATACTATTGCTGGGTTGCAGGTGACATCACAGCGTTCTAAAGGCCTATACTGTTATATAGAGGAAAAATTATTTTGTTTTTGAGGACATTTTTGGTCTTGTACAGAGAGATCATGGACCCAGTGACTCATATTAATGATCATTTTTCGAATTCAGACATTTTCTTTTCAGCTACGACTTGTGAAAGTGCAATGCTGTTAATAGGAAAAAGTGGCTCCTGCCCCCCGTTGGGTCCGATGACATCATCATATTCTAGAACCTGCAACCCACCAATTTGACAAAAAAATTACAATAAAATGTGAGGGAAAATGTGAGGAAAAAGATCCATTTAGATGAGTTTTGTAGGTCTTTCAAATGAGGCGTTACACTGGCCTACAGGATTTGGGTGAAGCTGAACTGGAGAAAATGTTCTCGGTTCAGGCGGGAGTTAAGAGGTTAAATTGGCCCTTATTATATGAACCATTTTCTTGAGGGTAGAATCTGGATGCTTGGACACTAAACTCTGCTCAGTGGGATTTGTGAGGGTGAAAAACAAGTTATGGCTTCACTTTAAAATGAAGTCTGCAACACGATACATCACCAAATCGTTGCTATTGAACATGTGTAAAAGCGCTTTACTCCTTTGTGTTTTGAATCTTATTTTGACAGATTTGATCAAAAACAAATGGACTGTGCTAAAATACTGCAACATTATTGAACCCCGCAGTTTTCCCCATTTGGAGCAGTTTCATTTAACCTCCCACCTGAACGGATCCCATTTCCTCCAGTTTGGCTTTACCCCAATCAAAAAGCTTCTTGAGAAAAAACACCAAAATCACCACAAAAATGAGAAGAAAACAAGGATGTAAACGCAACAAAAATGTGACAAAAATTCAACAAAAAAGTGACAAAAATTCAACAAAAAAGTGACAAAAATTCAACAAAAATTCATCAAAAATGTGACAAAAATTCAACCAAAAAGTGACAAAAATTCCACAAAAAATCAACAAAAATTCAACAAAAATTCAAGAAAAATGTGACAAAAATTCAACAAAAATTCAACAAAAATTCAACAAAAATTCAACAAAAAATCAACAAAAATGTGACATAGACTCAAAAAAAATTTGACCTAAACTCAACACAAATTCAACAAAAATTCAACAAAATTTCAACAAAAATGTGACAAAAATTCAACAAAAATTCAACAAAAATTCAACAAAAATTCAACAAAAATTCAACAAAAAATCAACAAAAATGTGACATAGACTCAAAAAAAATTTGACCTAAACTCAACACAAATTCAACAAAATTTCAACAAAATTTCAACAAAAATTCAACAAAAATTCAACACAAATTCAACACAAATTCAACAAAAATTCAACAAAAATTCAACAAAAAATGTGACAAAAATGTGACAAAAATGAAAAAGTAAAAACATACAAAAGGTGACACAACACAGCAACAATGCGAGGAATAATAGCAGTTTTGTGGGTCTTATCTTTCAAATGAGGCGTTACACAGACCTATATAACAGCCAAAGAGGACAGAATGCATGGTTTAGGCGGGTGGTAAGAGGTTAACACCAGCCCGCTCCCTCTGCTGCTGTTTGAGGATGAGGAAACCGTGGCGTTTGGCGTTTGAAATCTTCCTCTCGCTCTCAGCTCCGCCCCCGTGACCCCGTGACCCCGCTCTGTTTCATGCTAATGCCCGTGCGAATGCTAGCCCTCGAACAAACCCATGTATCTCTTGTCGGCTTCCTGCGGAGTTAATCAGAGCAGCTAATTATCATCCGTTTTGGTCCTCGGGGCTTTGGGCCGTCCCATTCACTCCCGGGACTCCTCCAACAACCCTCCTTTTGTTGGAGGGGTCAGAGGGCAACCGAGTGCATTCATATGATAAGTGTCTCCATCGGAAACGTCCACCGAGAAGCAGTAGAGGATTTAAATATAACATATAATCTAAAAATACCACAAACATGCTTTATATGAGAATCTAAATGAAATAGTTTGATATAATTGAGTTTCTTTATCATAGTTTCTGTCCCAGCCTTGATTAGTTTCCATTAGTCAAATATTTTTACACTGTTATTCTCTTGTAAATATTTTTGAACTGAAAAAGAGACGTAGCTTGTTTTAACTCATTGCTGCAGCGATTCCATAATTTAACTCCTTTGCTTGATAAACAGTGTTTTCTTAAAGGATCTATATCCTGCTATTTTAGCCATTCCAAAGTTAAGTATACGCATGTATATGATATATTGTACCTCTACCATTATGGAGCACTCATTTTTGTGATAAATATAAGTGTTTTCTGGAGGTAGTTTTCAAACCCGGAAGACAAAACGCTTCGATTCAGTTAACTCCGCCCCCTCTCTCCGCACATACTTTACCGTAATATAAATAAACAACAATAAGTGAAGATACTTCACGATGCAGTTATACGGAGTTGACAACACACATGCTAATATGCTAACACACATGCTAATATGCTAATACACACATGCTAATATGCTAACACACAAGCTAATATGCTAACACACATGCTAATATGCTAACACACACATGCTAATATGCTAACACACAAGCTAATATGCTAGCACACATGCTAATATGCTAACACACAAGCTAATATGCTAACACACACAAGCTAATATGCTAACACACAAGCTAATATGCTAACACTCAAGCTAATATGCTAACACACACAAGCTAATATGCTAACACTCAAGCTAATATGCTAACACACACAAGCTAATATGCTAACACACAAGCTAATATGCTAACACACAAGCTAACCCGCGTTTGGACTGACTCACCGCTCTGCTCCATCGCTGTTTACATTATGGGACTCGTGTTGGTTATAAAAGTTAATCCACTTTGATTCTGGCGAAGGTTCACCAAACATCCATCAGTGACAATCACAGAAAAACAATATTTTGTTGAAAGTCGCTGAATCCCGGAGAAAAAAACAACTTCTGACGGGAGTGGCCTCTTTAGGAAGGTTGAACCATAGACTGTATAAATACTCCTCGTCCTCGTAGCCAAACGCTTCTTTTTCTCCGTGACATGATCGTTAGGTAAGAATAAAGAACAGGTGTGTCCAGTTATAACGAGCTCCATCTTCAGCTGCAGCGCAAACATGACTGATCTGTTCACACGCTCAGGGAGGTGTTTGGCCTCAGCTGACCTGGATGCACCTCGGGCACATCCTTTTTTATTTCTCTTTGTTTCTCTCTTACGACAGAAATAATGAAAAGGCTGTTTTACAAATTAAAATCAGGCCGTAAGACATTACATCACAGACGCCGAGCACTTCCGTTCCGCTGTGACGACACAACTGAACACTCAGTCGTTCACCAGGAGAGGGCGGAGCCTCAGAGAGCAGGAGGGCGGAGCCTCAGAGAGCAGGAGGGCGGAGCCTCAGAGAGCAGGATTCAGGAGGATTACTGAGAGCTGCGTGAATGAAGCCGCAAACCACTCTGGGGGTGTTTTTGATAAGGAAATAGCATAACAACATGGCTAAAAGCTCTAAAAAGTCGATTTTGAATGATATAGGACCTTTAAACTCTTAACTCCCGCCTGAACCGAGAGGATCTTTTTCCTCACGTCATCAGATTTTTTTTCAATCATTTTTTTGTTGGGTATTCAACTCTTTTTTGTAACTTTTTTGTCATTTTTTTGTCTTTTTTTGTCTTTTTTTGGTCAATTTTTTATTATATTTTTGTCAAATGTTTGTCATTTTTTTTGTCATTTTTTGTCAATTTTTTTTTCATTTTTTTGTCAATTTCTTGTGACATTTTTGCCACTTTTTCATCAATTTTTCCTCACTTTTTTGTCACATTTCCATCATTGTTTTCATCTCGGTTTTCTTGCTTTTTTCACAGCTTTTTTCCAGAAGCTTTTGGAATGGGGTAAAGCCAAATTGGAGAAAATGCTCGGTTCAAGTGTTTTTTGCCAAAACATTGGCAAAAAAGTGACGTAAAATTGATGAAAAAGTGGCAGAAATGTGACAAAAAAATGACCAAAATGTGATAAAAAATGACCAAAATGTGATAAAAAATGGACAAAAAAAAAGACTAAAAATGTGATAAAAATGTGTCAAAAAAATGACAAATGACAAAAATTGGACAAAAATGTGATAAAAAATTTACGAAAAAGTTAAAAAAAAAATGTGACAAAAAATGACCAAAAAATGATCAAAAAAAAGACGAAAATGTGGCAAAATTTTTTTTAAAAAAATGCCCAAAATTTCACAAAAATGTCACAAAAAATTGACAAAAAATGACAAAAATGAGTTGAAAACCCCCCAAGTTCTCTCTGACATTTCCACTCATTCTTGCCCCTGGTTGTGTGTAATGAAAGCCCGTGTCTAAACCCTTCCCTGTCGTCTTGTGGCTGGTCCTGTGTTAACGTGAAGCTCCTCTGTGCAGGCGGAGATGCGGGGAGCAGGGCGGAGGAGTGGGGTCCTGCCCTGAGAAGGCGTCCTGCGGCTGGGTGGAGCCCTGCTGAGGCCCCCCTGTGGCCCCTCGGTGGGAGATGTCTGTCAGCGGCGGCTCTGCAGGCGGCAAAGTGGACTCCAGCGCCGTGGACACGTACGACAGCGGGGATGAGTGGGACATCGGAGTGGGCAATCTGATCATCGACTTAGACGCAGACCTGGAGAAAGACAAGCTAGAGATGTCGAGCAGTAAAGACGGAGGAGCCATGGGCGCCCCTCCCGGCGCCGTGGCCGCCCTTCCCGACAATATCAAGTTCGTGAGCCCCGTGTCGGCGGCTCAGGGCAAAGAGAGTAAATCCAAATCCAAACGCAGTAAAAACTCTAAGGACACGGTCAAACCCGCCGCGCCGGTTTCGGACGCGGTTAAAAAGGAGGCGCAGCAGGGGCGTTCCCCGGGCGAGCCGGCGCCGCCCGCCCCCAACACCACCCCCACGAAAGGAACTGATAAGTCCAAAACGTCCCGGACACTGGCGCCCGTCAAGAAGGAGAAGGACGGCGCGACGGGCAAAGCTAAGAAGGACAAGCTGGAGGCGGCGGCGGCGGCGGCGGCGGTTTCGAACTCTGACAAGGAGTCTTTAGGCGGCGGCGGCGGCTCGCGGCCGTTCGACGGGCAGCAGCCGAGCGCGGAGCTGGCGGGCGCCGAGCAGCTCGCGGGGAACGTGGCGCTGGACACTGTGATGGGACAGGCCGTTTCCATGACGACGGAGCAGGACGAGGTCGACAACGGGGACTGTCGGAACCTCAAGAAAGTGGACAAGGTAAGGGGTTAGGGCTGCTCGATTATTGAAAAAATAATAATCACGATTATTTTTGTCATAATTGAAATCACGATTATTCAAACGATTATTTGTTGCCTTTAAAAAAATCCATCAAAAAAGTGACAAAAATCCATCAAAAAAGTGACAAAAATCCATCAAAAAAGTGACAAAAATCCAGCAAAAAAATGACAAAAATCCATCAAAAAAGTGACAAAAATCCAGCAAAAAAGTGACAAAAATCCAGCCAAAAAAGACAAAAATCCAGCAAAAAAATGACAAAAATCCATCAAAAATAGTGACAAAAATCCATCAAAAAAGTGACAAAAATCCATCAAAAAAGTGACAAAAATCCATCAAAAAAAAGACAAAAATCCATCAAAAAAGTGACAAAAATCCATCAAAAAAAAGACAAAAATCCATCAAAAAAGTGACAAAAATCCATCAAAAAAAGTGACAAAAATCCAGCAAAAAAATGACAAAAATCCAGCAAAAAAAATGACAAAAATCCAGCAAAAAAATGACAAAAATCCATCAAAAAAGTGACAAAAATCCATCAAAAAAGTGACAAAAATCCAACAAAAAAATGAAAAAAATCCAACAAAAAAATGACAAAAATCCAGCAAAAAAGTGACAAAAATCCATCAAAAAATTTACAAAAATCCAGCAGAAAAAAGACAAAAATCCATCAAAAATTTTACAAAAATCCATTAAAAAAAAGACAAAAATCCATCAAAAAAGTGACAAAAATCCCAAAATTAAAAATTAGAAAAAAAAAATGTGAAAAAAAAACAATTTGAAGAAAAAAAAAAAACAATTAAAAAAAAAAAATGATAATAGATTTTTTGCGATTATGCTAATTTTGTAATCGTTTACTGTTGTAATCGAAATCGTAATCGAATTTCGATTAATTGCACAGCCCTAGTAAGGGTTTCTCTGAGATTATAGTTACATCGGCCGATCGCCCCCCAATACTGGGCCGATATATCGATCGACCTCTTCTCGTGAGCCGATGTTTTCTTGTTTTATGTTGCTTTTCAGGCACGTTTTTGCTTTGCTTCTGCATTTGTGCTGAAGCTGCTCATGAGTTCAGGCTTTTTTAGACTCACTGTGGATCATTTATTGACGTTTGGAGAGAAAAGTACCGAAAATTAGCACCGGAAAAAAAAAAGTTTTTCGATACCGCCCCCCACCGGAGCTTTTCGGTGCCCGGCCCTCGTCCTACACCTTGATGTTCGGGAGACTCCAGAGTAAGGACAAAAATGTGATAAAAATTTGACAAAAAATTGACAGAAAATGACCAAAAAAATGACGAATAATTACAAAAATGTGATAAAAAATTTGACCAAAAAAATACAGAAAATTGACAAAAAATGACCAAAAAAGTGACAAAAAGATGACAAAAAATTAGACAAAAATGTGATAAAAATGTGACCAAAAGATGACAAAAATGTGACGAAAAAAGACAAAAAAAAAGACAAAAAAAATGACCAAAAAAATGACCAAGACGTTTGGAGAGAAAAAGTACCGAAAATTAGCACAGAAAAAAAAAGTTTTTCGATACCGCCCCCTACCGTAGCTTTTCAGTACCCGGCCCTCGTCTTACACCTTGATGTTCGGGAGACTCCAGAGTCTGTTTTGTAGCAGCTGTTCTCTTAATCGTGCCGATCACTGTCACTGTCCGTGGATTGTTTTAAGAAACATTTGAATACTCATTTATTTAAGAAATGCTTTTAGCCTTTATTCTTTTCTCTTTGATTGTTCTTTGATTGTTCTTATTTTACAGCCCACACTCTTTGTAGCACTTTGAGATTTGTGAACAAATGTAAAGTGCGTTATAAATAAAATCTATTACCATTTGGATTATATGGATTTGTGGACAGCACATGTGCAGCAGCAGATGTGAGTGAGGCAGGAGCTGGAGACTGAGATTAATGTGACTTTTTACACATAAATCACAGTGTCGTTGCTTCTCTGTATAGTGTTGTAGTTACAGCATGAGCTCCCAAAGTTGTTTATCTTCTGAGTGCAGTTTGGGATAGAATTCTAGGAGTTTGAGGTTAAGGTAGTTGACGGACCCACTTTATTTTCTCTAGTTCAGTTTTACCCAAATCTAAAACCTTCTTATCTGAAGCTTATAGGTCAGAGTAATCCCTCATTTGAAAGACCCACAAAACTGATGTAAACGGATCTTTTTCCTTGCGTTGTTGCCGTGTTATTCTACTTTTTCCACATTCTTTTTCATCTCATTTTCGTCAATCTTTAGTGGCTTTTTTATTGTGTTTTCATCGCCTTTTTTGTTAGTATTTTGTTGCTGATTTGTGGCTTTATTTTGTCACTTTTTGATGTGTTTTTGTTGCTTTCTAGTCCTCCCTTTCGTCTCGTTTTTGTCACTATTTTTTTCCAGAAGCTTTGAGATTTGGGTAAAGCCAAACAGGTGGAGGTTAAGAGGTTAAATGTCTTGTAAAACCTCCTCTCCCTGTAGTTGTCAGCTCTACAAACATGCTCTGAAACGCTTGTGCTTTTTGTGTTATCTTGGCCGTTCATATTTGTATTTCATAAGATCATAATCCTCAGAACAGCTCTCCTGGAAGTGGTGGATTGAAAATGCCGGATGACCTGCTTTCTATTGAAAACACGGACATAGTTTGCCTGGTGGACGACGACTTTCTTGTTGTGTGTAGGGACGTCACGGTTAGCGGTGTAGCGGTACCGGTGTGAAGATAGCGACAAAACTGAGACGAAAACAAGGATGAAAATGTGACAAAAAAGTGAGAAAACATTGACAAAAATGTGATGGAAAATTGATGAAAAAGTGGCAAAAATGTCACAAGAAATTGCCAAAAATTGACGAAAAATTGATAAAAAAAATGACAAAAATGTGATAAAAATGTGACCAAAAAAAAGACAAAAAAAATTACAAAAAAAGACAACAAAAGACACAAAAAAATGTGACAAAAAAGTGATGAAAAATTGATGGAAAAAGTGGCAAAAATATCATAAGAAATTGACAAAAAATTACAGGAAAAAGACAAAAAAAGACCAAAAAAAAATCAGATTCACTCTCGCTGCAGTTTTATGATTTTAACAATGATCAGTGTCTGATGGCATTTCCCAAATCTGCAAAGCGAAAGCTCAGTGGAAGGAAACAAACTGAGGACAATTCTCCTGATACAGACGGTTTATCTTTATCTTATCTTGTTCAAAAATATTCTTCTTCGTTTCTGGCGCTATAAATAGTCCATGTAAAACCCTGGAAACATCAACAACACATCGTTATAGCTCCTTTACTTTGATGTGAAAAGGCTTTGTCTGTATTTTTTTTTAAATGTAGTAAGCACTGTAAACTTTTTTTAAACTATTTCAGTTTGTGTCGGACTATCAATGCTTTCTGAACATATTAAAACACATTAAAAAAACACCGCAATAAAACCGAAAACCGTGATAATTTTGGTCACAATAACCGTGAGGTAAAATGGTCATGTTCATGTTCATGTTGTGTGTCTCGTTGTGTGTCTTGTGTGTCTCGTTGTGTGTCTCGTTGTGTGTCTCGTGTGTTACAATTCCCCGTCTCAGATGTCAGCGTTGTCCTATAAAAAGCGGGAGAGCGCGGGGGAGGATCTGTTGTTCATTTCTGAGATTCCGCAAAGTGTTTGGCTCGGGCTGAAAGAGAAGTGACTGGGAGACGTCAGAGGGAGAGGGCGCCCGGGGCATGTGGACGGTACTTCCACACTCGGCCTGTTTTTGATCTTCACGTCGCCCAAAATCACACATTAAGCTGCACAAAGGATTGTTTTCATTTGTAAGAAGAATTCGTAACGTCGGAAAATCCCATTCAAGTCGATGGAGCGTTCTGCTAGCATCATGAAGAGCTGTATAATAAGTGTTTATTATGCACGTTTTGAGCTTTTAACTCTGTAATGCTGTTCCCTTGTCAAAAACAGCCCTGGAGTTTTTCTTTATTCACACAGTTTTGAGAAATCCTGTTCACTTTGGTGGTTTCTTCTTCTACATCGCTTTGTTCTGTATTTCCTGAATTTGTCTCCGACTTAGATCTAACACACAAACCTGTCCATTTAACAATTTAAGTCTGTGCAGATACAGTGTCCGCAATACAATTCTCTGACTCAGACTGAGACTCTGTTGACATGACAAACTGTAAAAAGGTTTTCTGTTTCCGCTTTGTGTTAATTTAGTGACTCAGATCTTTGGTAAAGACAAAACTGCTACATCTAAGCCACATTTGCTGGTTCTATCACATAAACGTGCGTCTCTACGGTCTTTTTTCTTGAGACAGTGGATTTTTATGTACTCGTCATCAGCTGTCTTTCATTTTCATCCTGACTAGAGATATCGTTCCATGTTGTAGTACTGCATAATGCTACTTCGGTATTCAAAATGGCCGCCGGAACTATGCGTGATGTCATTGGAAACGCGTGTATATGACAAATATTTGAGTATACTATTGATAAAGGTATCTCTCAGGCATCGGTATTGCAAACCAAGTATCATTAACCCCTTAACTCCCACCTGAACCGAGCACATTTCCTCCAGTTTGGCTTTACCCCAATCCAAAAGCTTCTGGAAAAAAGGTGAGAAAATAGCAACAAAACTGAGACGAAAACAATGATGGAAATGTGACAAAAAAGTGAGAAAACATTGACAAAAATGTGACCAAAAAATTTAAAAAAAAAATGATTTAAAAAAAAAATGACAAAGTGAGTTGAAAAAAATGAGTTGAAACCCCCCCCCCCCCAAAAAAAAAGGATGGAAAAAAAATCTGATGACGGGAGGAAAAAGATCCATTTAGATGAGTTTTGTAGATCTTAGCTTGAGGTGTTACACTGGCCTACAGGATTTGGGTAAAGCTGAACTGGAGTAAATGCTCTCGGTTCAGGCGGGAATTAAGAGGTTAACCTCTTAACTCCCGCCTGAACCGAGAGGATCTTTTTCCTCACGTTATCAGATTTTTTTTCCATCATTTTTTTGTTGGGTATTCAACTCATTTTTGTAACTTTTTTGTCATTTTTTCGTCAATTTTTGTCATTTTTTCATCAATTTTTTATCACATTTTTGTCGCATTTTTGTCGTTTTTTAGTCGCATTTTTGTCATTTTTTTGTCGCATTTTTGTCATTTTTTTGTCGCATTTTTGTCATTTTTTTGTCGCATATTTGTCGTTTTTTTGTCGCATTTTTGTCATTTTTTTGCCACATTTTTGTCATTTTTCATCAATTTTTTTGTCAATTTCTTTTTAACATTTTTGTGACATTTTTGCCTCTTATTCATACATTTTTTCTCACTTTTTTGTCACATTTCCATCATTGTTTTCGTCTCAGTTTTGTCGCTATTTTCACACCTTTTTTCCAGAAGCTTTTGGATTGGGGTAAAGCTGAACTGGAGAAAATGCTCTCGGTTCAGGCGGGAGTTAAGGGGTTAAAGTACCAAGAACTATAAACAAGCTGCCATAAGGTGAAACTAAATGTTATTTTCATCACTGCTGAGGAAACTCCAGGCCAATTCAAAATCCTGACCAGCCCAGTCTGTCACTTCTTACTGTCTATATTATTTACATTTTTAAAACCTTTTAAAGCCTAAAATAAGCACATGTTCACTTAAGGCTGCTCGATTATTGAAAAAATAATAATCACGATTATTTTTGTCATAATTGAAATCACGATTATTCAAACGATTATTTGTTGCCTTTAAAAAAATCCATCAAAAAAGTTACAAAAATCCAGCAAAAAAAGACAAAAATCCAGCAGAAAAAAGACAAAAATCCATCAAAAAAGTGACAAAAATCCATCAAAAAAGTGACAAAAATCCATCAAAAAAAGACAAAAATCCATCAAAAAAAGACAAAAATCCAGCAAAAAAGTGACAAAAATCCATCAAAAAAGTAACAAAAATCCATCAAAAAAGTGACAAAAATCCATCAAAAAAGTGACAAAAATCCAGCAAAAAATGACAAAAATCCAGCAAAAAAGTGACAAAAATCCAGCAAAAAATGACAAAAATCCATCAAAAAAGTGACAAAAATCCAGCAAAAAAATTACAAAAATCCAGCAGAAAAAAGACAAAAATTCAGCAGAAAAAAGACAAAAATCCATCAAAAAAGTGACAAAAAAAAAAAATGACAAAAATCCATCAAAAAAGTGACAAAAATCCAGCAAAAAAGTGACAAAAATCCATAAAAAAAAAGACAAAAATCCATCAAAAAAGTGACAAAAATCCATTAAAAAAAGACAAAAATCCATCAAAAAAGTGACAAAAATCCAGCAAAAAATGACAAAAATCCATCAAAAAAGTGACAAAAATCCATCAAAAAATGACAAAAATCCATCAAAAAAGTGACAAAAATCCATCAAAAAAATTACAAAAATCCAGCAGAAAAAAGACAAAAAAACATCAAAAAAGTGACAAAAAAAAAATGACAAAAATCCATCAAAAAAGTGACAAAATCCATCAAAAAAGTGACAAAAATCCATCAAAAAAAAGACAAAAATCCATCAAAAAAAGACAAAAATCCATCAAAAAAGTGACAAAAATCCATCAAAAAAGTAACAAAAATCCATCAAAAAAGTGACAAAAATCCATCAAAAAAGTGACAAAAATCCATTAAAAAAAAGACAAAAATCCAGCAAAAAAGTGACAAAAATCCATTAAAAAAAAGACAAAAATCCATCAAAAAAGTGACAAAAATCCATTAAAAAAAAGACAAAAATCCATCAAAAAATTGACAAAAATCCATTAAAAAAAAGACAAAAATCCATCAAAAAAGTGACAAAAATCCAAAAATTAGAAATTAGAAAAAAAAAAGTGAAAAAAAAAAAAATTATAATCGTTTTTTTGCGATTATGCTAATTTTGTAATCGTTTACTGTTGTAATCGAAATCGTAATCGAATTTCGATTAATTGCACAGCCCTATGTTCACTTTGATGAAAAGCACACGTCACAATTACATATTCTGTTCCATATCGTACCTCGTATTCACCTTAACGTCTTTACTTCTCTGGTCTTAACCCATCGACCAATCACAGCGCAGCATCCAGACCAAGCCCCGGCTCTTTTGCAACAGAGGCGCATTATCAGGTCTTACGGGGGGGTTTCCCAGCATTCCCAGCGGCGGTGGCGGCAGACATGTTGCCTTTTTTTTTTTTTTTTGTGTAAAAGAAGCGACGGGAGCTCGGGGCTTGTTTCTCCCGTTGCTACGACGACAGCCACCGAAGCAGGAAGCAGCTCCCTCTCGCTCCCTCTCGCTCTCCCAGAGTTAAAAACATGTGCGATCGGATCGGTTTGGGAACAGCAGCCGAGGGGAGGAAACAGATCTGCTTTAAGGAACGGCTCTGTGGTAGAAAATGTGATTTACTGAAGTGGTCGGAAGCTTAAATGATTGTCTTTCGGTGAGTAGTTGGCGGGACCGAAAGGAGCTCTGGTGTTTTCTGCGGTTGGTGGATGAGCACGAGAACACGAGTTTTGCTTGAAGACTTGGTGGGAAGTGTGTGATTTATTTAAAACCACACTGCGGGATTTTTGTTATGGGATATAAAGGGCTAAGTGTTTCTCCGTCTGAGATTTACACGACATAAAACGATAGTTGTAACTTGTAAAAATGTGCAAAAGGTTTGTTTTAGTCATGATTGATGATCCGACTTTAGTCCAGTTTCAGCCTTGTTTTGGTCCTGATGTGGAGTTCAGGACTGTAAGGTTGTTTTGCTAAGCATCATGGGATTTCCAGCGGGCTTTTCCCATAATAAACAAATGGGCTGTGTCCGAATGTCCACACTATTCCCTATATAGTGACTTTATAGTGCTCACATGTTGTAGGGGTGTCCGAATGTCCAGAGAGAAAAAAAGTCGTCCACTCAAAATTTCCCACAATGCATCTCGAAAAGTACTGAGCATTGATGGTCAATATTTCCCACAATGCATTGCGAGAGTGGGAGAAGAGCCTGACAGAGACAGGTCTTTGAACTAAACACGACTGAAGTAAATCAGCTGTTTCAGTCGACTGTTTGTGTTTCTCATGAATAAACGACCTAAATATAAACGGTTACGGTGAAAAGATGCTAACGTTAGCTGCTAGCCTTTAGCTGGAGCTGTTAAATGACCGATAGCTTCATGCTAACGTTAGCTGCTAACCTTTAGCTGGAGCTGTTAAATGACCGATAGCTTCATGCTAACGTTAGCTGCTTACCTTTTAGCTTGTGCTGTTAAATGACCGATAGCTTCATGCTAACGTTAGCTGCTAACCTTTTAGCTTGAGCTGTTAAATGACAGACAGCTTCCTCTCGAATAATCAGAGCCATTCATGTAAAATCCATGTGAAGTAAAAGCGTATCTGACTCGTATTTATCATAAATATTCCACTGTCTCATGAGTCTGGTTGGTCTTTATCTTAGAAATACTTTATTCCCGGAGTTTATTGAACTTTTAGCAGATGTGGTCACTCAATCTGCTGGTGTTCGGACACCGGGCTCTGACCGACTGTCGGCGTCTCTGAGCTCACGCTGGAGAGGGTTTTTTTTTCCTCCTTTTTTGTGTGATGATAGTAACGCCTGTAAAAGTGCCAAAACAGTCGTTCTCTTTCATAAAATAAACGTTTGTAACAATAAATAAATTCATATAAAAAAACTTAAAAAAAAAACATATCTGCAGCTGCAGCGCGGAGAAAGTCGTGTCTTGTGTCCGAATCGCCAACAGAATCAGTGACTATATAGTGCGGCCTGTGTAGTGAATGAGGGGTTAGGGACGAGGGTGGACATTCGGATACAGCCACGGCGTCTCTGGAATCGCCCATATATGGTCATGTTTGAAAACAGTGAAGGGGGAAAACAATTTCTCTAATTTTTCAAAGACTACTTCAACAAACGCTGAGTTATAGTTTTCTACTAAATAAAAAGACATGGAGAGGAGCAAAATGCCCATAAATACATAAAAAAACGGAGAATGCTAACATGAAGCGACATGTTAGCATCATGTTAATGCTAAAGCTAGCTCGCGCTTCCTCTGACTGCAGTTTTTTCACTCTGCTGTGAGAAAACATCCATATGGACCCGATTTACACTGGACTATTTGTATGAGATAAGTGAGTTTATTTTCCACCAGAAAATGGCTAAAAACAGTGAAAGATTGTGTTTCCCAAAAGATTCTATTTCCCCCCGCGGCGAGGCCACGCCCCCTTCTATGACGTGATGCGTCTGTATCTGTTCTATAGCACTTTGTTCTGACACAATCTGATGAAAAAGCAAATTGTTCACGTTTTTTTTAAAGTGGATTATTCATAATGTGGCTTAGTTCCTCAGCATTGATATTTGACATTTTATAATGAGAACCTATGGCTGTAAGAATTAAATAGTAAGGCTGGGACAAAGGGCTGCAATAACAAGTGTGAAATATACTTGTTTGGAGGCATTTTTATCCTGCACTTTGTTTCCCAGTAACAGTTACACAGCACTTTGTTACATTTTGTGTTAAAGAGGGGGTATCCTGCTTTTTTCAGTCCCATAGCACCAGTCTATATCTCACTACAATGATGACAAACCTTCTGTTGGTCTGTAAATGCAGTAAATCAGAATAACTGCCTTGTATAAAATGTCTCTCTCAAAATGGCTGTAGTGAATGTCTTGAAATAGGCCTCTGTCTCTTTAAGAACCTCTGAGCCTTTAGACACGCCCCCTCCACACGCTGTCTGTGGCATCAGTGGGGAGGGGGTTCTGCTGAGGAGCAGTGGTTGGTTACTCGGCTGGTGACCAAAGCTCGGAGGCGTCTCCAGGAGGTGGGGGCGTTCCTAGGAGGACTCAGGCAAACCTATCCCTAAAATGGCCGCCATCAGAGTCTTTACAGATTACTCAGAAATACGTGAATGTGCCAAGGCAACACTTCAGCCATGTTTTTAATGAGGGAGTGACAGAATAACATGATGGAAAGCTGGAAAAAGTCCATTTTGCAGAATACCCCCCTTTAAGGTACCGCATTTTCCGGACTACAAGTCGCTCCGGGGTATAAGACACACCAACCAAAAAATGCCTAATGAAGAAAAGGACAACAGGCTGAATAGGTGTACGATATGCTAACGTAACACATTGATGGTTAGCTACATGAAGCATAAACAACAAACTAAACAGGAGCCTGGTTTGTTTAAGTCACATAAACAGTTCAGAAAACTATAGCATAAAGAACATACCAAACTCTCCATCTCACTCCAAATCACTACAACCTCTCCCGGCAGCACGTTTTTCAAGCTCTCATTTTAGCCCGTGATCAGGGTAAAAAGTGCAACGTATTGTCCGGAAAACACGGTAAACATATTACTTATTGCTCCTACCTTATCGCGATACGTATCGGATCGTGACATGTGTGTCGTCCCTGCCCTGGAGCTGGTGAGGGCTTTGACTGGGGCTCCTCTTGCTGCCAAATTTTGTGCTCAAAAGGGCTTTAACCTCTTAACCCCCCGCCTTTACATCTTCGTCACACATTTTGCCATTTTCTTCATCACATTATTGTCAGTTTTTGTTAGTTTTTTGTCTCTTTTTTTCTTCATTTTTTTGTCATTGTTTGTTACTGTTTTGTCATTTTTTTTGTCTTTTTTTCTTCGCATTTTTGTTACTTTATTGGCATTTTTTTTCATGACTTTTTGCCTTTTTTCATCACATTTTTGTAATTTTTTTGTAATTTTTTTCTTTGCATTTTTTTCACTTTCTTGGCATTTTTTTCATGACATTTTGCCATTTTCTTCATCACATTATTATCAGTTTTTGTTAGTTTTTTGTCTCTTTTTTTTCTTCATTTTTGTCATTGTTTGTTACTGTTTTGTCATTTTTTTGCCTTTTTTTCATCACATTTTTGTCATTTTTTTGTCATTTTTTCTACACATTTTTGTGACTTTATTGGCATTTTTTTTCCTGACTTTTTGCTTTTTTTCCATCACATTTTTGTCATTTTTTTGGTCATTTTTTCTTCGCATTTTTGTATATTTTTTCTTGTTTTTTCGTTACTTTTTTGTGACTTTTTCATCCTTGTTTTCGTCGTCGTCTTGTCGCTATTTTGACACATCTTCCAAGAACCTTTTAGATTTGGTTGGAGTCGAGCTGTAGAAAATGTGCAGGTGGGGGTTAAGAGGTGAAAAATCTGGATAACTATTTTGGGTGTTCACAATTGGAAAGCTCTGTGATGTTGCGCTCAGCCCTGTAGCTCGTCTCGTCTGCTTTGTCTCTGAGGAGGGTTCACGTCCCGGGACAGATCAGGTGAAAGGGGTGCATGAGGGTTGCTATGGTTACAGCCTCTTTGGGACCAGCCCCTCCAATCAGACTGTAGTGACACAAACGTAATCAACTGGAAACGCCATCAGGTCACATGATCATCACGAAGGCGGTCTGGGAATGAACGTGGAGGGAAAGTATCTGTGAAGCGGATGGACTGTACAACAGATCGCATAAAAATATTGTATCGCAATATTTGGTGATGCAATATCTGTTTCATAAGAAGCCACGATATATATCCCCCAATTCCCTGAAGTCTAAGGGTGTATTCAGACTGTTAGAGGATAACATTAAATCGTTGTTTATCATTCTGGGTCAGGCTGTACAGTCGGACTGTCTCTGTCAGAGCCTTGACTGTGGGGCTCAGACTCTTGTGTATCAGTCTGACGCTCTGAGAGGGGATTTGGATGGATGGATGGATAAACTTTATAGTTTTGTTTCTTATAGTAAGACAGAAGGTTTAGTTTACCTGCTTGACTAGTTTCGATCACTTCCTGTGATCTTCCTCAGAAGCGACACCTGGTGGTGGAGGTGTCGTGTCGTAGGCAGCGCACATGGCCTTCTCCAGGACGGCGTCCCAAGTGTGGGATAAGGTGTGGCTCTCTCGTCCCGGTTCATAGATGTTGTTGCACGTTTCCTGATCTCGATGGCTTCTCTGATCCAGCGGTGATACTTGTTACTTTCGGCACGGATGACCCTGACATTGTCCCAAGTGTCGCTTCTGAGGAAAATCACAGGAAGTGATTGAAACTAGTCAAGCTGGTAAACTAAACCTTCTGTCCTACTATAAGAAACAAAACTGTAATAGACTTAACCTAAGAAGACAGTATGAACCTTCTACAAAGATAAACTTTATTGTCCTTAATGAGGAAATTTGTCTTGGGCTCATTTCCCGCAGCTGTCACTCATACAGTACAACCATTCATATAAAACAATTCAGTAAGTCAGTGCAGCCAGTACATCAAAATAAAACAATTGAGTTCATCTCAGTTCTGACGCCTCTTCACCTGCTCTTTATCCTTCAGTTTGTTTAAAAGAGACTCAGAGTTGGGGAGAAATGAGAGCTTGTATCTGTTGTTCTTGAAACTGTGAGCTCTGTACCGTCTTCCTGAAGGGAGAATTTCATCTTCACCGTTCACAAAATGTGATGGATTCTCAGTGATTTTCTGAGCTTGGATGAGGACAGTGCTTTCCAATAGGGCTGTGCAATTAATCGAAATTCGATTACGATTTCGATTATTACACTAGACGATATCACAAAAATAGCATCATCGAGAACAAGCGATTACTAAGGATGCCCTCCCGCTCGTCCTGCGCGGTTTGTGTGATGCGTCTGATCAGCTGAAACACCAGCTTGACAGAACTGTAAATAATATCGTACTAATATTTTTTATACCTAACTCTTAGATAACGCCGCTGTTAAGAGCTCACCTTGTGCTGAAAGGAGAACAGCTGTTTAGAAGCCTCGATCCTTTGCTCAGACACTGGTTTTGTTTAGTAGAAAAGTCTAAAACTCTTCTTCAGGAGCAGATCAAGGAGCTCAAACAAACTCTTATTACTTGATGATTGTTTCTGTTCCCTTCACATTTCACTAAAGGCTCAGGCTTTGGTTTGACATGAAAACATCAGCGCTGTGTGATGATGTCATCAGGCCGCGCGGCTCTGTTGGACAGGTGTGAGGGCTGGCCAGCAGGGGGCAGGTATCTCTTATAAGATTAGTTTAGAAACGTGAACATATAAAAAAAAAAAAAGCTTTTATTGTCCAAAGAAAATGTATTCCATAGTTGTTTTTTAAAATAATAATAAAAATGAATAAATAAAATAAAGTTGTTTTTTTAAGGCAACAAATAATCGTTTGAATAATCGCGATTTCAATTATTACTAAAATAATCGTGATTTTTATTTTTTCTATAATCGAGCAGCCCTACTTTCCAAGGTGTCTTTCAAAGACAAAAAAATGACAAAAAATGTGACCAAAAAGTGAGAAAACATTGACAAAAAAGTGACGAAAAATTTATGAAAAAGAGGCAAAAATATCACAAGAAATTGACAAAAAATGGACGAAAAAATGACAAAAATGTGACACAAATGTGATAAAAATGTGATACAAAATGACAAAAAATGTGATAAAAATGTGACAAAAAAAATACAACAATTTGATAAAAATTTGATAAAAAATTGATAAAAATTGATAAAAATTGACAAAAAAGTGACGAAAAATTCATGAAAAAGTGGCAAAAATGTCACAAGAAATTGACAAAAATGTGACAAAAATGTGATTAAAAAATGACAAAAAAAAGACAAAAAATGTGACAAAAAAGTTACAAAAATGAGTTGAATACCCAACAAAAAAATGATGAAAAAAAATCTGATGACGTGAGGAAAAAGATCCTCTCGGTTCAGGCGGGAGTTAAGAGGTTAAAAATGCTTATAATACGAGATTAATTCATGAAGGATAAAAACAGCTCATGACGGATTTTTTTATAAACCCGGCCGTCAAAATGAAAGAGAAATTCTCCCTAGCACGTTTTTCAAGCTCTCATTTGCAAACTCCCTCTAGCTGCGGCTCTAGCTTTTAGCCCGTGATTAGCTTTGTTTTCCTAACCCCCCCCTCTCTTGTGTGTTGCAGATGGAGTCTCCGGCCTCCACGCCCGCGCCCCCTCCGCTCCACCTGCTGGCGGCGGTGGGGAACAGCGAGATCTCGTCCCCCTGTGAGCAGATCATGGTCCGCACGCGCTCGGTGGCGGTGAACACGGCGGACGCCTCGCTGGGCACGGAGCCCGAGTGTCTGGGCCCCTGTGAGCCGGGCACCAGCGTCAACCTGGAGGGCATCGTGTGGCAGGAGACGGAGGACGGTGAGTCTTAAAGGCAGTGTGTCTTAAAGGCAGTGTGTCTTAAAGGCAGTGTGTCTTAAAGGCAGTGTGTCTTAAAGGCAGTGTGTCTTAAAGGCAGTGTGTCTTAAAGGCAGTGTGTCTTAAAGGCAGTGTGTCTTAAAGGCAGTGTGTCTTAAAGGCAGTGTGTCTTAAAGGCAGTGTGTCTTAAAGGCAGTGTGTTAAAACCTCTTAACCCCACGCCTTCACCAGGTACATGTTCTCCAGCTTTACCCGAATCTAAAAGCTCAGTAACGCCTCATCTGAAAGACCTACGAAGCTGATGTAGAAGGATCTTTTTTCATGCATTGTTGCCGCATTTTGTCACACGTTTTTTGTCACTTATTCATCACTTTTTCGTCACTATTTCCTCACTTTTTCATCACTATTTCCTCACTTTTTCATCACTATTTCCTCACTTTTTCATCACTATTTCCTCACTTTTTCATCACTATTTCCTCACTTTTTCGTCACTATTTCCTCACTTTTTCATCACTATTTCCTCACTTTTTCGTCACTATTTCCTCACTTTTTCGTCACTATTTCCTCACTTTTTCGTCACTATTTCCTCACTTTTTCGTCACTATTTCCTCACTTTTTCATCACTATTTCATCACTTTTTCATCACTATTTCCTCACTTTTTCATCACTATTTCCTCACTTTTTCATCACTATTTCCTCACTTTTTCATCACTATTTCATCACTTTTTCATCACTATTTCCTCACTTTTTCGTCACTATTTCCTCACTTTTTCATCACTATTTCCTCACTTTTTCATCACTATTTCATCACTTTTTCATCACTATTTCCTCACTTTTTCGTCACTATTTCCTCACTTTTTCATCACTATTTCCTCACTTTTTCATCACTATTTCCTCACTTTTTCATCACTATTTCCTCACTTTTTCATCACTATTTCCTCACTTTTTCATCACTATTTCCTCACTTTTTCATCACTATTTCCTCACTTTTTCATCACTATTTCCTCACTTTTTCGTCACTATTTCCTCACTTTTTCCTCACTATTTCTTCACTTTTTCCTCACTATTTCCTCACTTTTTCCTCACTATTTCTTCACTTTTTCCTCACTCCTCACTTTTTCATCACTATTTCCTCACTTTTTCATCACTATTTCCTCACTTTTTCGTCACTATTTCCTCACTTTTTCGTCACTATTTCCTCACTTTTTCATCACTATTTCATCACTTTTTCATCACTATTTCCTCACTTTTTCATCACTATTTCCTCACTTTTTCATCACTATTTCCTCACTTTTTCATCACTATTTCATCACTTTTTCATCACTATTTCCTCACTTTTTCGTCACTATTTCCTCACTTTTTCATCACTATTTCCTCACTTTTTCATCACTATTTCCTCACTTTTTCATCACTATTTCCTCACTTTTTCATCACTATTTCCTCACTTTTTCATCACTATTTCCTCACTTTTTCATCACTATTTCCTCACTTTTTCATCACTATTTCCTCACTTTTTCGTCACTATTTCCTCACTTTTTCCTCACTATTTCTTCACTTTTTCCTCACTATTTCCTCACTTTTTCCTCACTATTTCTTCACTTTTTCCTCACTATTTCCTCACTTTTTCATCACTATTTCCTCACTTTTTCATCACTATTTCCTCACTTTTTCGTCACTATTTCCTCACTTTTTCATCACTATTTCCTCACTTTTTCCTCACTATTTCTTCACTTTTTCATCACTATTTCCTCACTTTTTCATCACTATTTCTTCACTTTTTCATCACTATTTCCTCACTTTTTCGTCACTATTTCCTCACTTTTTCGTCACTATTTCCTCACTTTTTCATCACTATTTCCTCACTTTTTCATCACTATTTCCTCACTTTTTCATCACTATTTCCTCACTTTTTCATCACTATTTCTTCACTTTTTCATCACTATTTCCTCACTTTTTCGTCACTATTTCCTCACTTTTTCATCACTATTTCCTCACTTTTTCATCACTATTTCCTCACTTTTTCATCACTATTTCCTCACTTTTTCATCACTATTTCTTCACTTTTTCATCACTATTTCCTCACTTTTTCGTCACTATTTCCTCACTTTTTCGTCACTTTATCAACACTTTTTCGTCACGGTTTCATCACTTTTTCGTCACCTTTTTGTAACTTTTTCATCCTGTCTTTCATCTCGTTTTTGACACTTTTTTTCCAAGAAGCTTTTAGATTTGGTTAAAGACAAACTGGAGAAAATGTGCCCAACTTTTTGGAGGTTTTTACCATGTTACCAAGTGGTTCTTTCACCAAAAACATACCTGGATCTGTGTCTCTATACTGAAGTATAGAGGGGCAAGAGAGGGGCCAGAGAGGGGCCGGAGAGGGGCAAAAGAGGGGCAAAAGAGGGGCAAAAGAGGGGCCAGAGAGGGACCAGAGAGGGGCCAGAGAGGGGCAAAAGAGGGGCAAAAGAGGGGCCAGAGAGGGGTCAGAGTGGGGCCAGAGAGGGGCAAAAGAGGGGCAAAAGAGGGGCAAAAGAGGGGCCAGATAGGGGCAAAAGAGGGGCAAAAGAGGGGCAAGAGAGGGGCCGGAGAGGGGCAAGAGAGGGGCAAGAGAGGGGCCGGAGAGGGGCCGGAGAGGGGCAAGAGAGGGGCAAGAGAGGGGCAAGAGAGGGGCAGGAGAGGGGCAGGAGAGGGGCAAAAGAGGGGCAAAAGAGGGGCCAGATAGGGGCAAAAGAGGGGCAAAAGAGGGGCAAGAGAGGGGCCGGAGAGGGGCAAGAGAGGGGCAAGAGAGGGGCAGGAGAGGGGCCGGAGAGGGGCCAGAGAGGGGCCAGAGAGGGGCCAGAGAGGGGCCAGAGAGGGGCCAGAGAGGGGCCAGAGAGGGGCCAGAGAGGGGCCAGGGAGGGGCCAGGGAGGGGCCAGGGAGGGGCCAGAGAGGGGCCTAGAGAGAGGCAACAAAGTGTTAAGCAGTGACAAAGCTGTGTTTGACTTTACCAAATACTTACAAAAAGACAAAAATACTCCCCCTTTAAATTCAGTCACAGTTCAACAAACTCTTTGCTAACATCCCAGTTCTTTATCGGTACGAGAAGAACATTTCACAACTTCGCGGGAGCAAGGTTCAGCCGGTGTTTGTGAATGGACTGTTTAATCATTGTCACACATTGACCATGACTAAGCTGTCTGACTTCCTGTCCTCAACAAACCATCACTCACTGAAAAGGTTTAGATCAGGTGCTCAAGTTATAAGCCACCGTATTACAGGGCAAGGCCAGTTTACACGTTCTTTTGAGACATTATTAAAGAAAAAATAACTAAAAGTCTCCGGTACCTTCAGATTCCTGCTCTATGTTGACCAAAACTCAAGGATGTTTGTTAGTCTTTGAGCCACATCTAATTGAAACATCTTCACAGCAGGTTTTTGATTAGATATGAGGCAGATTTTCACAAAACAAGCAGCGTTTTGCAGCTTCTGATCCAGAGAAGGCTTTTATTGAGTCCCATATGGCTGACAGTTTGAAAGAGCCTCGTGTTTTAATTGGTAAACATTTTTAGTCAATAAACAAGACAAAATTATTTGACTAAAACAAAAACTAAATCAAAATGATCACAGCATCCTTGCCTAGGGTTGGGCGATGTTCCCTTAATTGGCCGTTGACGATGTTTACAGTGAACCATCGTGATGGACAATGATATTGTCCATTTGTCATTATAAGCATTTTTTAAAGACATTTACATAGCCCATATAGAAGCTGCATATTTTTTATGTTAGGGAAAATGTGACATTGCAGGATAAATGGATCTAAACTAAACATGATCTGAACACATTCATGGAACACGAATTTTGCAACAGAAATGTGTAACTCGTGCGTAAAGTCTGAGAGGAGAACGACTTAGACATATAGGCTCATTTTCATCCGTCATTCCATGGCAGGTTGATGTCATGACAGACGGACAAACACAGGCACAAACATACAGAGAAACACCATCACAGAGACATAAAGAGACAGTGAAGGATGAATGACAACATTAAATATGTAAAAAGTAGGTACATGTTCACAGATAAAAGATCAGAAAGGGACAAAACACAAAACACCACAATCTTCCACACAGCAAGACATTCATCAGTGGTGACTCTAGACCATGTTGTGTTCACATGTCTGATTGTCCAAAAGCCACTTCTTCACAGAGTTTCTAAAAGTGTGGAGTGAGGTCAGGTTCCTCAGTTCAGTTGGGATCAAGCTGCTCGTACTGAGGAGGCAGATTGTCCAAAAGAAGTCTTTCTAAATGGAATTTTACAGTCTCCTCTGCTTGATGAGCGTGTATCATTGGATGAACAATATCCCTCTGTCCCTTCGCCTTTCCTGTCAGTGTAGTATTTACTCTCCAAGACGATTAATAAGTTTAAAAATCGCAACTTGCTGCGACACCTGCAGTTGCGCTTGTGGCCTCTAGGGGGAAGAGTTACTTAGTGCTGCTTTAATGTGCGATTCATCTTCTCAAAATCATCTTGGGCCTAGAGGTTAAAAGCTTGAGGACTGGGCCCCTCCCCTGTAAGACCAAGCGCCGAACCTGGGGAGACAGAGCCTTCTCCATCGCCGCCCCCACACTCTGGAACTCACTGCCCGTTCTGACCCCCCTCCACCTTCAAGAGAGAACTCAAAAACCCACCTCTTTAAAAAGGCTTTGAATGTCGAGTAACTGCCCTCTGTTTCAATGCGCTCATTTTATGTGTGATTTTATTCTTGTTTTTTGTAAAGCGTCTTTGAGTGTCTTGAAAAGCGCTATAAAATAAAATGTACTTCGATTACGATTTCGATTACAACAGTAAACGATTACAAAATTAGCATAATCACAAAAAATCGATTATAATTTTTTTTTAAAATTTTTAATTTTTGGATTTTTGTCACTTTTTTGATGGATTTTCGTCTTTTTTCTGCTGGATTTTTGTCATTTTTTTGATGGATTTTCGTCTTTTTTCTGCTGGATTTTTGTCATTTTTTTGCTGGATTTTTGTCTTTTTTTTTGATGGATTTTTGTTATTTTTTTTGATGGATTTTTGTCTTTTTTCTGCTGGATTTTTGTCACTTTTTTGCTGGATTTTCGTCTTTTTTCTGCTGGATTTTTGTCACTTTTTTGCTGGATTTTTGTCACTTTTTTGCTGGATTTTTGTCACTTTTTTGATGGATTTTTGTCACTTTTTTGCTGGATTTTTGTCACTTTTTACTGAATTTTTGTCACTTTTTGATGGATTTTTGTCACTTTTTTGCTGGATTTATGTCACTTTTTACTGAATTTTTGTCACTTTTTGATGGATTTTTGTCACTTTTTTGCTGGATTTTTGTCACTTTTTTGATGGATTTTCGTCTTTTTTCTGCTGGATTTTTGTCCCTTTTTTGATGGATTTTTGTCACTTTTTTTATGGATTTTTGTCACTTTTTTTCTGGATTTTTGTCTTTTTTTTATGGATTTTTGTCATTTTTTTCTGGATTTTTGTCACTTTTTTGATGGATTTTTTAAAGGCAACAAATAATTGTTTGAATAATCGTGATTTCAATTATGACAAAAATAATCGTGATTATTATTTTTTCAATAATCGAGCAGCCCTAAAATGTACTGACATGTTTCTCTTGGTTTTGCGCAGGTATGTTGGTGGTGAACGTCACCTGGAGGAACAAAACGTATGTGGGGACTCTTCTGGACTGCACCCGACACGACTGGGCCCCCCCCAGGTACAAACACTTTCATATTCATGGATATTTTACTGTTATAAATCTTACAACTGTGTATTTTGCATGAGGCGTAGTAAATGTAAAATGTGAAGTCGTTTCCAAGGTCGCAGCAAAGCCAAATAAAGGTGATTCAACGCTTCTAATCCGCGGCGTCTCCTCCAGGTTTTGCGACTCTCCCACCAGCGACGTGGAGATGCGCACGGGCCGCGGCCGGGGCAAACGGATGCGTCCCGGCAGCAACACGCCCCTCAACGACAACAGCAACTCCTCGGACAGCAAGGCCAGCGGGAACAGCAAGACCAGGGGGGCGGCGGCCAACAGCAAGGGCCGGCGAGGCAGCCAGACGCCGGGGGTGGAGGACGCCAAGGCCAGCCCCTCGGCCGCCAAGAGGAAAACCAAGCCCGCCTCGGACATGGAGCCCACGTCCAGCTCCGAGGACACCAAGGCGTCCAAGCGCATGAGGACCAACTCCCAGGGTCAGTCCGGGATAGAGATTAGACCGGAATGTCAGAGGCCTGTTCTGTGTTAGGGGAAGCTGAGAAATGTGTCGCAATGTGATGCAAATGTGCAATAATGCTTTTAAAAAACCCTGAAAGTGCTTTAACCCCTTAACTCCCACCTGAACCTGAACCCCAGTCCGAAAGCTTCTGGAAAAAAGGTGTGAAAATAGCGACAGAACTGAGACGAGAATGAGAGGAAATGAGATGGAAATGTGACAAAAAAGTGACGAAAAATTGAGAAAAAATGACTACAAATTTGACCAAAATCAAACAAAAATTTGACAAAAAAATAACAAAAATGTGATAAAAAAATGACAAAAATGTGATAAAAATGTGACAAAAAAATTACAAAAATGTGATAAAAATGTGACAAAAAAATGACAAAAATGTGATAAAAACTTGACAAAAATGTGATAAAAATGTGACAAAAAAATGACAAAAATGTGCCAAAAAATGACAAAAATGTGATAAAAACTTGACAAAAAAACAATGAAAAAATGACCAAAAAAATGACAGATAATGACGAATGTGACGAAAAAATGACAAAAAATTTGACCAAAAACAAATAAAAATGTGACAAAAAATGACAAAAATGTGATAAAAATGTGACAAAAAAATGACAAAAATGTGATAAAAACTTGACAAAAAAACAATGAAAAAATGACCAAAAAAAATGACAGATGACAAAAATTAAACAAAAATGTGACGAAAAAATGACAAAAAATTTGACCAAAAACAAATAAAAATGTGACAAAAAAAATGACAGAAAGTGACAAAAAATTACGAAAAATTAGTTGAAAACCCCCCCAAAAAATGATAGAAAAATCTGATGACGTGAGGAAAAAAGATCCATTTAGATGAGTTTTGTAGATCTTAGCTTTCAACTGAGGCGTTACACTGACCTACAGGATTTGGGTAAAGCTGAACTGGAGAAAATGCTCTCGGTTCAGCCGGGAGTTAAGAGTTTAAAGAGACAGAGGCCGATTTCAAGACATTCACTGCAGCCATTTTGAGAGAGACATTTTATACAAGGCAGTTATTCTAATTTACTGCATTGACAGACCAACAGAAGGTTTGTCATCATTGTTGTGTGATATAGACTGGTGCTATGTGACTGACAAAAGCAGAATAGCATAGAATAAGTGTCTTTGAAATAAATGCTTGTATTTTATTGTATTTCTGAGGTGAAAAGTTACCCGGTGTGGCTTTAAAATCAACTGACAAAGGAAACGTTCTTCCTTGTAGGTAAATCGGAAGCCGTGGACCGGACCTGCCCGTCCCCCGTCCTCATCGACTGCCCCCATCCCAACTGCAATAAGAAATACAAGCACATCAACGGCCTCAAGTACCACCAGGCGCGCGCCCACAACGACCAGGACGTGCGGCTGGACCAGGACGCGGACAGCGAGTACGGCGACGACCCCTCCCTCCACCCCGACGGCGCGTCCTGCAACGGCGCCGCCATCTCCCCGGCGCGCTCCACCACCCCCAAGGGCCGGGGCTTCGACGCGCCGTCCCCGTCCGCCAAGAAGGGGAAGAAGAAGGCGGCGGGGGAGGCGGAGCCCGACGTGACGGACGGCGGCGAGGAGGCCGGGTGTCTGACGGACGACGCCAGCAACGACGGCATGGACGAGCGGAAGGCGAAGAAAACGGCGTCGAAAAGTGACAAGCTGAAAGGGGGGAAACCGGGGCGTCCCGCTTCCGCCGCCTCCACGGCTCCCCCTCAAGGCGCGCCGTCGAACTACAACCTCCAGGCGGCGTCCCCCGCGATGGGCACGGTGGTGCAGTCCGTCCCGAAGAGCCCTCAGCTGAAGAACGCGCAGCCGAAGCCCGCGGTGGACCCGGCCACGAGCCCGGCGCTCGCCAAGGACAAGAAGAAGAAGGAGAAGAAGAAGCGCGAGGGGAAGGAGGGGGACAGTCCCAAAGCCAAACGGCCGGAGGAGGGGAAGAGCCCGTACGCCGAGGACGCCTTGCTCAACGGCTCCTCCGACCCGCACCAGAGCCGGTTAGCGAGCATCAAAGCCGAGGCCGATAAGGTTTATAGTTTTTCGGACAACGCCCCCAGCCCGTCCATAGGCGTGTCGAGCCGCGGCGAGCCGGGGGCGCCGCAGAACCCCGCGCACGCCAACCAGAACGGCGCCGACAACGCCTCGGTCAAAACCGGCAGCCCGGCGTACTCGGACATCTCGGACGCGGGGGAGGACGGCGGCGGCGAGGGCAAGGAGGGCGTGAAAACCGTGAAAACGGAACCGGACCAGGGCGCGAGGGAAGCGGCGAAGAAGACGCTGTTCCCGCCGCAGAACCCCGCCAAAGACCCGCAGTACTACCCCAACTACGAGGCGTACTACTCGCCCAGCTACCCCAACCCCAGCCCGGGGGCGCAGGCCAACCCGCCCGCGCACGTGGAGGGCGTCGTCAAGATCAAGAAGGAGGAGGAGGAGCTGGAGGCGGAGGAGGTGAAGTTGAAAACGGAGCCGCCGGACGAGAGGAAGGTGGATTCAGGGCCTCAGCAGCAACAACAACAACAGCAACAACAACAACAGCAGCAGCAACAACAACAACAGCAGCAGCAGCAGCAACAACAGCAACAGTCTGTGATCCAGCAGCGGCCCAACATGTACGCCCAGCCGCTGTACTACAACCAGTACTACGTGCCCCCGTACTCGTACTCGCCGGAGCAGGCCTACCACGCGCACCTGCTGGCGTCCCAGAGCCCCAACCCGGCCGCCAACCCGGCCGCCTACCGCCAGCAGTACGAGGAGCGGCAGCGGCAGCAGGAGGGCAAGAAGCCGGAGATCAAGCAGGAGGTGAAGGCCACGGTGCCGCCCACGCTGTCCCGGGCGCCCAGCCTGACGGACCTGGGCTCCAAGGCGGCGAAGGGGAAGGAGGGCGGCGGCGGCGGCGGCGAGCAGGGGAAGTCTGTGATCATGAGCAAAGGGGAGGAGCAGCAGCAGACGAAGCAGGCGGGGGCTCAGCAGCAGCAGCAGCAGCAGCAGGAGGGGCTGAAGATGAAGCTGAGCGAAGCAGGGCATCATGGGAAGGAGGAGGGGAAAGCGGGGGCGGAGGCGGGAAGGACGGCGGGGGTGGAGCCGGCGCTGTGGTACAGACAGGTGAGTGGAGCGGGGCGGGGTTTGTTGTTTTTACTCTAGTGGAAGGATTAGAGGTAGTTCCTTAATGCTCTCCCGCCTGAACCGAGAGGATCTTTTTCCTCACGTTATCAGGTTTTTACCATCATTTTTTTTGTTGGGTGTTCTACTCATTTTGTAACTTTTTTCTCACATTTTTGTCTTTTTTTTTCATCAATTTTTTGTCACATTTTTGTCACATTTTTGTCACATTTTTGTCTTTTATTTTATTTATTTTTTTTACTTTTTTTTGGTCAATTTTTTGTACTTTTTTCATCCATTTTTTAGCAATTTTTTCTCACATTTTTGTCATTTTTTTGTCTCATTTTTGTCATTTTTTGGTCATGTTTTTCTCACATTTTTGTCTTTTTTTTGTCAATTTTGTAGCAATTTTTTGTGACATTTTTCTGACATTTTTGCCACTTTTTCATCCATTTCTCGTCACTTTTTTGTCAATGTTTTCTCACTTTTTTGCCATATTTCCATCATTGTTTTCGTCTCAGTTTTGTTACTTTTTCACCCCTTTTTTCCAGAAGCTTTTGGACTAAAGCCAAACTGGAGAAAATGTGCTCGGTTCAGGTGGGAGTTAAGGGGTTAAACACAGGTTGGAATTTGCGTCATTAAAAACATTTTATTGTGGCATTGAAATGGCATTAAAAAGCATTAAAGTATCCGTATAAAGCTAGTGATGGGTCGATACCTCAAAGTATAATTGTGTCACGACTGTATCAGTGTGTTGGTGGGCTTGTAGGCGCCATCTGGTGGGGAAAAAGCGTTGCAGCAGGGAACAAGTGAACTCCACACTGAGCTCATTTATTCTCGTTCAGAAATGTGAACCAAATTGTCAGGATTGAGCAAACCAGCTGAGAGCTCATGACAATAGAAACAATTGAATGAGAATTAATAAGAAGTATTCGTGAATATGAACTGACCATTGCTTGTGACAATAATGCAGCACCAGGCGAGCCCGGCCTTAGCCATCCTTAAACTCCGGTCAATTATTTCCCTACATATACGCAAAAATCACAAAGAGCTAGCGACAGCACTTTTCAGATCCAATCGTTTCAAAGGAGTTCACCCCCCCCCCCACCTGATAACGGAGCTCAATTGTGGAGATCTAGACCCTTGTGCGAAACAAAATGAGCACACTACAAAAAGTAAATATCAAGCATTGGCTTAAATGACTTGAATTGAGGAAATGTATCTTGTTTTGAGCGGTTTTCACTCATTTAGACACTTTTCCTGATCGGACCAAGTTTACTTTGCTTGTTTGAGGACATTTCAGACCAGTTCTAAGGTAAATCTCGCTTTAAATAAGAAAGTAAAATTGCCATTGAGATAAGAGCAATTTTCTTTCCCCATTGGCAAAGAAAATGACCTGAAATAAGGACGAAATGTATCGAAACGAGTCAGAAACATCTCAGAACAAGTGAAATAATCCAGGACAAAAGCCCAACAACTTCTTAACCAGTCAAAACAACTAAAATGTGGGTTATTGTGCTCAAATTGAGATGTTTATACTGATCTAGTTAAATACTTTTTCCAGTGTACAAGGGTTTGGAAAGACCAGGTTAGCACCAGGCATATTTTAGTCTTTTTTTTAAACCTGTTGATGTCAAGTCAAACAACTGAACCATCATAGAGAATCATCTGACTCGAACTCACGACCCCCTGGATATAAACCGGAGCTACGCGAACCGTGTAGTAACTAAACTATGTACTCGGCTGTATCTATGTTTTTGTGTTGCACTTCACTGTGGACGTGAAAAGGAAGAAAACTTATGGCCGGGATTGACTCTTGTGATTCTAAAGTTTGCAGACACAGTGTGATTTTTATTTTTTTTGGTACTTTGTTCCCAGGAGCCCGACTCTCGGCTGTGGCCCTACGTTTACCCAAACAAATACTCGGACGCCCCCAAACCGCAGGACGAGGAGCGGTGGAAGGAGGAGCGCGACAGGAAGGTGAAGGAGGAGCGGCCCAGGGTGAAGGAGGGCGCCCTGAAAGAGGAGCCTAAAGACGGGGAGAGTCGGACGGCGGCCCCCGACGAGCTGCGGCCGTCCGGGAAAGAGCCTCGCGCCCCCCACATGCAGTTCTCCTCGCCCCTGCCCCAGCACCAGTACATGCCCTACATGCACGGCCCCTACTACACCCAGGCCTACGAGCCCAGCCACCCGGGCTACAGGGGCATGCCCTCCGTCATGATGCAGAACTACCCAGGTGAGGCAGAACTACCCAGGTGAGGCCAAGGCGGGTCCATCAGGCCAGTCATCCAAACCTCTGCCTCTGATAGATCCAGTCCTCCTCTAAGCCTCCATCTAGGGCTGCTCGATTATTGAAAAAATAATAATCACGATTATTCAAACGATTATTTGTTGCCTTTAAAAAAATCCATCAAAAAAGTGACAAAAATCCATCAAAAAAAGACAAAAATCCATTAAAAAAAGACAAAAATCCATCAAAAAAGTGACAAAAATCCATCAAAAAAGACAAAAATCCAGCAGAAAAAAGACAAAAAATCATTTAAAAAAAAGACAAAAAATCATCAAAAAAGTGACAAAAATCCAGCAAAAAAGTGACAAAAATCCAGCAAAAAAGTGACAAAAATTCAGCAAAAAAGTGACAAAAATTCAGCAAAAAAGTGACAAAAATCCATCAAAAAAGACAAAAATCCAGCAGAAAAAAGACAAAAAATCATTTAAAAAAAAGACAAAAAATCATCAAAAAAGTGACAAAAATCCAGCAGAAAAAAGACAAAAATCCAGCAAAAAAGTGACAAAAATCCAGCAAAAAAGTGACAAAAATCCAGCAAAAAAGTGACAAAAATCCAGCAAAAAAGTGACAAAAATCCATCAAAAAAGTGACAAAAATCCAGCAAAAAAGGGACAAAAATCCATTAAAAAAAAAAGACAAAAATCCAGCAAAAAATGTGACAAAAATCCATCAAAAAAAGTGACAAAAATCCAGCAAAAAATGTGACAAAAATCCATCAAAAAAGTGACAAAAATCCAGCAAAAAAGTGACAAAAATCCAGCAAAAAAGTGACAAAAATCCAGCAAAAAAGGGACAAAAATCCATAAAAAAAAAAGACAAAAATCCAGCAGAAAAAAGACAAAAATCCAGCAGAAAAAAGACAAAAAATCCAGCAAAAAAGTGACAAAAATCCAGCAAAAAATGTGACAAAAATCCATCAAAAAAGACAAAAATCCAGCAGAAAAAAGACAAAAAATCATCAAAAAAGTGACAAAAATCCAAAAATTAAAAATTAGAAAAATAAAAGTGAAAACAAAAAAAATTGAAACAAAAAAAAAAAAAATTTAAAAAAAAAAGAATTATTATCGTTTTTTTGCGATTATGCTAATTTTGTAATCGTTTACTGTTGTAATCGAAATCGTAATCGAATTATCGATTAATTGCACAGCCCTACCTCCATCATTCACTAACACACTTCTTTCTATGTTAGTGCTTATTGTTTCTCTGTGTAAGCTCGTTCCCCTCCTCATCCTCAAAGCCTCCTCAGACCTGTGTTTTTCTGGTTGTTTGACGCCCCCTGTGGAGAGGGGTAGGGCTGGGTATTTGTTAAACTATACTGGTAAGGCTCTGTGGAGGGCCCGGTTTCCAAGGGCCGGACCCTCCAATCGAAGCAATTGAAGTAAAGCATCACTTTCTACATATGCCAGTGTTGTCCATCATATACACTGGGAAAATGTCCATCTTAAATTAGATAAATGACTTAAAATCGCTTGAATAAAGGAAACACAGCGCAGACGGCGTTAGCATTTAGCCTCTCTCCTCTATAGCTCCAAAACAGGTCAAGATAGACGCAAAATTAAACAATGTGGATTTTCTAAGCGGATAAAAGGGGGGACTATATTGTGAGGCGTAATAATACCAGGAGTAGTTCGAAATCCGCGCAGTAAAGTGAAGATTACTGCAAGGTTTCGAAAACTGACCCCAAATCCGCAAAGACAGGCCTGTGTTTGTGAGCGCGGGAAAACGTGTGTGTCCCGATTGGTCAACGGTGTCAACAATGTCACAACACCGCAGCGCTAGCTTACTGCTACTACGGAGCTTTAACCGGGCTATACTTCTTTCAAATGGAGATAAAAGTTGGCGACAGGAAGAAGCGGGACGTGTTTCAGTGGATTTAATAAGAAAAGGAGACGACATGGAGGAGACGGAGGAGAAAGCGGGGAGGCTAGCCGCCGTTAGCATCGAGGTGAAGCTAAACAGTTCGTCTCCAAACTCAGTAAGAGCCGCTAAACTCTGTTCGTTGTTGGGCTGCTCGATTATTGAAAAAATAATAATCACGATTATTTTTGTCATAATTGAAATCACGATTATTCAAACGATTATTTGTTGCCTTTAAAAAAATCCATCAAAAAAGTGACAAAAATCCAGCAAAAATAGTGACAAAAATCCATTAAAAAAAGACAAAAATCCAGCAGAAAAAGACAAAAATCCATCAAAAAAGTGACAAAAATCCAATAATTAAAAATTAAGAAAAAAAATGTGAAAAAAAAATTGAAAAAAAAAAAAAATTGAAGAAAAAAAAAAAATTTGAAGAAAAAAAAAAAATTGAAAAAAAAAATTATAATCGTTTTTTTGCGATTATGCTAATTTTGTAATCGTTTACTGTTGTAATCGAAATCGTAATTGAATTTCGATTAATTGCACAGCCCTAGTTCGTGGTTGAAATGTAGCTGGAAAAGGTGGTTGTGGTGAACTTTTGGTGATATAAAGTTGTGCTGTTTCGTGTGTGGGGCTGTGGCCATGAAATGAGTCGTTTGTGCCGCTGGTTTAACAGAGAAGTAAAAAAAAGGAGGCGCGGCGGTGTTTTCCTGTCTTTATATCACTCTGTCATTCACATTTGTGTCGGTAAAATCACCCATGCGTCCAAAACCGGGCCTAAAAGTCGCGTAGCGTGAGCTGACCTTTACCCGTCGGTCCGTTTCCAGGCTCGTACCTGCCGCCCGGCTACTCGTTCCCGTACGGCGCGAAGGGCGAGGAGGGGGAGAAGGCTTCGCGCTCCAGCCCCAACGTGAAGCCGTCGGGAGAGGCCAAAGCCCTGGACCTCCTGCAGCAGCACGCCAGCCAGTACAAGAGCAAGTCCCCCTCCATCCAGGACAAGCAGCCGGGACACGAGCGGGACAGGGAGCGGGACAGGGAGAGGGAGGGCGACCGGCAGCCGCGCTCCTCCCCCTCGCAACGAATCATCCCCTCGCATCACCTGGGATACCCCCTGCTGTCGGGACAGTACGAGCTTCCATACGCCTCAGGTCAGTGTTTCAGTCATGGGGCCGCTGCGGTTTGTCTTTATGGGGAATGTAGAGTTGAGTCTATGGTGTTATGCATAATAATATTTGTGTTTGGTGATGCCGATGTAGCAGATTAGCCAATCCGATACCGTGCTGTATTTTCTGAGTAGAATCCGAGCTGTTGCTTATGCTACAGCTAACTAGCTAACTCCAACAGAAGCTTAAGCTCTGAACTCCCGCCTGAACCGAGAGGATCTTTTTCCTCACGTCATCACATTTTTTTTTCCATCATTTTTTTGTTGGGTATTCAAATCATCTTTGTAACTCATTTTTTTGTCACATTTTTGTCATTTTTTCATCAATTTTTAATCACATTTTTGTCATTTTTTAATCACATTTTTGTCAATTTTTGGTCAAATTTTAATCACATTTTTGTCAATTTTTGGTCACATTTTTGTCATTTTTTGTCAATTTTTAATCACATTTTTGTCATTTTTTTGTCATTTTTTTAATCACATTTTTGTCATTTTTTTAATCACATTTTTGTCATTTTTTGTCATTTTTGGGTCAAATTTTCATCACATTTTTGTCCTTTTTTTGTCACATTTTTGTCATTTTTTCATCAATTTTTAATCAAATTTTTGTCAATTTTTTTGTCATTTTTTAATCAATTTTTTATCACATTTTTGTCAATTTTTGGTCAATTTTTTATCACATTTTTGTCAATTTTTGGTCAAATTTTTATCACATTTTTGTCATGTTTGTCATATTTTTGTCACATTTTTGTCAATTTTTTGTCATTTTTTTGTCATTTTTTTGTCATTTTTTGATCACATTTTTGTCATTTTTTTGGTCAAATTTTTATCACATTTTTGTCAATTTTTGGTCAAATTTTTATCACATTTTTGTCCTTTTTTTGTCACATTTTTGTCCTTTTTTCATCAATTTTTTATCACATTTTTGTCATTTTTATGTCATTTTTTAATCACATTTTTGTCATTTTTTTGTCATATTTTTGTCATTTTTTTGTCATTTTTTTGTCATTTTTTTGTCACATTTTGTCAGATTTTTGTCATTTTTTCGTAAATTTTTTGTCAATTTCTTGTGACATTTTTGCCACTTTTTCATCTATTTTTCGTCACTTTTTTGTCACATTTCCATCATTATTTTCGTCTCAGCTCTGTCGCTATTTTCACACCTTTCTTCCAGAAGCTTTTGGACTGGTTTAAAGCCAAACTGGAGAAAACGTGCTCGGTTCAGGCGGGAGTTAATTAAATACTGGCTGTGACGGGTGTGAAAGGACGTGTTTAAGAACGAGTCCGTGAGAAGCAGCTTATGCGCTGAAGGATAAAGTTTCCAGATGGTTTAGACACAGAAGAAGAAACACAAGAGCACATTAAGTCCAGCGTCTAAAGTGTGTGTGTTTCCCTCAGGCCTCTCATCCTCAGCCATCGTCGCCAGTCAGCAGGCGTCTGCTCCGTCCATGTATCCGCCGGCTCGGAGGTGAGAACGGTAAGAAACCCATCCTCAAGCTTCTTTTAACAATAACCACTCAGAAAACAGGCACAAATGTGGAAAAGTACATCCACAGCTTTGTTCCAACACTGCCCTCCAGTGGAAGAGGTGGGTATTGTCTCTGAGATGTTTCATAGTTCGTGAGGGTTCTGTAGACAAGTCTGTGATCTGTATTTAGTTCTACTAGGGCTGCTCGATTATTGAAAAAATAATAATCACGATTATTTTTGTCATAATTGAAATCACGATTATTCAAACGATTATTTGTTGCCTTTAAAAAAATCCATCTAAAAAGTGACAAAAATCCATCAAAAAAAGTGACAAATTTCCATTAAAAAAAATACAAAAATCCATTTAAAAAAAGACAAAAATCCATTTAAAAAAAAGACAAAAATCCATTAAAAAAAAGACAAAAATCCATTAAAAAAAGACAAAAATCCATCAAAAAAATGACAAAAATCCATCAAAAAAGTGACAAAAATCCATCAAAAAAGTGACAAAAATCCATCAAAAAAGTGACAAAAATCCATCAAAAAAATGACAAAAATCCATCAAAAAAGTGACAAAAATCCATCAAAAAAGTGACAAAAATCCAGCAAAAAAGTGACAAAAATCCAGCAAAAAAGTGACAAAAATCCATCAAAAAAATGACAAAAATCCATCAAAAAAGTGACAAAAATCCAGCAAAAAATGACAAAAATCCATCAAAAAAGTGACAAAAATCCATCAAAAAAGTGACAAAAATCCAGCAAAAAAATGACAAAAATCCAGCAAAAAAGTGACAAAAATCCAGCAAAAAAATGACAAAAATCCATCAAAAAAGTGACAAAAATCCATCAAAAAAGTGACAAAAATCCAGCAAAAAAGTGACAAAAATCCAGCAAAAAAGTGACAAAAATCCATCAAAAAAATGACAAAAATCCATCAAAAAAGTGACAAAAATCCATCAAAAAAGTGACAAAAATCCATCAAAAAAGTGACAAAAATCCATCAAAAAAATGACAAAAATCCATCAAAAAAATGACAAAAATCCATCAAAAAAGTGACAAAAATCCATCAAAAAAGTGACAAAAATCCAGCAAAAAAAAGACAAAAATCCATCAAAAAAATGACAAAAATCCATCAAAAAAGTGACAAAAATCCAGCAAAAAAGTGACAAAAATCCATCAAAAAAATGACAAAAATCCATCAAAAAAGTGACAAAAATCCATCAAAAAAGTGACAAAAATCCAGCAAAAAAGTGACAAAAATCCAGCAAAAAAGTGACAAAAATCCATCAAAAAAATGACAAAAATCCATCAAAAAAGTGACAAAAATCCAGCAAAAAATGACAAAAATCCATCAAAAAAGTGACAAAAATCCATCAAAAAAGTGACAAAAATCCAGCAAAAAAATGACAAAAATCCAGCAAAAAAGTGACAAAAATCCAGCAAAAAAATGACAAAAATCCAGCAAAAAAGTGACAAAAATCCATCAAAAAAGTGACAAAAATCCAGCAAAAAAGTGACAAAAATCCAGCAAAAAAGTGACAAAAATCCATCAAAAAAATGACAAAAATCCATCAAAAAAGTGACAAAAATCCATCAAAAAAGTGACAAAAATCCATCAAAAAAGTGACAAAAATCCATCAAAAAAATGACAAAAATCCAGCAAAAAAATGACAAAAATCCATCAAAAAAGTGACAAAAATCCATCAAAAAAGTGACAAAAATCCAGCAAAAAAATGACAAAAATCCAGCAAAAAAATGACAAAAATCCATCAAAAAAGTGACAAAAATCCAGCAAAAAAGTGACAAAAATCCAGCAAAAAAGTGACAAAAATCCAGCAAAAAAGTGACAAAAATCCAATAATTAAAAATTAAGAAAAAAAAAAAGAAAAAAAAAAAGAAAATTGAAGAAAAAAAAAATTAGAATCGATTTTTTGCGATTATGCTAATTTTGTAATCGTTTACTGTTGTAATCGAAATCATAATCGGATTTCGATTAATTGCACAGCCCTAACTGGTACGAACAATGAATCATAACAATAAAAACTGTATGAATGTGAAATAAACTAAACATCCTCCTCTCTCCCCTCGTCTCTTAGGCCCACCTGATTGGCCGACCTCCTGCCCGTCTGTGTCATGTGACTGGCTCACGTGACCTCGGCCCCCGGCGTGCGGCGTAGGTTCGACTCCTCCCGCCCCCCCCCGGGACACTGTGGTCTTTCTGCGCCTCATGAATTCACAAACTGCTTTAAGACTCGAGGCGGGACGTCCTACGACCGCCCGCCGCCGCCCGTCCAGCTCCGGCTCCACAGCGGATCAGACTTTTTCCCTTTTTTTAACAAAGACCCCGGCGCCATCTTTGTTTTTGTTTTTCTGTCTCGAATGAATAAGCTTCACGTTTCCGGGCGTTTCGACCCGAGCGGCGGCGGCGAGGAGGAGGAGGACGGGCGAGGGCGGGCGGAGACCCCCCGGGGAAAGTACATAAATAATAATTTCGGCGAATGAGAAACACTGTGGACGCAGGAGGAAGGAGGGACTGGCCAATCAGCAGCCTCGGTGTTTTCTGAGCGACGTGTAAATATGTACAGCTGAATTATTTGGATGCCGTTTGGATTTTCCTACTCTCTGATTTCGTCTGGTAGCCTCTGTTTTTCTACTGTTGTTGATCTGATATTAAACCTGTAGCTGGTGCCTCCACATCGTGTCTCCGTTTATTACATCGTTTATTAGAGCGTCGACCTCTGACCTCCCGCCTTTCACCTCCAGAGTTTTAATCTCAATGAGTTTTATCCAGGATGAACAGAAAACAACTCAACGCTTTTCGCACTTTATTGTGTTGCTCTTGTTGACTTTTTAGTGTTTTTTTCATCACTTTCTAGTCGTGTTTTTGTCGTATGTTTATTGTTGTTTTTCCGGCACGTTTTTGTCTTTTTTTATTTATTTTGGTCTCATTTGTTGCTTTTTTTTAACACCTTTTTGTCATATTTTTGTCCCTTTTTTTTGTTGCATTTTCATCACCTTTGTTTTTGCTCTTTTGTTGCTTTATTTTTACCTTTCGTGTCACATTTTTGACTGTTTTTTTTGGTCACATTTCCCTCACGTTTTTATTTTGTCTTTGCCTTTTTTTTTACACTTTTCCGTCATGTTTTTATTAGTTTTTTGTTGCATTTTTGTCACTTTATTTTGTTGCTCTTGTTGACTTTATAGTGTTTTTTTCATGACTTTTTATTGTTGCTTTTCCGGTACATTTTTGTCATTTTTTTTTTTTTACTTTTGTCATATTTTTGTTTTTGACTTTTTAGTGGCTTTTTCATCACTTTTTTTGTCGTACGTTTATTGTTGCTTTTCCAACGCGTTTTGTCATTTTTTTGGTCGTTTTTTTTGTCGCATCTTCAGTTTTTTGACACTTTAAAAAAAAAATTCTGTCGCACTTTTCTGACTTTTTAACGGCTTTTTCATCACTTTTTAGTCGTGTTTTTGTTGTAGGTTTATCGTTGCTTTTCCGGCACATTTTTGTCATTTTTTTTTTTTTACTTTTGTCTCATTTCTTGCTTTTTTTTTTACACTTTTTTGTCATTTTTTGGTTGCATTTTCATCACGTTTTTGTTGCTTTATTTTGTCACTCTCTCTTGACTTTTTAGTGTTTTTTTCATCACTTTTTACTCTTGTTTTTGTCGTACGTTTATTGTTGCTTTTGCAGAACATTTTTTGTCTTTTTTTTATTGTCGGTTTTTGTCTCTCGTTTCGTTTTCATTTGTGTTTGTTGCTTTTTTTGTCACTTTATTTAGTCACTTTTGGCTTTACCCGAATCTAAGAGCTTCTCGAGCTTCACCTCAAACTCTTGAAAAGGAGGTTTGTAGGTTCAATGAGTTTTATCCAAGATAAATAAGGTCATAAAGGTCACTTTTCTGAGGCTTTTTTGACCTTTTTAGTGGCTTTTTCATCACTTTTTATTTAATTTTCATTCTTGTTTTTGCCATATGTTTATTGTTGCTTTTTTGTCTCTTGTTTTTGTTGCTTTTTGTCTCTTGTTGCTTTATTTTGTAACTTTTTTAGTTTGTTTTTGACTTTTAAATGGCTTTTTCATCACTTTTTTGTTGCATGTTTGTTGTTGCTTTTCCGACGGGTTTTGTCATTTTATTTGTCGTTTTTTTGTCTTCATCTGTTTTTTGACACTTTAAAAAAAAAAATTCTGTCGCACTTTTCTGACTTTTTAGTAGCTTTTTCATCACTTTTTAATCGTGTGTTTGTTGTAGGTGTATTGTTGCTTTTCCGGCACCTTTTTGTCATTTTTTTTTTTTACTTTTGTCTCTCTTTTGTTGCTTTTTTTACTCTTTTGTCATATTTTTGTCCCTTTTTTGTTGCATTTTCATCACGTTTTTGTTGCTCTTTTATTGCTTTATTTTGTCACTCTCTTTTGACTTTTTAATGGCTTTTTCATCACTTTTTAGTCTTGTTTTTGTCGCATGTTTATTGTTGCTTTTCCGGCACGTTTTTGTCATTTTTTTCCACCTTTATTTTGCTATTGTTGTTTTTCCAGAGGGTTTTTGTTGCTCTTTTGTTGCTTTATTTTGTCGCTCTCTTTTTGACTTTTTAACGGCTTTTCCATCACTTTTTTGTCGTATGTTTATTGTTGCTTTTCTGACACATTTTTGTTTCTCTTGTTGCTTTATTTTGTAGCTTTTTTGTTTTGTTTTTGACTTTTTTAGTGGCTTTTTCATCACTTTTTAGTCGTGTTTTTATCGTATGTTTATCGTTGCTTTTCCGGCACATTTTTGTCTTTTTTTTTAAAAACTTTTTTGTCATATTTTTGTCCCTTTTTTTTGTTGCATTTTCATCACGTTTTTGTTGCTTTATTTTGTCACTCTCTTTTGACTTTTTAGTGTTTTTTCATCACTTTTTAGTCGTGTGTTTGTCGTATGTTTATTGTTGCTTTTCCGGCACATTTTTTGTAGTTTTTTCCAACTTTTGTTGCTTTTTTTTTACCCTTTGTGTCACATTTTTGTCTGTTTTTTTGGTCACATTTTCCTCACGTTTTTGTCATTTTGTTTGTTGCTTTTTTGTCTGTTTTCTTTGCCTTTTTTTTTTTACACGTTTCCGTCTTGTTTTTGTTGCATTTTTGTCACTTTATTTTATTGCTCTTGTTGACTTTATAGTGTTTTTTTTTTCATTACTTTTTAGTCGTGTTTTTGTCGTATGTTTATTGTTGCTTTTCCGGCACATTTTTGTCTTTTTTTTTTTTTGTTGCTTTTTCAGCACGTTTTTGTTGCTCTTTTTGACTTTTTAGTGGCTTTTTCATCACTTTGTAGTGATTTTTTCCGTCACGTTTTCATCCTCGTTTTTGTGGCTATTTTGACACTTTTTTTCCAGAAGCTTTTAGATTTGGGTAAAGCCAAACTGGACAAAATGTGCTCGGCTCAGGTGGGGGTAAAGAGATTAAAAGTTCAGCAAAAACACCAACACTCTGGTCTAAAATGGACGTCTACTGTGGTCCTCAGTTTGATGAAACGTTTGTGACCTAAAAATAGGTCACACAGGACGAAAATGTGAAAAAGGTGAGAAAAAACTGACAAAAAATTGAGAAAAAAGAATTTGACAAAAAATAAGAATCACAATTTTGTTGAATTTTTGTCACATTTTTGTCACATTTTTGTCACAATTTTGTAATTTTTTTTCACATTTTTGTCATTTTTTTGTCACATTTTTGTCACATTTTTGTTTAATTTTTGTCACATTTTTGTTGAATTTTTGTCACATTTTTGTCACATTTTTGTCACATTTTTGTCACTTTTTTGTCACAATTTTGTTGAATTTTTATCACATTTTTGTAATTTTTTTGTCACATTTTTGTCACATTTTTGTTCAATTTTTATCACATTTTTGTCACATTTTTGTTTAATTTTTGTTTAATTTTTGTCATTTTTTTGTCACATTTTTGTCATTTTTTTGTCACATTTTTGTCATTTTTTTGTCACATTTTTGTCACATTTTTGTCATTTTTTTGTCACATTTTTGTCATTTTTTTGTCACATTTTTGTTTAATTTTTGTCACATTTTTGTCATTTTTTTGTCACATTTTTGTCACATTTTTGTTGAATTTTTATCACATTTTTGTCACTTTTTTGCTGCATTTCCATCCTTGTTTTCTTCTCATTTTTGTGCCTGTTTTGTTCCTTTTTTCCCAAGAAGCTTTTGGATTCGGGTAAAGCTAAACTGGAGACAATGTGCTCGGTTCAGGTGGGAGTTAAGAGGTCGACTCAATGTTTCCTTTAACTAAGACATTCCTCTCTCTATCACATCCACACCTGCCTTTACATCGATCACACGTGACTCAAAGGCTCCGCTCGTCGATCCTCACGGAAAGTCATAATCCCAAGATAAGATGATTCACGATTTGCACTTTGGATGAAAGATTAGCTCAAACGTCACGGAAAGAAGATCTCCATTTTGTTTCCAGGACTTTATAAGATAATAACGCGACTGCCCTTCCAGGTGGACACGGTTTACTTCAACACACGCAGATAAACTACAAAATAACTGCAGTATCACGGGCGGCCACAGGGGAGCGCTGTTCACAAGCAAAAGCGCTGCTGCATTTCATGATATTAATATTTGTTACAGCTTCTAAACCTGAACACACGGGACCTTTTTCACCTGGAATCTACAGAAGAGCAGCACAGGAAGATCCCACACGCCCCCGAATACTTATCCAACAATATTTCAACTTGTACGTCTGATATATTGGATGTAGAAGCGCGTGTTTCTGGATGTTTTCAGTCGACAAACTCACCCAGGATCAAACAAACAGAGGAGGTTAGTACTCTGTTACATTTACTCAAGTACAAGTACAGACTGTGCTGATTAGAGATAGGGCTGCTCGATTATTGAAAAAATAATAATCACGATTATTTTTGCCATAATTGAAATCACGATTATTCAAACGATTATTTGTTGCCTTAAAAAAAATCCATCAAAAAAGTGACAAAAATCCATCAAAAAAGTGTCAAAAATCCAGCAAAAAAGTGACAAAAATCCAGCAAAAAAATGACAAAAATCCAGCAAAAAAGTGACAAAAATCCATAAAAAAAGACAAAAATCCATCAAAAAAGTGACAAAAATCCAGCAAAAAAAATGACAAAAATCCAGCAAAAAAGTGACAAAAATCCATAAAAAAAGACAAAAATCCATCAAAAAAGTGACAAAAATCCAGCAAAAAAAATGACAAAAATCCAGCAAAAAAATGACAAAAATCCATTAAAAAAAATGACAAAAATCCATTAAAAAAAAGACTAAAATCCAGCAAAAATATTACAAAAAATCCAGCAAAAAAAAAGACAAAAATCCAGCAAAAAAGTGACAAAAATCCATAAAAAAGACAAAAATCCATCAAAAAAGTGACAAAAATCCAGCAAAAAATGACAAAAAATCCAGCAAAAAAAGACAAAAATCCAGCAAAAAAGTGGCAAAAATCCATAAAAAAAAGACAAAAATCCATCAAAAAAAGACAAAAATCCATCAAAAAAGTGACAAAAATCCATCAAAAAAGTGACAAAAATCCAGCAAAAAAAGACAAAAATCCATCAAAAAAAAGACAAAAATCCAGCAAAAAAAAGACAAAAATCCAGCAGAAAAGTGACAAAAATTAAAAATTTGAAAAACAAAAAAAATTTGAAAAAAATTTGAACAAATTTGAAAAAAAAAATTATAATCGATTTTTTGCGATGATGCTAATTTTGTAATCGTTTACTGTTGTAATCGAAATCGTAATCGAATTTCGATTAATTGCACAGCCCTAATTAGAGGTGTAACATTCAGTACTTTTGACTCCTACTCAGAGTAATATTGTAATGAAGTATCTTTACTCTTAACCTGTGCCACTGTGTGAGTAAAGTCGACTGAACGTCCGTGTAGTTTGTGTTTCACGTTCCCTTTTCTTCAGTGATATGTACTGTATATATTACGCAGACGCTGGAGGCGAAGTGGGTGAAGTGTCTTGCCCAAGGACACGACGACAGTTTGCACCTCCTGGATCCACTGATCACAACACGACCCGCCCGAATGTCTCTTTCTTTTGTGTTTTCTTTGGAAATGTTAGGATTGATTTGATCGTTTTACCCTCACTCAGTATCACAGAACTCAAGTAGTACTTTTTTGTTAAACGTTTGCTTCAGTATTTATGTGACGCGCTACTTTTTACTTGTGCTTCAGTAAAAATATGACCTTTACTGTGAGAATAGTTCCATAGTTTCACTTTTAAATGGGAGCTACAAATACATTTATGCTGCGTAAGCTACATAAGTTATAAGTTTACTTTTTGAATATATATATTACTAAAATATTTAGTCTTGATTTCAGTCAAAGTGATGTTTCTGCTGAGTAAAACTAAATTAACCCCTTAACTCCCACCTGAACCGAGCACATTTTCTCCAGTTTGGCTTTACCCCAATCCAAAAGCTTCTGGAAAAAAGGTGAGAAAATAGCAACAAAACTGAGACGAAAACAATGATGGAAATGTGACAAAAAAGTGACATAACATTACAAAAAAATTACAAATAAAATAACAAAAAAATGACAAAAAATTCATTTAAAAAAATAACAAAAAGTGAAAAAAAAGACAAAAAAATGACAAAAAAATCATGTAAAAATATAACAAAAAATTACCAAAAACTGACAAAAAGTGACAAAAAATGTAACAAAAAAAATGTCAAAAAATGATTTAAAAAAAAGTGACAAAAAATGATTAAAAAAAAAGTGACAAAAAATTACAAATAAAATTAAAAAAAAAATCATTTAAAAAAATAACAAAAAGTGAAAAAAAATGTGACAAAAAAAGAAAAAAAATGACAAAAAATTCATTAAAAAAAATAAGTGAAAAAAAAAAATGACTAAAAAAAGACAAAAAAATCATGTAAAAATATAACAGAAAATTACCAAAAACTGACAAAAAGTGACAAAAAATGTGACAAAAAAATGATTTAAAAAATGACAACATACCTACAAAATGAGTTGAATACCCCCCCCCCCAAAAAAAAAATAATAAAATAAAACAAAATGGAAAACAGTATTTGGGTAAAGCTGAACTGGAGAAAATGCTCTCGGTTCAGGCGGGAGTTAAGAGGTTAAACAGTTTTTCATGAGACCAAAACTATGACAAAAATGTCCAGATATTTTACTCGACTAAAATAAGACTAAATAAAAATGAAAAGAGACTAAAATCATCCAAACTTCCACTGACAGTTTGAAAGAGCCTCATATCATTAACAGGTCTGTGCTTTGATTATATTATATTGATTAAAACATCAATGCAAAGTAGATGCATTTTTAGTCGACTAAAACTAGACTCAAATTGAAAAGACTTTGACTAAATCTCGACTAAAATTAAACAACATTTCAGTCAAAACATTCCCCCTGACGCTTTTATTTTGAAAGCGCGTTTCCGGTCCCGCGCTTTTACTTCCGCTAAACCTTTCGACTTTGACTTTTCTCCTCCGCTGCCGTTGCGGGTGTTCGCGGGCACGTATCGCCTCCTGCCCGGGTTTCGCATGCCTAGATCGGGGTCAGAGCTTCAGCCGGACCCGCTGGGCCTCCGAGGACTTCACTGCGGACGAGATTAAACCCAGGTAAGGATTAAAAACATCGCTAATGTAACTTCCATCCTCGCCGCGTGTGGGCACTGGCTTTAGCTAACGGTATCTGACTGGAAACGGCATCGAAATGTTATATATTCTGGATATTCCGGCTCTTTTCCTCGCTCTTCGGTGCTTTAATCTGATGTTTAGTGTGAATGTTGAATGGTTTATACACAGGGTTATATTACAGGTGCTTTATTCGCTTTACAGCAGCCTTGACTGTAAATAACGTTTACCACAGAACGTTCTGATATTGAGTTCATTATGAGCAGCTGGAGTGAACAGACTAATGTTACAGGAGTAATGGCCCACATGTGTTTACATAGTAGTTGTATAAGATGTATTAACCTCTGACCACCAAATGCATTCTCTCCTCTTTGCCATTGTCGTCACTTTTTATTTCCCTCGTGTGTTTTTGTCACTTTTTTATTACTTTTTTTGCTGGATTTTTGTCCTTTTTTCTGGATTTTTGTCTTTTTTGTTGCTGGATTTTTGTCAATTTTTTGTCATTTTTTTGCTGTTTTTTTTGTCTTTTTTGCTGGATTTTTGTCTTTTTTGCTGGATTTTTGTCACTTTTGTCTATTTTTGTGGATTTGTATTTTTGTTTTTTTCTGAATTTTTTGTCATTTTTTGCTTTTTTTTTTGTCTTTTTTGCTGGATTTTGTCTTTTATGCTGGATTTTTGTCACTTTTGTCTATTTTTGCTGGATTCTTTTGTCTTTTTTTCGTTGGATTTTTTTGTCCTTTTTTCTTTGGATTTTTTTGTCTTTTTTTCCTGGATTTTTGTCTTTTTTTTTGCTGGATTTTTGTCATTTTTGGGTCATTTTTTGCTGGATTTTTGTCACTTTTTTCAGGATTTTTGTCTTTGTCTTTTTTGCTGGATTTTTGTCACTTTTGTCTATTTTTGTGGATTTGTATTTTTGTTTTTTTCTGAATTTTTTGTCATTTTTTGCTTTTTTTTTTGTCTTTTTTGCTGGATTTTGTCTTTTATGCTGGATTTTTGTCACTTTTGTCTATTTTTGCTGGATTCTTTTGTCTTTTTTTCTTTGGATTTTTTTGTCTTTTTTTCCTGGATTTTTGTCTTTTTTTTTTTTGCTGGATTTTGGTCTTTTTTGGGTCATTTTTTGCTGAATTTTTGTCACTTTTTTCAGGATTTTTGTCTTTGTCTTTTTTGCTTGATTTTTGTAACTTTTGTCCTTTTTTTTTGGATTTATTTTTGTCTTTTTTTCTGGATTTTTTGTCTTTTTTTGTCATTTTTAGCATTTTTTTGGTCTTTTTTGCTGTTTTTTTGGTCATTTTTTTGCTAGATTTTTTGGCATTTTTTTCTGGATTTTTGTCATTTTTGTCGCTTCTTTGCGTCACTTTTTAGCGTTTCTTGTCGCGTTTACATCCTCATTTTCCTCTTCTCGTTTTTTGCCTCTGTTTTGAAGAAGCTTTTAGATTTGGAGAATTTGGAGAAAACGTGGGAGTTAAGAGGTTAAACATCTCAGAAGTATCAGCAGAAGTTGTATCAGTAAAATCACTGTGTAGTTTAGTATTAGCTTATTACTGCCTGTATTAGTTGTAGTAACATGTGTAATAAACAGTGTAGAAACTGAACACATGTATTTATAATCCTCACGTTCGGGTACAGTTACTCTGTCATTGAAGGGCTTTTACATCACATTTCAGTTTCATCATCATGACATTGAAGTGTTTTCTTGGCACATTCACGTATTTCTGAGTAATCTGTAAAAACTCTGATGGCGGCCATTTTAGGGATAGGTTTGCCTGAGTCCTCCTAGGAACGCCCCCACCTCCTGGAGACGCCTCCGAGCTTTGGTCACCAGCCGAGTAACCAACCACTGCTCCTCAGCAGAACCCCCTCCCCACTGATGCCACAGACAGCGTGTGGAGGGGGCGTGTCTAAAGGCTCAGAGGTTCTTAAAGAGACAGAGGCCTATTTCAAGACATTCACTACAGCCATTTTGAGAGAGACATTTTATACAAGGCAGTTATTCTAATTTACTGCATTTACAGACCAACAGAGGGTTTGTCATCATTGTATTTTTATTTTTATTTATTTATTTATTTGAAAAGGAGGGACAACACATATTAATGAACAGACTAATAACTAATAATAACTAGTAACTTAGACTAATTTCCATCTGCAGACGCCCTGGCAGGTTGATGTTACACACGAGTTAGTAAAAACATACAGAGACACTATATACAGACTATACACAGACTATATACAGACAGGAATGAGAACAGTGATCACATCATGTTAAAACAAATGACAATAACAAGAGTGGACAGAGGAGAAAATAGAAAATAGTAAAAGCATCGACTGCACAAACCTCACTAATGCACATGCCCTGACAGACCTGATATCGCACTGACCCATATTGCACCATTTTGTATTACACTGACCCATATTGCACCATTCTGTATTGCACTGACCCATATTGCACCATTCTGTATTACACTGACCCGCATTACACTGACCCCTATTGCCCAACCCATGTTATCGGACCCTTATTGAACAAACTATTACACTGATAATTGCATCACTAACTACCATGATTAACTAAACGTGATCACATGTTTGTGTTTCCCTCAGCCACACTTTTAAATGACTCCTGAACGTGGGGAGACTCGTGCTTTCCCTCACTGACAGTGGAACACTATTACTCCCTGATGTGACAGGACGTCCTGTGAAAAGGAGCTCCGCTTAAATGCCAATTCACAGTCACCTCGAGACCCCGCGGCACTGCTTTTGTTTAATAAAATCACTCAACGGTGGAGGCGCCAGACCATGTATAACCTTATAGATTAAACAGGCTGATTTAAATAATTTGAAATTAGCAAAGTTTAAAAATTTAAATTGTAGTGTGATATAGCCTGGTGCTGTGTGACTGACAAAAGCAGAACACCCCCTCTTTAACACAGTGAAACAAAAAACTATGTCGTGTCCAGGCAAATATAATGTTCAAACAAATAGTGATTTGTAAATAAGCCGTTTGCAGCAGATGGAAAGCAAGGAATAACTCAGTATGTTCCACAAATGTATCAAAAATCCCAAGTTTTCTTTGACAATGAACTAAATTCGGAACAATGTGACTAAAACTGAACCTTTGTACTATAAGGTGAGGTGCTTTTTCTTTCCAGGCTGTGTAACTCTGTGTGTGCATTTTTGTCACTTTTTTCTGGATTATTTTCTTTCTTTTTTAGCTGGATTATTGTCATTTTTGCTGGATTTTTGTCTTTTTTTGTCTTTTTTTTAATTGGATTTTTGTCATTTTTTTTATTTATTTATTTTTTTGCTGTTTTTTGTCATTTTTGTCATTTTTTTTGTCTTTTTTGATGGTTTTTTTTTGTCTTTTTTTTGCTTGATTTTTGTCATTTTTTGCTGGTTTTTTGTGTCTTTTTTGCTTGATTTTTGTCATTTTTTGCTGGTTTTTTGTGTCTTTTTTGCTTGATTTTTGTCATTTTTTGCTGGTTTTTTGTGTCTTTTTTGCTTGATTTTTGTCATTTTTTGCTGGATTTTTTTGTCTTTTTTTTTGCTGGATTTTTGTCTTTTGTTTGTCTTTTTTTGCTTGATTTTTGACACTTTTTTCTGAATTTGTGTCTTTTTTTGCTTTTTTTTGTCTTTTTTGCTGGATTTTTGTCTTTTTTTTGTCTTTTTTGTCATGTTTTGCTGTGTTTTGTGTGTCTTTTTTGCTGGATTTTTTTGGTCTTTTTTTTGCTGGATTTTTGTCACTTTTGTCATTTTTTCTGGATTTTTGTCTATTTTTGCTGTTTTTTTTGTCTTTTTTGCTGGATTCTTTTGTCTTTTTTGCTGGATTCTTTTGTCTTTTTTTCTGGATTTTTGTCATTTTTTGCTGGACTCTTTTGTTTTTTTCCGCTGTTTTTTCTTTTGTCTATTTTTCTGGATGGTGTAACTCTGTGTGGGATTGTGGACCTGGATCTGACCCGCCTCCCTCTGCTCTACCCGCTGCTTTATTCCGTTTTCTCCTAATTGCCGTACATTACTTGTCATTCCTCTCGGCTCCTTTCGCCTCAGCGCTCCTGAACACCCTCTGACTGTTCCCGTTTGGGACGTCCCACCGCCGCTTACCCCGTGTGTGTGTGTGCTCCCCCTGGTCCCAAACAAAACGCCTCTTTCATGGTGCGCCCCTCTCCGTCTCCTGTCCCGGCACGGGGGGGGAGAAAGACCTAACTGTTACCGGGACAGACGGTGAGAGGGGGAGGTTTTTCTCATCAAACATAAACAAATACACAGATTATGTAAGTGTTTCCGTCCACAGTCCACGAGTTTGGGAAGGAGTCAGGAAGACCCGGCTGTTTAAAAGGACTTTATTTTGTGAATCTGCTGAATCATGCTCAAATTGAGACGTTTGTACATAGGGCTGCTCGATTATTGAAAAAGCAATAATCACGATTATTTTTGTCATAATTGAAATCACGATTATTCAAACGATTATTTGTTGCCTTTAAAAAAATCCAGCAAAAAAGTCACAAAAATCCAGCAGAAAAAAGACAAAAATCCAGCAAAAAAGTCACAAAAATCCAGCAAAAAAGTGACAAAAATCCAGCAGAAAAAAGACAAAAAATCATCAAAAAAAAAGACAAAAATCCAGCAGAAAAAAGACAAAAAATCATCAAAAAAAAAGACAAAAATCCAGCAGAAAAAAGACAAAAAATCATCAAAAAAAGACAAAAATCCAGCAGAAAAAAGACAAAAATCCATCAAAAAAAAAGTGACAAAAATCCATCAAAAAAAGACAAAAATCCAGCAGAAAAAAAGACAAAAATCCAGCAGAAAAAAGACAAAAATCCAGCAGAAAAAAGACAAAAATCCATCAAAAAAGTGACAAAAATCCAGCAAAAAAGTCACAAAAATCCAGCAGAAAAAAGACAAAAATCCATCAAAAAAAGACAAAAATCCAGCAGAAAAAAGACAAAAAAGCATCAAAAAAAGACAAAAATCCAGCAGAAAAAAGACCAAAAATCATCAAAAAAAGACAAAAATCCAGCAGAAAAAAGACAAAAAATCATACAAAAAGACAAAAATCCAGCAGAAAAAAGACAAAAAATCATCAAAAAAAAGTGACAAAAATCCATCAAAAAAAGACAAAAATCCAGCAGAAAAAAGACAAAAAATCATCAAAAAAAGTGACAAAAATCCCAAAATTAAAAATTAGAAACAAAAATGTGAAAAAAAAAAAAAATTGAAAAAAAAAAAATTATCGATTTTTTGCGATTATGCTAATTTTGTAATCGTTTACTGTTGTAATCGAAATCGTAATCGAATTTCGATTAATTGCACAGCCCTAGTTTATACTGATCTAGTTAAATACTTTTTGCAGTGAACTCGTCACAGCTCAGGTAAAAACATATCTCAGTAGGAAAAACATGGCCTGTTCCTTTAAGATTTTCCCCGCGACGAGTGATCGTTTGTCGCAGACGATTCATATTTTCAGTTTTTTACAGTTATTGCCTGCTAACTAGAAATATATATTTTGTGGGGTTTTAGACGGGATTTTAGAAAGAATATAATTATTTAAAGAGGGGGTGTTCTGCTTTTCTCAGTCCCATAGCACCAGTCTATATCTCACTACAATGATGACAAACCTTCTGTCGGTCTGTAAATGCAGTAAATTAGAATAACTGCCTTGTATAAAATGTCTCTCTCAAAATGGCTGTAGTGAATGTCTTGAAATAGGCCTCTGTCTCTTTAAGAACCTCTGAGCCTTTCGGAGGCGTCTCCAGGAGGTGGGGGCGTTCCTAGGAGGACTCAGGCAAACCTATCCCTAAAATGGCCGCCATCAGAGTTTTCACAGATTACTCAGAAATACGTGAATGAGCCAAGGCAACACTTCAGCCATGTTTTTAATGAAGGAGTGACAGAATAACATGATGGAAAGCTGGAAAAAGTCCATTTTGCAGAATACCCCCCCTTTAAGGCCAAGGTCAACTTTATTTCTATATTTCTAAGTGCTTCACAACAAAAACAGATGATAAAAACTAGGAATACAAAAGTAAGTAAATACTCTACTAGCAGATGTATTTACTTATAATACCCTGATGTCTGGATTACTTTCTGCTGTGAGCTCTGAGCCGAGGAAACTCAATTTCAAACTGTTTTATTTTGTCATTGTGGGGACCTTTCTCCCGCCTCAGCCCTGATCCTGGTCCGGACCTGCACTTCCTGTAGTGGGAGGATTCACCTACTTCATGTCTGTAGTAGTCTGTAGTAGTCTGTAGTAGTGTGTGTGTTCTGTGGTTTGGTGTCCAGTATATTTTCCTCGCATTTGCATCGGGGCTGACTGTTGGCCCGTGTCACCTTCAGGAAGCTTTCCCCACAGCTGCACCGCACGGCTCAGGTGACCGGGGGCCAGAGTCACCTTCCTCTGTCTGAGTGCGGGACGTGTGGAACGAAATGTAGGTCTTTTCATCACGACTGCATCGTTTCGAGGTTCCTGCGGGGCTTTTTCAGAAGCCACAAAATGAAGGACGGAAGTTAAAATAATGGCAATGTCCGTTGTGTCCAAATTATGCGTTGATTTGTTGCACTGATGTCATTGAAAGTATCGGGAGTTAACTTTAACCTCTTAACTCCCGCCTGAACCGAGAGGATCTTTTTCCTCACGGCATCAGATTTTTTTTCCATTTTTTTGTTGGGTATTCAATTCATTTTTGTTACTTTTTTGTCACATTTTGGTCATTTTTTGTCACATTTTTTGTCACATTTTTGTATTTTTTTTTGTCACATTTTGTCCCATTTTTTTGTAATTTTTTGGAAAGTTTTTCATCACCTCTTAACTCCCGCCTGAACCGACAGGATCTTTTTCCTCACGTCATCAGATGTTTTTTCCATCATTTTTTTGTTGGGTATTCTACTCATTGTTGTAGCTTCATTTGTCATTTTTTTGTCCATTTTTTTGTTATTTTTTTGTCGATTTTGTATCAAATTTTTGTCACATTTTTGTTATTTTTTTAATCACTTTTTGTTATTTTTTTCACTACAGCCATTTTGAGAGAGACATTTTATACAAGGCAGTTATTCTAATTTACTGCATTTACAGACCAACAGAAGGTTTGTCATCATTGTAGTGTGATATAGACTGGAGCTGTGGGACTGAGAAAAGCAGAACACCCCCTCTTTAATCTCACGCAAAATGCTGTTGCCAGCAAGAGTATGCTAATGCTAGCAGCAACTAATCAAAGCTGGGACAGAAATTATGACTTAATCACCTAAAGTAATAAAATAAAATCAGTAGGGATGCACCGATACCACTTTTTCTAAAACCGATACGAGTACTTGGATTTAAGTACTCGCCGATACCGAATACCGATACGAGTACAAGGCATTTTCTTCAACGTTCTTACTTTTTTTTTTACAGCAGATTGGTTTGTAATTAGTAAATTTACTCATGTACATTTCCTTAAGTAAAGTAGGCGACACATTTAAGAGCAGTTATATCAGAATTGTGCTGATGACATTTATTTATTTACTTTATTTTCATTCAATATATTTTTATGTCTCTGTCCATCATAGACAGAAAAGCCCATGTCCTAAAGCTCCCAATGCCTGAGCTTTATTCATTTATGTGTTTTTATTTAACAATAGTATTGAGATGTTCCTTAAATGGTCTCTTTTCGTCTTTACTTCAGCTCCTGTAGATTTTCTCGTGTGTTTGTAGTAACTTAGCGAGAAGCTACAGCGTTTTCATTGTTCTGCTGCAGCTCATTTTCCCTCAATATAAACATGCTGTATGTCTTTAAGTTGGATTTTCTGAGGACTTTTCAGTCGCTGGGTTAGTTTTTCAGATGAATAAACCCCTGGGCTTAAAACGGCGTCAGAATGAACAAAACTGTTAGCCGCGAGTTAGCAACGTTAGCCTGTATGTTGTAAACACTGCAGACGCTGCAGCGAGTTAGCATCGTTAGCCTGTATGTTGTAAACACTACAGCGAGTTAGCATCGTTAGCCTGTATGTTGTAAACACTGCAGTTGCTGCAGCGAGTTAGCATCGTTAGCCTGTATGTTGTAAACACTGCAGCGAGTTAGCAACGTTAGCCTGTATGTTGTAAACACTGCAGACGCTGCAGCGAGTTAGCATCGTTAGCCTGTATGTTGTAAACACTGCAGACGCTGCAGCTCTAACAACATTAAGCTCTGGTTAAATCCAGCTCAGACTCTGGTTTAGAGAGCGCAGTCTGTAATAAAGTCAGCTCTATGTGGAATATTGTGTTTACACTAAACAATTCTCCAGTTTGTTGCTATTTTCTCTCCTCAGCTGAGAGCTGCGCCTCGTAGCTGCGCCTCGTAGCAGCGCCTCGTAGCAGCGCCTCGTAGCAGCGCCTCGTAGCTGCGCCTCGTAGCTGCGCCTCGTGGCTGCGCTGGCCGCACGTCAAATGGTATCGGTTTCTGGTATCGGGACCTCATTAATGAGTACGAGTATGAGTACAAGCATGTGGTATCGGCCTGATACCCGATACTGGTATCGGTATCGGTGCACCCCTAAAAATCAGCCACTGCTGGAGGAACCTTTCACCAAGTGTTTGTTTTTACAGGATTATTGACATTTGGAAAATTGGCCAATAATATCGGCCGTGCATAAAAATCCAAAATAATCGGCACCGGCCTGAGAAAAGCCTGTATCAGTCGACCTCACTGTTGCATGTCTTCTTCCACAGCACAAATGAACTAAGGTAAATTAGTGTCTCATAATTAGCTTGAGCTAATATATAATATAATATATAATCCTGCATATTAAGTATATTGTACTTTTTGTAAATGCATTGTCCCTTTTAAATAAAAAAAACCCAAAAAATACAAATAAAGTGGAGACAATGTTCAAAACGATGTGCTTGATGTTGGTTGGATGAATGTGGCCGGTTTGTGAATCCAATCACCTCCAAATAATGATCAGGGGAAACATTTGGAGATTTCTGTCCAAACCCGTGTCTCTCCTAATGAGTTGTCTTGGCCGGTGTCTGGTTTATGAACTCCACCGACCGCAGCCCCTGTGATTTTCAAGATGAAGCAAAGTTTGATTGATTTCTCATGTTTCAGTCGTGTTCTGGAGCCTCTGTAAGTCCCGGTGACTCTCCTCTCAGGTGTTTCCATAGAGTTTCCTCTCAGTGGACTGTGTGATTAAATCTGTGCTCCCCCTGGACCGTGTTGCCGTGAGCTGTGGGGACCTTTAGCCCCTCCCCTGAAGTGAGGCCTGATGCAAAAGCTAAGATCAGAAACGCTGCTGCTTTCTGAGGATACGACCTGAATAACATCAGCTTCTGCCATTTCAAAACTACGGCCATTCAAACTGGATCCTGTTTGATGGAGAGGCTTCGAGAGCGCGGAGTAAACACAAACACTGGAGTCTGTGTGAGCGACTGTAAACACCTTCACTGACTGGGCTCCACCTCCTCCTCAAACTGTGGAAAACGCAGCCCTACTTGTTTCAACTTAAAGGGATATTTCAGGATGTTTGACATAGGGCCTCATTTCCTCGTTATCCAGAGTGTTGCTGATTTCTGGAGATATTTTTTTTTGTAATTCATGCAGTTCTTATTCATATATATTACATCATATTTAGTTTCGTGGCGCTAGGCTAGTGCAAGGCTAGTGCATGTCTATGGTATCAGCTAGCCTGCATTAGAATAGAATATAATTTTATTGTCTACCGAGGTAGGAATTCACCTTTGGCTCGCCGACAGACAGAAATACAAGACTGTGGACCAAACAAACATGCCCAATAAAAAAATAAAACAAAAACACATAAGAACAGTTCATTTCTGTGGCGATTGTATTCAGGACGCTGCTTCATTCAGGATCCCCACAGCACACGGGACAAAAGGTTTCTTAAAGGAACAGGCCACCGTTTTTACATACTGAGATATGTTCTTACCTAACCTTAGACGAGTTAATATATCCCCGTGTGGTCTTTGTCCGTGCGCTCACACATACGCAGCCTCTCCCACATGTCACATAGCTCCGAAAAAGCTCACGATAGAAGCTACCAAGCTCTTCCACGTGTTCCCTATTTAAATAAAGTTACGTGAAGTGTTTTCATGCGAAGTATATTTACACAGAAATGTAACATGTCGATTTTATGTAAGGGATAATGTATAGAACGCTGGTCATTATCGGGAAAATAAGCACCGACAGGGCGAACCCTGAAGGGTTTTCATTGTTCTGCTGCAGCTCATTTTCCCTCAATATAAACATGCTGTATGTCTTTAATTTGGATTTTCTGAGGACTTTTTAGTCGCTGGGTTAGTTTTTCAGATGAATAAACCCCTGGGCATAAAACGGCGTCAGAATAGCCAAAACCGCTAGCCGCGAGTTAGCATCGTTAGCCTGTATGTTGTAAACACTGCAGACGCTGCAGCGAGTTAGCAACGTTAGCCTGTATGTTGTAAACACTGCAGACGCTGCAGCGAGTTAGCATCGTTAGCCTGTATGTTGTAAACACTGCAGACGCTGTAGCGAGTTAGCATCGTTAGCCTGTATGTTGTAAACACTGCAGACGCTGCAGCGAGTTAGCAACGTTAGCCTGTATGTTGTAAACACTGCAAACGCTGCAGCGAGTTAGCATCGTTAGCCTGTATGTTGTAAACACTGCAGACGCTGCAGCGAGTTAGCAACGTTAGCCTGTATGTTGTAAACACTGCAAACGCTGCAGCGAGTTAGCATCGTTAGCCTGTATGTTGTAAACACTGCAGACGCTGCAGCGAGTTAGCAACGTTAGCCTGTGTGTTGTAAACACTGCAGACGCTGCAGCTCTAACAACATTAAGCTCTGGTTAAATCCAGCTCAGACTCTGGTTTAGAGAGCGCAGTCTGTAATAAAGTCAGCTCTGTGTGGATTATTGGATTTACACTAAACAGTTCTACAGTTTGTTGCTTCTTCTCTCCTCAGCTGAGAGCTGCGCCTCGTAGCTGCACCTCGTAGCTGCGCCTCGTAGCTGCACCTCGTAGCTGCGCCTCGTAGCCGCGCCTCGTAGCCGCACCTCGTAGCCGCGCCTCGTAGCTGCGCCTCGTAGCTGCGCCTCGTAGCTGCGCCTCGTAGCTGCGCCTCGTAGCTGCGCCTCGTAGCTGCGCCTCGTAGCTGCGCCTCGTAGCTGCGCTGGCTGCGCGTCATATGGTATCGGTTTCTGGTATCGGGACCTCATGAATGAGTACGAGTATGAGTACAAGCATGTGGTATCGGCCCGATCCCCGATACTGGTATCGTTATCGGTGCATCCCTGCTATGGACACAGACATGTATAATGTGGCATGGCGCCTGTCGCACCTCCTCCCGCCAGCTGGTGGCGCCGCGGGTATATAAGCGCAATGCACTCACTCCTTCGTTCTCTGACGTCACTCACTTCCTGGTCCCGCCGGTGTCAGTGCGTTCCTCGCTCTTCCGAAGGACAGGTAGCGTTTGCTCTAGGTTTTCGAATTTAATGTAACTAATTACTGGCCCCAACTGGAGGTTTTGTGGTTTAGCTCCGCGTGGTTACGGTTCCACGATGTAGCCCCAGATGCTCCGTGGGCAGGGATGGTGTGCGTCTGCTGTCATGGCCCCACACCCGTGTGTTGCGCCCTGCGTTAGATGGTACGTTTGGGGCAGAGTTGCACTATATTCCACCAGTAAGGCTAGGTGTTAATGGTTTTAATTATTTACAGGTGATCTGGCCGCGCTGGTGCGATGACGGCGCTGTCCATGTTGTTGCCTTGTCTTTTAACCTGCTTTTAATCTGCTCCACTCACGGACTTTACTTTTGTTTTGAATACTGCCAAGTTGTGGTAGTGTATAAAATGTGCAAATGTAAATCTGTGTATCAACCGAACGTTTTACCAACGAAAGAGAAACAAAGTAACTTATTGAAGCAGAATATATAATAGTAAATAAAACATGTATTTTGCTAAGCTTGGACTCTGCCTGTGTCTATCATAAACGAACCTGCGTGCCTTAAGGTCCGGAGCCTTCTCTCCGGTGGCGTTGTCAATATTTATGTTAAAAGTAGTTTATTTTGGCGGAGATATTTGTGTTTATAAATCGCCATAACCGCTCGTCTTGCTACATTTGGCGTTGTCGTCGGCCGGATTGATTCCCAACACAGGCATGTGTTCCATAGCCTACTGTTTGTGTCAGGCAATGCTAAAGCTAAATTGTCAGTGTAGCAGTAGCCCTGATTTCATAGTAGGCCAAAGCCTCTCCTGGCCTGCCATTGTTTTTGTTTTGTTGTACATAATTTTTTGCATGTTGTGCTTTTGTGAAAAGCGTGATTTCATGTTTATTTCTGCATGTACATTTAAGTTTATGGTGGTCACGTGACTTGTAAACCTATATGAATATTGTGGTAATGCTACTGTTCCAAACGCTTGTGCTATGCCATACAACAGCTAAATTTTCCAGTAACTTGAACATAACGATGTCTGTTTTCTGTGTTTTTAAAGACAAGGCAACAGCAGAGGAGTCCAGTTTAGCTGAGGGGAACTTGCAGGACGGTAGTGGGTGAGGTCACAGCATCCTGATGCCCGGTCCTATAGTCCCGTATTTGGTGGCCTCTAGTGGGTGGCTCAAACCCCCGAGTAGCGGTGTAGGTAAGGCGAGATGTGAGTTCCTCGATTAGCTACTAAATGGCGCACAGGCGCGCAGCCGCTGTTACCACTGAGATGGTCAGAGGTAGCCCAATATAGCCTTTAGGGAGCTCAGGATTATTTTAATCATGTGTAGTTGCTCATACCTGGGCAGCGGTGGGTGCATTGGGAGGAAGGATGCCTCAATGACCCATTTGCGTCAAGCAGCCGTTGTAAGAAAGCTATGGAGCCTCTAGTATGTACTATTTGTTTTGCGCTATCCGTACTCAACACGCCCTTCTGCGGCCTTCACGGCACCTAGTCTAGCCCATGTGCACGGGTTGTACGACTTGGAGATATGCAGTCCTGGTAGTTGGTTGCGTTAGTGCTTCATCTTTTATTTCTGGGAGAGCAGTGTTTGGTAACTCCTCTCTCGCCGTGTGAATGAATGAGTCTGGTTTGTCGTGGGGGAATCGTGTGAATGTTTTGGTTTATCGTCGGGGCGACGATACAGTTGGCCGGGTGGAATGTGGCATGGCGCCTGTCGCACCTCCTCCCGCCAGCTGGTGGCGCCGCGGGTATATAAGCGCAATGCACTCACTCCTTCGTTCTCTGACGTCACTCACTTCCTGGTCCCGCCGGTGTCAGTGCGTTCCTCGCTCTTCCGAAGGACAGGTAGCGTTTGCTCTAGGTTTTCGAATTTAATGTAACTAATTACTGGCCCTAACTGGAGGTTTTGTGGTTTAGCTCCGCGTGGTTACGGTTCCACGATGTAGCCCCAGATGCTCCGTGGGCAGGGATGGTGTGCGTCTGCTGTCATGGCCCCACACCCGTGTGTTGCGCCCTGCGTTAGATGGTACGTTTGGGGCAGAGTTGCACTATATTCCACCAGTAAGGCTAGGTGTTAATGGTTTTAATTATTTACAGGTGATCTGGCCGCGCTGGTGCGATGACGGCGCTGTCCATGTTGTTGCCTTGTCTTTTAACCTGCTTTTAATCTGCTCCACTCACGGACTTTACTTTTGTTTTGAATACTGCCAAGTTGTGGTAGTGTATAAAATGTGCAAATGTAAATCTGTGTATCAACCGAACGTTTTACCAACGAAAGAGAAACAAAGTAACTTATTGAAGCAGAATATATAATAGTAAATAAAACATGTATTTTGCTAAGCTTGGACTCTGCCTGTGTCTATCATAAACGAACCTGCGTGCCTTAAGGTCCGGAGCCTTCTCTCCGGTGGCGTTGTCAATATTTATGTTAAAAGTAGTTTATTTTGGCGGAGATATTTGTGTTTATAAATCGCCATAACCGCTCGTCTTGCTACATATGGTTAGTCTGGTGTTATCAGTGATTTGCCTCAGGTGCTCTGTGGAGCGGGTCACACTGTTTTTAAGCAGGCTAGCTGATACCATAGACATGCACTAGCCTAGCACTAGCCTAACGCCATGAAACTCTCCAAATATAAGAACTGCATGAATTACAAAGAAAATATCTCCATAAATCAGCAACACTCTGGGTAACGAGGAAATGAGGCCCTATGTCAAACATCCTGAAACATCCCTTTAAACTTTAGATTTAAGGCGAGACGCTGCAGGTGAACAGGGAAATAATGTATATTCACAGATATCAATTTGAAACTGTTGCTGTCGATCACTGACATAAATGTGAGAAAAAAATACAAGTTTTCTGTCATTTTATCTTTTCATATAAGAACAAGGTGTTTTATGCCTAAAAATGCCCCAAATTTCCCATCTTTTCGGCGACTAAATCTGAATAATGGAAGACTTTCTCAGAGCGGATTTTGGATTTCTTGTTTAGTTTTAAAATAAGCTGTTTTTTAGTGGAAAAATTTGTAAAAAAAATAATTTTCGCCTTTTTTTTTGACATTCAAAACTCAATAAATGGGGCTTAGGGATTAAATAATAAAAAATCCCTCTGAAAAAATGTCCAAGGCTGGAAAATGTGAAGTCTTTAGGTCCGACTGACGTGGACATAGTGTCGCCACAATGACAGAAACATGTGTTTGGAGAAAAAGGCCCTTGAAATTGCGTTCTCCCATATAAGTCTATGGGGGAACATTGAATCAGCGCAATATTTAAACATGTTATTGTGAAGATTAGGCATGTTTTCTGTTTCCGGGTGAAAACTTGTATGTTCAGAGGCCCAAAACCTGAAAACTGAAAAAATTGAGTTTTGCCTGTAGTGTCTCCCCTTAAGAAAACGTGTCTTATCAAACACATCAGATCCGTGCGCCTCGTGACGAAGACCTCGTGACGAAGACCTCGTGACGAAGACCTCGTGACGAAGACCTCGTGACGAAGACCTCGTGACGAAGACCTGGTGAAAAACCTCAGCTCTCAGTTTTCTCTCCTCTTTTCTTGTCCGTATCCGTCTCCGGAGCTGCTCTCGCCTCTGTAGCTTTCATCACTCGAGGACTTCGGTGTGGTTTCCATGGCGACGGGAGGAGGAGGAGGAGGAGGAGGAGGAGGAGGGAGCGCTCGCGTGACGTGGGTTCGGTTCGAGCGTCTCTGGACTCAGTGGGGATTTTCCTGTCAGACGCTCGGTTCCGCTTCAGGGACCGAGGCCTAATAACTCCACTCATATTCCTGTTGGATTGTGAATCTGCATCCCTGATCTGAAGAATAATGTTCCTATGGACTGGAGAGTGTTGAGTTGAGTGTTGAGTGTTGTTCTTTGATTTGCCTTTCAATTTGCAATGTTGATGGTGGAGACCGATAAATCAGGCCGATATTTGTGTATATTTCAATATCTCAAAATGACCTGCAGACTTTTGCCTATAATTTCAGACCCGTAAGAGAGAGAGAGACTCACTGTTTTCTGTTCTGGAATCTGCAGATGTTTGTCCTCTTCACCCCCGCCTGAACCGAGCACATTTTCTCCAGTTTGGATTTACCCAAATCTAAAAACTTGGCAAACAAAAAATGGGACTTCTTATGGTTTTTCTTTTAAAGAGGGGGTGTTCTGCTTTTGTCAGTCCCACAGCACCAGTCTATATCACACTACAATGATGAGCAAACCTTCTGTTGGTCTGTAAATGCAGTAAATTAGAATAACTGCCTTGTATAAAATGTCTCTCTCAAAATGGCTGTAGTGAATGTCTTGAAAATGGAAAAAAAATTATGGAAAATTATGGAAATGTGACAAAAAAGTGAGAAAATATTGATGAAAAAATGATAAAAATTGACCAAAAAAAAGACAAAAATGTGACAAAAAATGATAAAAAATTGACAAAAAAAAAGACAAAAATGTGACAAAAAATGAAAAAAATGTGACAAAAAAAGACACAAATATGACAAAAATGTGATAACAAATTGACGGAAAAAAAATGACACAAAAGTTTCAAAAATGAGTTGAATACCCAACAAAAAATGATGGAAAAAAAATATCTGATGACGTGAGGAAAAAGACCCTCTCGGTTCAGGCGGGAGTTAAGCGGTTAAAGAGGGGATATTCTGCTTTTGTCAGTCCCATAGCACCAGTCTATATCTCACTACAATGATGACCAAACCTTCTGTTGGTCTGTAAATGCAGTAAATTAGAATAACTGCCTTGTATAAAACGTCTCTCTCAAAATGGCTGTAGTGAATGTCTTGAAATAGGCCTCTGTCTCTTTAAGAACCTCTGAGCCTTTAGACACGCCCCCTCCACACGCTGTCTGTGGCATCAGTGGGGAGGGGGTTCTGCTGAGGAGCAGTGGTTGGTTACTCGGCTGGTGACCAAAGCTCGGAGGCGTCTCCAGGAGGTGGGGGCGTTCCTAGGAGGACTCAGGCAAACCTATCCCTAAAATGGCCGCCATCAGAGTTTTTACAGATTACTCAGAAATACGTGAATGTGCCAAGGCAACACTTCAGCCATGTTTTTAATGAGGGAGTGACAGAATAACATGATGGAAAGCTTGAAAAAGTCCATTTTGCAGAATACCCCCCCTTTAAGAGTGGGTTCTTCTGGCCACTCTTTGATTAAAGCCAGATTTGTGCAGTGTATGACTAATAGCTGTCATGTGGACAGTTTCCCCCACCTGAGCTGCAGCTCTCCGCAGTTCATCCAGGGTCATCATGGGCTTCTTGGTAACAGCTGCCTGTGGTCAGTGCTGTCCTTGTTCGGTCAGTAAGTTTAGGAGGACGGCCGGGTTTGATTAGGGATGGGCCCCCCAATAATGAATTTTGGGGTGTGTTCTTGGACTTCCTGAAGCTTCTGCTCCACAATAGTCTCTTAACAGACGTCTGAGACCATCACAGAGTATTTGAACTGACATTAGAAACACACAGGTATTTCCATAGTAATGATCCTGTGTGTGATTTCTGTTTTTCTCTTCAGGTTGTAAAGATGACGGAGAGTCTGGAGCCCAGTGAGGACCTGAGCGCAGCCCCACACGAGGTGGAGCCGCCGCGGGACCACGACCCACACTACGATCTGCCCTTCAGGTGAGGGAAGCGACAGAAGGAAGGGTTCCTCTTACTGGGGGTCTGTGTAGGGCTGGGTAACTTTACAGGGTACCCGTATTTTAACCCGCCTGAACTGAGAGCATTTTCTCCAGTTCAGCTTTACCCAAATCCTGTAGGACAGTGTAACGCCTCATTTGAAAGATAAGACCTACAAAACTAAATTGATCTTTTTCCTCACTTTTTTTCGTTGGGCAGTCATCTCATTTTTGTCAAATTTTCGGGACTTTTTTGTCGCTTTTTCGTCAAATTTTTCATTTTTTTTTTTTTGTCACTTTTTGGTCAAATTATTTGCATTTTTTTTGTCAAATTCTTATCACTTTTTTGCCAATTTTTTTTCACTTTTTCGTCCATTTTTTTCTCAATTTTTCGCCAAATTTTTCTCACTTTTTTGTCAAATTTTTATCCATTTCTGTCATTTTTTTGTACATTTTTTGTCACTTTTTCGTCAATTTTTTCTCACTTTTTTTCACATTTTCCTCCTTGTTTGTTACTATTTTCACACTACAGCACATTTTCTCCAGTTTGGCTTTGCCCAAATAAAAGCTTCTTGAAAAAAGCGACGAAAACAAGGATGAAAATGCAACAAAAACTAGGAATGCACCGATACTGATATCAGGATCGGGTATCGGGCCGATACCACAGGCTTGTACTCATACTCATTCATGAGGTCCCGATACCAGAAACCGATACCACTTGACGTGCGGCCGGCGCAGCTACGAGGCGCAGCTACGAGGCGCAAATTGACTAAAAAAGATTGAAAAAGCCGCAAAAGAGCGACAACAATGTGACCAAAAGAAAGTGACAACAGCACAGCAACGTGATGAAACAGGTGAGGCAGTTTAGATGAGATTGTAGGCCTTAGCTTTCAAATGAGAGTGCTGTGAGCTTTTAGAGTTGGGTAAAGGTGAACAGGAGATAATGCTCTTGGTTAACAGCAGCAAAACTTGGATTTATTTTCCCAGTACCTGCTTTTGAACTCTGCTTTTACAATACACTGAAGGGCAGAAACTAATGAAATTGAATCCACTGAGTCCACTAAATTAGAATCACTGCCTTGTATAAAAAAAAATTGTTGTCACATTTTAGTTGAATTTTTGTCATTTTTTTGTTGAATTTTTGTCACATTTTTGTCACTTTTTTGTTGAATTTTTGCCACTTTTTTGTTTAATTTTTGTCACTTTTTTGTTGAGTTTTTGTCACTTTTTTGTTGAATTTTTGTCACATTTTTGTTAAATTTTTGTCACTTTTTTGTCACTTTTTTGTTGAATTTTTGTCACTTTTTTGTTGAATTTTTGTCACTTTTTTGTTGAATTTTTGTTGAATTTTTGTCACTTTTTTGTTGAATTTTTGTCACATTTTTGTTGAATTTTTGTCACTTTTTTGTTCAATTTTTGTTCAATGTTTGTCACTTTTTTGTTGAATTTTTGTCACATTTTTGTTGAATTTCTGTCACATTTTTTTTGAATTTTTGTCACTTTTTTGTCACATTTTTGTTGAATTTTTGTCACATTTTTGTTGAATTTTTGTCACATTTTTTTTGAATTTTTGTCACTTTTTTGTCACATTTTTGTTGAATTTTTGTCACATTTTTGTTGAATTTTTGTCACTTTTTTTGTTAAATTTTTGTCACTTTTTTGTTGAATTTTTGTCATTTTTTTGTTGAATTTTTGTCACTTTTTTTGTTCAATTTTTGTCACTTTTTTGTTGAATTTTTGTCACATTTTTGTCACTTTTTTGTTGAGTTTTTGTCTCTTTTTTGTTGAGTTTTTGCCACATTTTTCCACTACTGTTAAAAACCATCGGGTCAGTTAAAAAAGTCCTTCGTTAAATGCAGTTTTTCAAAGAGACTGTGGTCGTTCTGAACATGAGCAGACGTGGTTGCCGTTGTCGTCGTGCGGGTCTTTCCTCATTACTTTTACGTGAACCGGCTTCAGCGGCTCCTTCGCAGCCGCACAGACAACAATACGCCGCCTGTAAAACTCACTCTGTACATAACGAACTCTTCACAGGAGCTGGAACTGGACCAGGACTAAATCTGGACCACGTCAGGACTAAACCGGGACTAAACACGTGATTAATAAAAACCAGCGAGTCTTTGTCTCCGCTGCACGTGTGTCCGCCTCACGTTTTACACCGAAGCAGCGGGAGAGAAGCAAAGGCTGACGGGGGAAAAGGGAGAAAAAAAACACTCAGGCTTAAATCAGCGGAGCGGCGCTAAATCCACACAACACTCGGAAAACAACTTAACCTTCGCGTCACTGGAGGAGGGTTCCCACGCCGCCCTGGAGTCCGGGAAAATATGTGCGTTTAAGGAGCTTTAGAGAAACAGCGCGTCACATTTCACCCACTTCTTAAATGGGGCAATGACAGAGTGAAACGTAAACAAGAGGGCTGAAAACTGTGACGTATCAAAGAGTCAGTTATATCAGAAAACCAGACAATAAGTATTTAAACATGGTTGATGATGCTTAGAAGTGTTCATTTTGGCAAGTAAAAAAATGAAGAAAAAATAATTATGCTAGAGACTTAGACTTACTCATAGGGCTGTGCAATTAATCGAAATTCGATTACGATTTCGATTACAACAGTAAACGATTACAAAATTAGCATAATCGCAAAAAATCGATTATAATATATATATATATATTTTTTTTTTCATTTTTTTTTTTTTTCATTTTTTTTTCTTCTAATTTTTCATTTTTTGATTTTTTTTCACTTTTTTGCTGGATTTTTGTCATTTTTTTTGATGGTTTTGGCATTTTTTGGATGGATTTTTGTCACTTTTTTTGATGGATTTTTGTCACTTTTTTGATGGATTTTTGTCACTTTTTGGATGGTTTTTTGTCATTTTTTGATGGATTTTTGACTTTTTTTGATGGATTTTTGTCATTTTTTGATGGATTTTTGTCCTTTTTTTGGATGGATTTTTGTCATTTTTTGGATGGATTTTTGTCACTTTTTTGATGGATTTTTGTCACTTTTTGGATGGATTTTTGTCACTTTTTTGATGGATTTTTGTCACTTTTTTGATGGATTTTTGTCACTTTTTGGATGGATTTTTGTCACTTTTTTGATGGATTTTTGTCATTTTTTTGGATGGATTTTTGTCATTTTTTGGATGGATTTTTGTCACTTTTTTGATGGATTTTTGTCACTTTTTTGATGGATTTTTGTCACTTTTTTGATGGATTTTTGTCACTTTTTTGATGGATTTTTTTAAAGGCAACAAATAATCGTTTGAATAATCGTGATTTCAATTATGACAAAAATAATCGTGATTATTATTTTTTCAATAATCGAGCAGCCCTACCTACTCATACTATATGGTGTAATATGATAATTGATGTAGTTTAACCCCTTAACTCCCACCTGAACCGAGCACATTTTCTCCAGTTTGGCTTTACCCCAATCCAAAAGCTTCTGGAAAAAAGGTGTGAAAATAGCGACAGAACTGAGACGAAAACAATGATGGAAATGTGACAAAAAAGTGACAAAACATTTATGAACAAGTGGCAAAAATGTCACATAAATGTCACAAGAAAATGACAAAAAAATGTAAAAAAAAAATTGACCAAAAAAATGATGAAGTGCCAAAAAATTCACAAAAAATGTCACAAAAAATTCACAAAAAATGTGACAAAAAATTAACCTGGCTAACACCAGGCTGCTGTGTGCGCTCGAATTATTTCGAACTGCACAACAGCCTGGAGACCATGGCCCAATTTTCCGGTGGATTTGGGAACCAATCACAGAACGAGGAGGGACGGCAAGACGATGACGCACGGAAGCTTGTAGTTTATTTACGGATAAAAAAAAAAAAGTTTTTTTTACGGATCCAACATGACAGCAGCAGACACGATGCTATTGTTCGATCAAGCTTTAGACCTTGTTCTAAATAATTTAGCTCAAAAGTTTACAGCGGATACGTCATACGTCGTCTCATACGATGATACGATTGGCCATGGCTACTTGCAGACGCAAGAGACTTTTTTTTTTTTTTTCGTATCGCCCAATAAACGAGTATGGACGATCGTAAACCACACCTCTCCTACGAGAAAGTGAATTGGTGTCACCAGACTGAATATCACTTGTGATTTTAGTCTGGTGTTAGCCAGGCTAACAAAAAATGACACAAATGTGATAAAAAATTGAAAAAAAAAATACAAAACAAATTACAAAAATGTCACAAAAAATTCACAAAAAATGTCACAAAAAATGACTAAAATGTGATAAAAATTTGACACAAAATGACAAAAAAGACGAAAAAATTACTAAAATGTGATAAAAAATTGAAAAAAAAAATTACAAAAAAAATTACAAAAATGTGACAAAAAGTGACAAAACATTGACGGGAAAATGACAAAAAAGTTACAAAAATGAGTTGAAAACCCCGCCACAAAAAGATGGGAAAAAATCTGATGATGTGAGGAAAAAGGAAGCGATAATGTGGCCCCCGCCTGTGATAAAGGGTCTTGGACTTACAGCTTCACAAAGTCTATGCAGGGTTTGAGCATGTCGTCGCTACTGAGGCCATTCAAATGTCCTTCCCAGATAGAACCCATATCAGCCAATCTGCAGCCATAACATTTGTATATACCTCCAATGACATAATGGTTCAAAAAGAATTTGAATATTTTCAATGCTACTCGTTCCCCATTTTTCCTCTACAATTTTCAGATGTCGACACGACTTTTAGTTTAACCTCTTAACTCCCACCTGTACGGGTCCCATTTTCTCCAGTTTGGCTTTACCCTAATCAAAAAGCTTCTTGGGAAAAAAGCACCAAAACAGCCACAAAAATGAGAAGAAAACAAGGATGTAAACGCAACAAAAATGTGACAGAAATTCAACAAAAATGTGACAAAAACTCAACAAAAAAATGACAAAAACTCAACTAAAAAATGACAAAAATTCAACAAAATAATGACAAAAAGTGACAAAAATTCAACAAAAATGTGACAAAAATTCAACAAAAATGTGACAAAAATTCAACAAAAATGTGACAAAAAATTACAAAAATGTGACAAAAATTCAACAAAAAAAATGACAAAAAAAAGACAAAAATTCAACAAAAATGTGACAAAAATTCAACAAAAAAAGACAAAAATTCAACAAAAAGGCGAGGAAAAAGATCAGTTTTGTGGGTCTTAGCTTTCAAATGAGGTGCTACACAGACCTATATAATAACCTAAGAGGACAGAATGCATTTGGTTTAGGCGGGGGGTAAGAGGTTAAACTGCACATTAGAGGTCAACCGATATGGCCGATACTTGGTGATTTTACAATATCGATGTATCGCCGTTTAAAGCGATATCTCCGTGTCCCGTGGATGTTTACATGCCAATAAAAACATGATAATGAGTTCTTCTCTTCCAGGTTATCGCTAATCGACGACCTTTCATACGAAGACGTGAAGAAATGCTACCGAGGCTCGGTGCGTAGGTCGGCTTCACCTGCTTCACCCTTGTTATTGTTCACTTCTCTATGATCATCACATAAACACGCTGTAGACAATGTGGACCAGGCTGAACGTGACGCGAGCTCCACAAAAAAACCCCTCCCTGAGCTCGCAGTTCAAACAGACCCCGCCAGACCCCGCCATCTCAGCGGGAGCTCCAGCAAAAACATCTCTCAGCTTTGTTTCCAGAGTCAGTCACTCCCTTTCTGACCTAATTAAGAGTCGATTTACAAGAGAAGGAACACACGAGGGGAGTTTTACTGATATTTATGTCCTGAATCAGCCTGGAGAAGAGCTAATGTGTCACTGCTGGAGAACTGCACAATAAATCAGTACAAAACTCTTTACAAACAATGATCAGTTTATTTAGACACACAACATGCACAGTGTAGATCAGGGGTCGGCAACGTCAGCCCCGGGGGCCAAAACCGGCCCTCCATCATCGAACTCTGGCCCTCGAGATGATTTTGAGAAATATTATGACCCAAATCAGAGATCGAATGCCTGTTAAAGTACTCTAGAAATGTGAAAAATACTGTCAATTCCTTAAAATGTCTCAACAGAGCACCCTTATAGGCCATAATCCTAAAAGAATGATCATCTAAAGGAAGAAATGACTTAAATCTACTTGAATTAAGTAAAGTGTGTGTAGATTTGGCCAAAACCGGCCCCTCCATCATCGAACTCTGGCCCTCGAGATGATTTTGAGAAATATTATGACCCAAATCAGAGATCAAATGCCTGTTAAAGTACCTTAAAGTGTCTTAGCAGAGCATCTCTTTAGGCCATAATCCTAAACGAATACTCATCTGTAGGTAAAAATGACTTAAATCTTGAATTAAGAGATTAAATCTAAAGTTTGGAGTTGGTCTGGCCTTAGAGCAGATAAAACCTATTCTTGCCGATGGAACAAGCACAAGTGTTTTCTTAATTCAGATTATTTTGTATAATTTCAAGTGAATAATAAATATTTTTTACAGTAAAAGTTAATTTGCCTGATTTCCAGTGTGATTTCTATTTGTCCCATTGGCATTAGCGTTTTTATCTGATCTTAGATTAGTTCAAACCGACCCAAATTTAGCATAAAAAAGCCTTTATTCAAGTGATTTTAAGGCATTTATCTAATTTAAGATGGACATTTTCCCAGTGTGTATGATGTACAACACTGGCATATGTAGAAAGTGATGCTTTGGTCCGGCCCTTGGTCTTTTGACGATGAAGAAACCCGGCCCTCCACCCCTGGTGTAGATCTATGGAGCCAAATGAAGTTTACTTTACTGCTCATCTCAAACCTTCTCAAAATCAGCATAAACGTTCAGCCACTTTTTTGGCAAGTGACAAAAATTCAACAAAAATGTGACAAATTCAACAAAAAAATGACAAAAACTCAACAAAAAGTGACAAAAATTCAACAAAAATGTGACAAATTCAACAAAAAAATGACAAAAATTCAACAAAAAGTGACAAAAATTCAACAAAATAATGAAAAAAATTCAACAAAAAAATGACAAAAAGTGACAAGAGGAGACTAGAGGAGAATGCAGCGTCCTAAAATGTAAAACTGCCTTCGCTAAATCTGCTTCTCTGTGATCGGGTCAGTGGAACTCACGCCCACAGAGGTTATTGCAAGTACGACAATCAAAAGTTTTGCACATTTGACTAAAAAATGGCTTCTAGAAAAACAAACTTGCTCATAATCTGTAACGTCATGTGGGAGCGACCGTTCACCCAGAAAAAGGACCGGTAGAAAATGCTCTAATGTTCCAATCTTGTTTAAATTAAATGTATGTTTTTAATGATGTCAAAATGTATAAATCCATGGTCAAGTTTTCATCTACATTTAAAATCAGTTTTTGTAACATCAACCTGCCCTGGGACGACAGGTGGAGTTTAGCATCTTTGCTATAACCTGGCACAAAGCATCTTTCCTTTGGTCAATGTTAAATTGTGCACTGTCCCTGTCTAAATAAAAACCATACCATACAAAAATTCAACAAAAATGTGACAAAAAAAACAACAACACAGCAACAATGCGAAGAAAAAGATCAGTTTTGTGTTTTCAACAAAAATGAGACAAAAATGTGACAAAAACAACAAAAATGCAACAAAAATTCAACAAAAATGTGACAAAAACTCAACAAAAATGTGACAAAAACTCAACAAAAACTCAACAAAAATGTGACAAAAACTCAACAAAAATGTGACAAAAACTCAACAAAAATTCAACAAAAATGTGACAAAAATTCAACAAAAATGTGACAAAAATTCAACAAAAATGTGACAAAAACTCAACAAAAACTCAACAAAAATTCAACAAAAATGCAACAAAAATGTGACAAAAATTCAACAAAAACTCAACAAAAATGTAACAAAAACTCAACAAAAATTCAACAAAAATGTGACAAAAAAGAAAAAAAAGAAAAAAAAACATAAAAAGGTGACACAACACAGCAACAATGTGAGGAAAAAGATCAGTTTTGTCGGTCTTAGCTTTCAAATGAGGTGTTACACAGGCCTATATAATAGCCAGAAAGAGGTTAATTTGGACCCGAAGTAACAACTTTTTGAGTGACCGTGCAGGATTTTAGGGGCATGAACAGGTCTGGGCTCATTCTACACATGGCTGGAACATGTAGGAGGAGGAAAATACATAATAGTAACATTTTTAAACCCCGTATAGTCCCTTTAAGCTACAATAGGCAGGATAAGTCCACTTGAAAAGCTTCTGAATGAGTTAACGTGCTCTGAAATGCATATGTGATTATTCCAGTCTTCTCCCAAATGGTAAAACCTCCTGGACGTGCCTGAAAACACCACATTACCCCACAGTTTATCTGCAGTTTTCGTTGCCGTCGGTGGGCTTTGACAGGGGCAGACTGGCCACAGCACAGAAGGGTCACTGGCCTCTGAATTTTCTCCTCTACCTCTTACCCCTGCCTTGAAGACACTAGATGCAAGTTGGTCATTCTTATACTCACTGCTGCCACCTCAGGTCTTTTGCGTAACTGCAGCTTCTACATTAAGCTCGTGCATGACGGCACTTCGGACCCGAATCAACAACTTTCTGAGTGACAGGATTTTAGAGGCAGTTGTGGTGAACAGGTCTGAGCTCGTTCTACACATTAGGACCCTTTAACCGAGCTTTACCCAAATCTAAAAGCCATGTAAAGCGTCTTTGAGTGTCCAAAAAAGCGTCAAAATAGCGACGAAAACAAGGATGAAAACGGAACAAAAATGTGCCAGAAAAGCAATAAAAACGAGAAAAAAAAACCCAGCAAAAAAAGAGACTAAAACACAAAGCAATGAAAAAAGCCACAAAAATGTCACAAAAACGCGGTGACGTGACAAAAAGTGACAAACTATCACTTTTGTAGGTCTTACTCTGGCGTTACTCTGTCGAGAAGTAAGTCCCACCTGAACGAGCTTTACCCCAATCCAAAAGCTTCTGGAAAAAAGCTGTGAAAAAAGCAACAAAACTGAGACGAATTGACGAAATTGATGAAAAAGTGGCAAAAATGTCACAAAAATGTTACAAGAAAATTGACAAAAAATGGACGAAAAAATGACCAAAAAAAAGACAAAAATGTAGCAAAAAAAAGACAAAAAATTGACAAAAAAGTGTGACAAAAAAGCAATAAAAAAAACGACCAAAAAAATCCAGCAAAAAAAGAGACTAAAACACAACGACCAAGCAATGAAAAAAGCCACAAAAATGTGACAAAAACTGACAAACTATCACTTTTTGTAGGTCTTACTCTGGCATTACTCTGTCGAGAAGTAAGTCCCACCTGAACGAGCTTTACCCCAATCCAAAAGCTTCTGGAAAAAGGTGTGAAAATAGGGACAGAACTGAGACGAAAACAATGATGGAAATGTGACAAAAAAGTGACGAAAAATGGATGAAAAAGTGGCAAAAATGTCACAAAAATGTCACAAGACATTAGGGCTGCTCGATTATTGAAAAAATAATAATCACGATTATTTTTGTCATAATTGAAATCACGATTATTTGTTGCCTTTAAAAAAATCCATCAAAAAAGTGACAAAAATCCATCAAAAAAGTGACAAAAATCCAGCAAAAAAGTGACGACAAATCCATCAAAAAATCAAAAAATGACCAGAAAAATGACAAAAATGTGACAAAATTTTTTGGGTAAAGCCGAACTTGAGAAAATGCCCTCGTTAAAATATGTATTTGTGAAATGCACATTTATGCTACTTTGGGCCAGGCTGGTCAGAGTCCAGGGCTGATTTTCCGCCCATGGGTTTTGAAGCAGGTCCAAAGCTGCTTGTGCAACCACTGTTTGGACAACAGCCTCTCGCTGCCTCTCCAACCATCGCCATCCAGTTCTGGGCAGTACTTTTTTAGGTCACAGGCTCCAAAACAAAACGCGCTGAGCCTCTGGGAGTTTGTGCTTTTGACCCAGATCGTCGGAGCGTTGGAGCGGACCTGGACGTGATGTGGACTTTGTTGTTGTAGACAGGAACAGGAAGTGTGGCCCGTGGAGAAGCAGGTGGAGATAACAGAGAGTGTTGTTTTTAGGCAAGATCAAAGTCTGAAAAAACGCAACGCTGTTTATGAAACTACAATAGGATTATGGGGCTGATGCTGAAGGTCCCACTGCCAGGAGTTTGTTTCTCTCTGTTTGTTTCTCTCTAGGAATAAACAAAAACAACCTGACAAACTGTGTATTATCCATAGTTTATTGCCCAAAAATAGATTCAGAAATATGTTAAACCTTTATTTATATACGGTATAAATTTGCCTCCATGGAGATGTTGACTAAAGCTGAATATGATTTAACCCCTTAAGTCCCGCCTGAACCGAGCACATTTTCTCCAGTTTGGCTTTACCCCAATCCAAAAGCTTCTGGAAAAAAGCTGTGAAAATAGAGTCAGAACTGAGACGAAAACAATGATGGAAATGTGACAAAAAAGTGACGAAAAATTGATGAAAAAGTGGCAAAAATGTCACAAAATGTTACAAGAAAATGGACAAAAAATTGACGAAAAAATGACAAAAATGTGACCAAAAAATGACCAAAATTAGCAAAAAAATTGATAAAAAATTGACCAAAAAATAAAAAAAAATGTACAAAAAATGTGACAAAATGTGACAAAAAATTACAAAAATGTAATAAATATTTGACAAAAAATTACCAAAAAATTACAAAAAATGACAAAAAAAAGTGACAAAAAATGGACGAAAAATGACAAACATTGAAAAAGTGCCAGAAATATCACAAAAATGTCACAAAAATAGACAAAAAATGTTACAAAAAATTAATGAAAATTTGACAAAAAATGACATGAAAAAATGACATGAAAAAATGACACGAAAAAATGACAAAAGTGTGACAAAAAGTGACAAAACACTTACAAAAACTGACAAAAATGACAAAAAGGGACAAAAAATTGACGGAAATATAACACACAAAAAACGACAAAAATTTGACAAAAAGTGAAAAAATGAAGAAAAAAAATTACAAAAATGAGTTGAAAACCTTCCAGAAAATGATGGAGAAAAAAATGTGATGACGTGAGGAAAAAGATCCATTTAGATGAGTTTTGTAGGTCTTAGCTTTCAAATGAGGCGTTACACTGGCCTACAGGATTTGGGTAAAGCTGAACTGGAGAAAATGCTCTCAGTTCAGGCGGGAGTTAAGAGGTTAAATTGCAAGATAAGTCATAAAAAGACTCTTTTCAGCTAATTGCTGGTGCTAGCTAACAACATTTTTAGCCATTTATCTACGATACGATGGCATTTTTTTTTTTACAATTATTCAAACCCCTCTGCCACATTAGGTCCGAGGACATTTGTTTTTGGACAAATGTGCAAGCTAGTTTTATTGGAAAATAGGATGATCAAAATTAGCACAATGGGGGCTTTCTCTTTTGTCTATACTAATTATTGGGACATTACATTACATTAAAGGGATATTTCAGGATTTTTGGCATTTATATGGTTAGTCTGGTGTTATAAGTGATTTGCCTCAGGTGCTCTGTGGAGCGGGTCACACTGTTTTTAATGCAGGCTAGCTGATACCATAGACATGCACTAGCCTTGCACTAGCCTAGCACCACGAAACTCTTCAAATATAAGAACTGCATGAATTACAAAAAATCTCCAGAAATCAGCAACACTCTGGATAACGAGGAAATGAGGCCCTATGTCAAACATCCTGAAATATCCCTTTAAGCCCTTAACTCTCACCTGAACCGAGCACATTTTCTCCAGTTTGGCTTTACCCCAATCCAAAAGCTTCTGGAAAAAAGCTGTGAAAATAGCGACAGAACTGAGACGAAAACAATGATGGAAATGTGACAAAAAAGTGACGAAAAATTGATGAAAAAGTGGCAAAAATGTCACAAAAATGTTACAAGAAAGTTGACAAAAAATGGACGAAAAAATGACAAAAAGGTGATAAATATTTGCCAAAAAAAATCTAAATTTGACAAAAATTTAAAAAAAAATTAAAAAAAAAATTAAAAAAAAATTACAAAAAAATAACCAAAATGTAGCAAAAAATTGATGAAAAAAATGAGAAAATGTGGCAAAAAAATTACAAAAAATTGACAAAAAATGACAAAAAAATATGAAAAAAAATTAACAAAAAATAAAAAAAATGACCAAAAAAATGACAAAAAGGTGATAAATATTTGCCAAAAAAAATTCTAAATTTGACAAAAAATTACAAAAAAAAATTACAAAAAATTACAACAAATGGACAAAAAAATAACCAAAATGTAGCAAAAAATTGATTAAAAAATGAGAAAAATGTGGCAAAAAATTACAAAAAAAATTACAAAAAATGACAAAAAAAATGGACGAAAAAATGGCAAAAATGTCACAAAAATGTGATAAAATGTGACAAAAATGTGACAAAAAAATGATGAAAAAGTTACAAAAATGAGTTGAATACCCAACAAAAAAATGATGGAAAAAAAATCTGATGACGTGAGGAAAAAGATCCTCTCGGTTCAGGCGGGAGTTAAGAGGTTAAATAGATTAGGTCCTAATCCAAATGCATTCTTTGATAACCTTCTGCAAAAGTAGTATTTTCTATGCCATGTTTTGTCAAAAAAAATGACGGAAATATGACACACACAAAAACGACAAAAATGTGACAAAAAGTGAAAAAAAATGAAGAAAAAAAATGACAAAAAAGTTACGAAAATTAGTTGAAAACCCCCCAAAAAATGATGGAAAAAAAATCTGATGATGTGAGGAAAAAGATCCATTTAGATGAGTTGTGTAGATCTTAGCTTTCAAATGAGACGTTACACTGGCCTTACAGGATTTGGGTAAAGCTGAACTGGAGAAAATGCTCTCAGTTCAGGCGGGAGTTAAGAGGTTAAACTGCAAGATAAGTCATAAAAAGACTCTTTTCAGCTAATTGCTGGTGCTAGATAACAACATTTTTAGCCATTTATCTAAGACACGATGGCATTTTTTTTTTACAATTATTCAAACCCCTCTGCCACATTAAGTTGGTGGTTTGAGGAGAGGTCCGAGGACATTTGTTTTTGGACAAATGTGCAAGCTAGTTTTATTGGAATATAGGATGATCAAAATTAGCACAATGGGGGCTTTCTCTTTTGTCTATACTAATTATTGGGACATTACATTACATTAAAGGGATATTTCAGGATTTTTGGCATTTATATGGTTAGTCTGGTGTTATCAGTGATTTGCCTCAGGTGCTCTGTGGAGCGGGTCAGGCTGTTTTTAATGCAGGCTAGCTGATACCATAGACATGCACTAGCCTTGCACTAGCTTAGCACCACGAAACTCTTCAAATATAAGAACTGCATGAATTACAAAAAATCTCCATAAATCAGCAACACTCTGGATAACGAGGAAATGAGGCCCTATGTCAAACATCCTGAAATATCCCTTTAACCCCTTAACTCCCACCTGAACCGAGCACATTTTCTCCAGTTTGGCTTTACCCCAATCCAAAAGCTTCTGGAAAAAAAGGTGAGAAAATAGCAACAAAACTGAGACGAAAACAATGATGGAAATGTGACAAAAAAGTGATGAAAAATTGATGAAAAAGTGGCAAAAATGTGACAAAAATGTTACAAGAAAGTTGACAAAAAATGGACGAAAAAATGACAAAAATGTGATAAAAAAAATTGAAGGAAAAAAAAAAATGACAAAAAGGTGATAAATATTTGCAAAAAAAAAATTCTACATTTGACAAAAAATTACAAAAAAAATTACAAAAAAATTACAACAAATGGACAAAAAAATAACCAAAATGTAGCAAAAAATTAATGAAAAAATGAGAAAAAATGACAAAAAAATGGACGAAAAAATGGCAAAAATGTCACAAAAATGTGATAAAATGTGACAAAAATGTGATAAAAATGGATGAAAAAATGACAAAAATGTGACAAAAATGTGACAAAAAAATGACGAAAAAGTTACAAAAATGAGTTGAATACCCAACAAAACAATGATGAAAAAAAATCTGATGACGTGAGGAAAAAGATCCTCTCGGTTCAGGCGGGAGTTAAGAGGTTAAGTGTCTCATTGATCTCTTTGAAATATCTAAACAAATGGTTTTCCTGTCGTAAATGTCACTTTGGCCGATTGAGTTTTTCTCTCCGATGAATGAAAACAAGATTCGACCTCTGAACACTGACCTCTGATTGGTCCAAATCTCCTGCTCTGTGATTGGCTCGTATCCACCACAGACCAGTGGCTCAGGTCAAGTTCACACAGGCCTCGTCCTTCAGTTAAACCTCCAGGGAAATAAAGCGCACTCACTGTAATCGAGGTTTTAATGGGCAAGACGGGCCTCTGAGTCTCAGTGGGACATTTCTGGCTTAATAAAGGCCAGATAAGTAAGTAAATACAATGTAGGAGACAGCGAACTTGAGAATGACTGTCCACATGGTCTGAGTACCTCCTCACATTGAAGTCTGATCGTAACATTTCCAAGTTTTGAGGAAGATATGAGATAAAAGTTTACATTTTCCATGTCCTAATACTTTCTGTTGTGTTTGTTTCCTTCAGACGGTCAGTAAATACAACTCTCAGTATCACAAGCTCTTCCAGACTGTCCCCAAAGAGGAGATCCTCATGAAAGGTAAAACCGACTTCTACATGCAAAGGAAAAGACTCTTGATCCTCCGTTTTCCTTTTTTTGCGGTTCAGTTTACTCTTGTGCCTTGCTGCGGGACATCCTCCTCCAGGGACGACTGTACATCTCCAGACACTGGCTCTGTTTTTATGCAAATCTGTTCGGGAAAGACATCAAGGTGAGACTGACCGCGGCACAGACCGTTTCAACACAGCAAAGTCACCTTCAGACAGATGGTGTAAAGAGACGGCAGTGATCGTGTGAAGGGACAGTGTAATAATAGCTTTTGACTAGTGGTGGGCCGTTATCGGCGTTAACGTGCTGCGCTAACGAGAGACTCTTGTGTTACAAGAAAATGGACAAAAAATTGACCAAAAAATGACGAAAAAATGGCGAAAAAATAACAAAAAAATGATTAAAAAATTGACAAAAAATTACAAAAAATTGAACAAAAAAATGACCAAAATATAGCAAAAAAAAGACAAAAAAATGATAAAAAATTGTTGAAAAAATGAAAAAAAAAGGACAAAAATGTGAAAAAATGTGACCAAAAAATGACTAAAATGTGATAAATATTTGACAAAAAATGATTAAAATTTTTTTTTGAAAAAATGAAAAAAATGTGACAAAAAATGACCAAAAAATGACCAAAATGTGACAAAAAAATTACAAAAATGTGCTAAATATTTGACAAAAAATTGACAAAAAATGACCAAAAAATGTACAAAAAATTTGATAAAAAATTGTTGAAAAAATTTAGGGATGGTCCGATATGAGAATTTGCTGCCGATACCGATATCCGATATTTGCCTCGCTGCTATGGCCGATATCCGATATTTGCCGATATTTATTTCAACGTTAAAAATCAATAGAAAGGCTCAAATGTGGTAAAGTTTGCAAATTGCTCCATTATTGGAATGTCTTATGCTTATGCCTGGGACACGTCTCACACACCAGGATGAAACAAACAATCCCTTTTATTAGAAAAATATTTAAAAAGACCAAATGCAATGTTGGAGTGAAATGTAATTTGGATTTTGGCTAAATATTTACTCAGACCTACTTATTATTATTCTATTGTTTATTTAAACACGTAGCCTACCATGTTATTTAAGCTACATGTTTTAACTTTAAACAAATCTGATAAAGGACACACTGCTCTGTATGAAGCTTTGGAATTGCAAAAAAATAGTCACTTTAACAGCACCTTATAGGAACTTATGAGGCCAGACTGAAGATTTAGAGTTGGTTTAGAGCTGGCAAAAGGCAAACAGTAGATTTACAGGATTAGCATGAGCTTTGAACTGCATTGTTTTCAATGATAAATGGGTTAACGATGCAAATGCGTCTAATTAAATATGCGCGAAAATGCAACGTAACACCTCGTTTTCACGAGTCATTAACATGACAAAAGTGGGCGCAGTAAACATGAATACAGACATTATCATCACTGTAGTCAGACCTACATGATGACAGAAAGGTCATGTTTACGTGTTGTAGCCTTTAGCCTGTTAGAAGCTATGCTAGCGCTAACAAACAAAGTTATAAATCTGGCGTCGGGATGGAGAAACTTTTGCAACACTCACCTCAGATGTAGCAACAAATAATCCATCAGAAAATGATTCCTGTTAATCCTGACTCAGAATAATGTCCATGGAGGCTGTTTAGTCCAGTTTGTTACAGCAGCAACTTGTGGCTCTGCATCTCTGTGGTGTCCAAGTGGCCGCTCCACTTTGTTTAAACTTAGTAAAAACATACTTTCTTTTGGAGACGTGTGAATTTATGCTGGAGGTTCTTTATTTTTAGGAGCCACTGTTTATTTTAGATAATTTGAATAAACTGTTGGCCCAGTCAGGTCAGTTTAGCCCGTCTACACTGCTGCTGCATTCAGGTGCGCTATGACATTACGGTGCAGTAAATAACTACAGGGGGAAAAAAATATCGGCCGATATTTCCCAATATCGGACCGATACCGATATGTCAAAAATAGACAAATATCGGCCGATAATATCGGCGGCGCCGATATATCGGCCATCCCTAGAAAAAATGAAAAAAAATGACAAATAATTTACCAAAAAAAATGACCAAAATATAACAAAAAATGACAAAAAAATGTACAAAAAATGTGACAAAAACGTGACAAAAAAAAAAAAAATGTGATAAAAATTTGACAAAAAATTACACAAAATGACCAAAATATAGCAAAAAAATAACAAAAAAATTGTTGAAAAATTGACAAAAAAATGACAAAAATGTGATAAATATTTGACAAAAAAAGACAAAAAATTGATTAAAAAAATTGTTAAAAAAATGTGACACAAAAATGTGACCAAAAAATGTGACCAAAAAATTGACAAAAAATGACAAAAAAAATGTCAAAAAATTGACAAAAAATTGACAAAAAAAAGACACAAAAAATGACGAAAAAGTTACAAAAATGAGTTGAATACCCAACAAAAAAATGATGAAAAAAATATCTGATGACGTGAGGAAAAAGATCCTCTCGGTTCAGGCGGGAGTTAAGAGGTTAAATAGGTTAGGTCCTAATCCAAATGCATTCTTTGATAACCTTCTGCAAAAGTAGTATTTTCTATCGCGAAACTCTTATCGGGCGATAAAAAAGCTCAAACCTGGGTTGGGAGCTGGGTCTATACTCTGCAAACTATGATGACTTTCACCTGATATTTTAAGGTCAGCACACATTACACGACGCACAGGAGGAACATGAGTGAATAAAGCGTCTCCAAAGCGACACGCAGAAGCAGCGGCCAATGTCAGAGTGAAAAAAGACAGAAAAACACTGCAGCCCCTCCCTCTTTCAAAACAGCCACATAAATAACTCATTATAATAAACATCCACTTATGGAGAGACGCTCATGTCTGGGTTTGAGCCTCTGATTCAGTTCCATCAGCTTCAAACGTATTGATGTGACTTATCAGCTCTGTGGGAAAAGCTCTGTGGAGGTCAGTCACCTGCGCCCGAATGCTCCGTATCTTCATCTGCTGCACGAGATTCTGTTTGTGTTGGGTCTGGACTTCTGTTTGTTCACCTTTGCCCCAGAGTCCGGGTCTAAGGCCGGAACAGAAATAAATACAGTTCACAGAAGTTACACTTTTGCTTTGGCTGATTCATAAAGTTAAACTCATCTTAAGTGTTTGTTTAATTGAGTTCTGCCTGGTGTTACTTTAACCTCTTAACTCCCGCCTGAACCGAGAGGATCTTCTTCCTCACGTCATCAGATTTTTTTTCCATCATTTTTTTGTTGGGTTTTCAACTCATTTTTGTAACTTTTTGTCATTTTTTTTGTCACATTTTTGTCATTTTTTTGTCAATTTTTATCACATTTTTGTCATTTTTTGGTCGAATTTTTATCACATTTTTGTCAATTTTTTGTGACATTTTTGCCACTTTTTCATAAATTTTTCGTCATTTTTTTGTCAATGTTGTCTCACTTTTTTGCCACATTTTGTAATTTTTTTTGTCACATTTTTGTAATTTTTTTGTCAATTTTTTACCACATTTTTGTCATTTTTTCATCATTTTTTTATCAATTTATTGTCGAATTTTTATCACATTTTTGTCAAATTTTTGTAATTTTTTTGTCACATTTTGTCACATTTTTGTAATTTTTTTTTCAATTTTTTGTCAATTTCTTGTGACATTTTTGTGACATTTTTGCCACTTTTTCATAAATGTTTTCTCACTTCTTTGTCACATTTCCATCATTGTTTTCGTCTCAGTTTTGTTGCTATTTTCACAGCTTTTTTCCCAGAAGCTTTTGGATTGGGGTAAAGCCAAACTGGAGAAAATGTGCTCGGTTCAGGTGGGAGTTAAGGGGTTAAAGGGACTAAAGCTTTTATCTCTTTGATTTTAGGAAAGTAACTTTATTCTAAATACCCTCAAATGAAAGAGTAACTGTACCTGAATGAGTTTTCTAAATACATGCATTCAGTTACTTTGCAACTCTGACAATAATATTCACCAATACTAGGCCCGATTTTGATTTGACAAAATACGAGGAAGTTCCTTTTTTGAAAAGCGTGTGCAGATGTCAGCGAGGGTCACAGTCAGCGAGGGCGGACGGGGCCGGATGGGAAGTTTTTGTCTGTTTCAGTTTCAAACATGTGCTTTTGTCGTAGCGGCGTATTTGAACCTGGATAGATTCAAAGACAAAAGCAGTGATTAGAAAGATTTATTGACATAAATATTCTGATCAGACCCGGCTGTAGTTAGGATGGATTGGTAGGTTAGAAGAAGAAGAAGATCTTTATTTATATCACGCCTTTCACAGACATGGTCATAAAGCGCTTTACATGAGACAGTTGTGCATTCACTCCATACTCGGTGGTGTAAACTACGTCTGTAGCTGCAGCTCCCCCTGGGGGAGACTGACTGGAGCGTTGTCGCGACTGCACACGTCTGCGCCAACTCTGACCATCACCATATTTTCACTCACATCATTCATCCTGGCCTAGGGCTGTGCAATTAATCGAAATTCGATTACAATTTCGATTACAACAGTAAACGATTACAAAATTAGCATAATCGCAAAAAAACGATTATAATATAAATATATATATTTTATTTTTTATTTTTATTTTTTTTAATTCTTCTAATTTTTGGATTTTTGTCATTTTTTTTTAAGGATTTTTGTCACTTTTTTGCTGGATTTTTGGATTTTTTTTGCTGGATTTTTGTCACTTTTTTGATGATTTTTTGTCTTTTTTTATGGATTTTTGTCACTATTTTTGCTGGATTTTTGTCACTTTTTTGATGGATTTTTGTCACTTTTTTGATGGATTTTTGTCACTTTTTTGATGGATTTTTGTCACTTTTTTGATGATTTTGTGTCTTTTTTTTGATGGATTTTTGTCACTTTTTTGCTGGATTTTTGTCACTTTTTTGCTGGATTTTTGTCACTTTTTTGCTGGATTTTTGTCACTTTTTTGATGGATTTTTGTCACTTTTTTGATGGATTTTTGTCACTTTTTTGATGGATTTTTGTCACTTTTTTGATGATTTTGTGTCTTTTTTTTGATGGATTTTTGTCACTTTTTTGCTGGATTTTTGTCACTTTTTTGATGGATTTTTGTCACTTTTTTGCTGGATTTTTGTCACTTTTTTGATGATTTTGTGTCTTTTTTTTTATGGATTTTTGTCACTTTTTTGATGGATTTTTGTCACTTTTTTGCTGGATTTTTTTAAAGGCAACAAATAATCGTTTGAATAATCGTGATTTCAATTATGACAAAAATAATCGTGATTATTATTTTTTCTATAATCGAGCAGCCCTATCCTGGCCTATTGTTTTAGTGGTAGGGGAAACCGGAGTACCCGGAGGAAACCTACACAGACCCGGGGAGAACATGCAAACTCCACAGAATTGTAGGATTTTGTGAACATCTTAACCTCTGCACACTCTCTCATGTTCTCCTCGTGCTCCCTGCAGGTTTGCATCCCAGTGGTGTCTGTGCGTTTGGTGAAGAAACACAGAACTGCAGGACTCGTGCCCAACGGCCTCGCCATCACCATCGACACCGGGCAGAAGGTGAGGGGTCGCTCTGTCATACGTCTGTATCATACAACCCTCTGACTAACCTGCTGTATCTGTTTCAGTACGTGTTCGTGTCGCTGCTCTCCAGGGACAGCGTGTACGACGTCCTCAGAAGGATCTGCACACATCTGCAGGTGAACGGGAAGAGCCTCAGTCTGAAGCAGTATCTGGAGGAGCCCAGTTCACTGTCAATGGTAAAACGGATATGTAGAAATAAGTGTTACTCTTATTATTGTTGTTATAGAAAACTGAAGCTGTTATTACATAATGCAGCGGAGCCTCTTAACCCCCGCCTGAACCGAGCACATTTTCTCCAGTTTGGCTTTACCCGAATCTAAAAAAGCTTCTTGAAAATAGCGACAAAAATGAGACGAAACCGAGGATAAAAATGCAAGAAAAGAGCGACGAAAACATGAGAAAAAATCAATGAAAAGTGACAAAAATGTGATGAAAATGTGATGAAAAAGTGACGAAAATGTGATGAAAAAGTGACAAAAATGTGATGAAAATGTGATGAAAAAGTGACGAAAATGTGATGAAAAAGTGACAAAAATGTGATGAAAAAGTAAAAAAAAAGATTCGACAAAAATGAGACAAAAAGGAAAACAAATTGGATGAAAAAGTGAAAAAAATGACAAAACGTGATGAAAAAGTAACAAAAAATTCACGAAAAAGTGGCAAAAATATGAAAATTTGACAAAAATATGAAAAAAAATGTGATGAAAAAGTGAAAAAAATGACAAAAAATGACGAAAAAAGTGACAAAATGTGATGAAAATTTTATCAAAAATATGAAAAAAATGTGATGAAAAAATGAGACAAAAAAGGGAAAAAAAGACAAAAATGCTAAAAAAAATTGGATGGAAAAAGTGAAAAAAATGGCAAAACGTGAAGAAAAAGTAACAAAAACTTGACAAAAAAGTGAAAAAAAAGTGATAAAAATTTGATAAAAATATGAAAAAAATGTGATGAAAAAGTGAAAAAAAAAATGTGACAAAAATGAGACAAAAAGAAAAAAAATTGGATGAAAAAGTGAAAAAAAAAGATGAAAATGTGAAAAAAAAAATTACAAGGAAATGAAAAAAAATTGATGAAAAAGTGAAAAAATATGATGACAAAGTAACAAAAAAGTGTCAAAATTGTGACTAAAAAGTGACATTAATGTGTGACAAAAATTTGAAGAAAAAAAAAAAAACTCAAAAAAGTGACGAGCAAAGCAAAAAGATCCGTTTAGATGAGTTTTGTAGGTCTTAGCTTTCAAATGAGGTGTAACACTGGTCCATAGGCTGTAACCTTTCAGATTTGGGTAGAGCCGAACTGGAGAAAATGCAGGCGTGGGTCAAGAGGTGAATGTGCTTGTAATCATTTTAACTATATCTAAATTACTTTCACTCCCAGTATTCCCAGAGTTTCGCCGGAGCATCAGTGACAAACATTGAGCGAGCCCCGTCGGCCCGGCTTAAGTCCAGAACCTGAGCTCCGGTTTGTGTTTGTGTGCAGGACGAGTTCCCGGAGGTGGAGTGGAGGAGGAAACCCTCTCTCTCAAACGTCTCGTCGTCTTTACCGGATCTTTTGGGAAACTCTGCTCCAATACTGAGCCCCACCCCCGCCGTTTTCACCACCCACACTCTCACCGGTCGGCACCACAACTCTACCTTATTGCTGCCTTACACACATGTATTTGAGCTCAACAAAAAGCTCCCTGTGAACAAGCAGTTTTAGTTTATCTTCTGGATTAAGCCACAGATGCACAAAAGCGATAAAGTGAACATTTACACGACATGTGGTTTGTAAAAAACTTCGATTACTGATTACGACGCCACAACTTGTACAACGAGAGGCCTGTGTTTCCTGAAACTGCAGCTTGGGCTTGATTTCCATTTACAATAAAATGGAATCATACAAAACAGTGTATTTAGCATTAGCATTTAACATTGTATACAGTGATTTATGAGCAAAAGGGAAGTGCAGAATATGTGCTGGTGTTCTGTGTGTAGTTTAACCCCTTAACTCCCACCTGAACCGAGCACATTTTCTCCAGTTTGGCTTTACCCCAATCCAAAAGCTTCTGGAAAAAAAGTGAGGAAATAGCGACAGAACTGAGACGAAAACAATGATGGAAATATGACAAAAAAGTGACGAAAAATTGATGAAAAAGTGGCAAAAATGTCTCAAAAATGTCACAAGAAATTCGACGAAAAAATGACATAAATGTGACAAAATGTGACAAAAAAATTACCAAAATGTGATAAAAAAAATTACCAAAATGTGATAAAAAAAATTACAAAAATGTGACCAAAAAATGACAAAAATGTGACAAAAAATTGATGAAAAAATTACAAAAATGTGATTTTAAAAATTACAAAAAAAATGACTAAAAAGTTACAAAAATGAGTTGAATACCCATCAAAAAAGTTTACAAAAAAATGACAAAAATTGAACAAAATGTGAGAAAAAAATTACAAAAAATGACAAAAATGTGACAAAATGTGACCAAAAAAATGACAAAAAAGGTTACAAAAATGAGTTGAATTCCCAACAAAAAAATTTATGAAAAAATTACAAAATTGTGACAAAATGTGACAAAAAAATTACAAAAAATTGATAAAAAATGGAAGAAAAAATTGACGAAAAAATGACAAAAATGTGACAAAATGTGACAAAAAAATTACCAAAATGTGATAAAAAAATTACCCAAAAAAATGACAAAAAAGTTACAAAAATGAGTTGAATACCCAACAAAAAAGTTTACGAAAAAATGACTAAATTTGGACAAAATGTGACAAAAAAATTACAAAAAAATGATAAAAAACTGAAGAAATTGACGAAAAAATGACAAAAATTGGACAAAAAATTGATGAAAAAATGACAAAAATGTGACAAAAAAATTACAAAAAATTGATAAAAAATGGAAGAAAAAATGGAAGAAAAAATGACACAAATTGAACAAAATGTGAGAAAAAATTACAAAAAATTGATAAACTGAAGAAAAAATTGACAATTTTTTTTAAAAAAATTATAAAAATGTTCCAAAAAAATATAAAAATGTGACAAAAATATTACAAAAATGTGATAAAAAATGTAAAAAAAAATTACCAAAAAGTTACAAAAATGAGTGGAATACCCAACAAAAAAATTTACGAAAAAATGACAAAAATTGGACAAAATGTGACACAAAAATTACAAAAAAATGATAAAAAACTGAAGAAAAAATTTATGAAAAAATGACAAAAATGTGACAAAAAATTTATGAAAAATGTGACAAAATGTGATAAAAAATTACCACAAAAAAAAGACAAAAAAGTTACAAAAATGAGTTGAATACCCAACAAAAAGATGCTGGGAAAAAAATCTGCTGACGTGAGGACAAAGATCCTCTCGGTTCTGGCGGGAGTTAAAAGGTTAAATCTAAACATGTAATGAAGTATATTTATATTTCTTACATTTGTGTGTGTTTTCAGACAGCAGCCTGGAGACGGAGAAGATCCTCCTGACGGAACCAGTGCCTGAACTGGGCCAAACCGAGTACCAGCTGCTCAAGCTCTTCGTTCTGCTGTGAGGATAAACTAAAACACACAGAAAATACATTTGAACATACCACAAACTCAAGGGATTAGGTTGAAGCTCACAGAACCTTATCAGAAACATGAAGTTGCGGTTTGTGACACGCTACATATTTCCCTAAACATAGAAATCATTTGCCACAGATCGGTGGTTAGTGCCGCGAAACCTTCGACCAGCATCAGTTTAAATTGTGGCCCAGACCTTTATTTATGCTTAAAACCTTCATGCCAGCTCTGTCTCGCATGAAATGTTCGTTGTTGGGTTAGAAAACAGTTGGCCCTTGAGCCACGTTTTGGGCCACGTTTTGGACACCCCTGGATCATGGCCTCCTGGTCCCAGAGTCAATAATAAACACGGTGAACTCAACCCAAGAGTGACAAAAATTCAACAAAAATGTGACAAAATTCAACAAAAATGTGACAAAAATTCAACAAAAATGTGACAAAAATGTGACAAAAATTCAACAAAAATGTGACAAAATTCAACAAAAATGTGACAAAAATTCAACAAAAATGTGACAAAAATGTGACAAAATTCAACAAAAATGTGACAAAAATTCAACAAAAATTCAACAAAATTCAACAAAAATGTGACAAAATTCAACAAAAATTCAACAAAAATGTGACAAAATTCAACAAAAATTCAACAAAAAATCAACAAAAAATCAACAAAAAATCAACAAAAAATCAACAAAAATTCAACAAAAATTCAACAAAATTCAACAAAAATGTGACAAAAATTCAACAAAAATGTGACAAAAATTCAACAAAAATTCAACAAAAATTCAACAAAAATTCAACAAAATTCAACAAAAATGTGACAAAAATTCAATAAAAAATCAACAAAAAAATCAACAAAAAATCAACAAAAATTTGACAAAAAATCAACAAAAAATCAACAAAAATGTGACAAAAATTCAACAAAAATTCAACAAAAATGTGACAAAAATTCAATAAAAATTCAACAAAAATGTGACAAAAATTCAACAAAAATTCAACAAAAATTCAACAAAAATTCAACAAAAATTCAACAAAAAATCAACAAAAATTCAACAAAAATTCAACAAAAATGTGACAAAAATTCAACAAAAATGTGACAAAAATTCAACAAAAATTCAACAAAAATGTGACAAAATTCAACAAAAATGTGACAAAAATTCAACAAAAATGTGACAAAAATTCAACAAAAAATCAACAAATATTCAACAAAAATGGAAAAAAAGAAAAGAAAAAAGACATAAAAAAGGTGAGACAACACAGCAACAACGCGAGGAAAAGATCAGTTTCAAATGAGGTGTTACACAGGCCTATAGAACAGCCAAAGAGGACAGAATGCATTTGGTTTAGACGGGTGGTAAGAGGTTAAACATGTCCAGGTGCGTTCAAGTGTGAGACTGAAACATAAAAAGTCCTGTTTGTTGTTGACATATTTAGTCATGTTTTTTTCTTTTGTCTTTCTTCTGTCCTCAGTGTGTTCGTCCTGGTGCTGTCGTCCTGTTACTTGGCCTTCAGAGTGTGTCGCCTGGAGCAGCAGCTCAGCTTCCTCAGCAGCCAGCCCCCGCTCCGACAGAGGTCAGTCAGCGTCGCCGCAGCCTCTCACTGCGTTACTGAAGACACTAAACACACGGCTCCTCCTCCAGTCACCAAATGGTTCATTCATCCCTGAACACAAGGCCGTGGGAACCCAGGGTGCTGAGGGCGCTGCAGCACCCCCTGTTGGATAGTTCGGGAACAGCAGGCGATATTAACCCCTTAACTCCCGCCTGAACCGAGCACATTTTCTCCAGTTTGGCTTTACCCCAATCCAAAAGCTTCTGGAAAAAAGCTGTGAAAATAGCAATAAAACTGAGACGAAAACAATGACATTGCGAACTAGCTTTTAGCTATACGGCCTATGAGCATGGCATCGGTTATTGTAACAATGCTTCTTGTTCTGTCCCTATCAAATAAACATATAAATAAAATGATGGAAATGTGACAAAAAAGTGAGAAAACACAAGAAAATGTCACAAGAAATTGACAAAAAATTGACAAAAATGTCACAAAACAATTGACAAAAAATTGATTTAAAAAAATGAAAAAAATGTGACAAAAAAGTGACGAAAAATTGATGAAAAAATGACAAAAATTTGACCAAAAAATGACAAATGTGACAAAAATGTGACAAAAAATGACAAATATTTGATAAAAAAATGTACGAAAAAATGACAAAAAAGTTACAAAATGTGACAAAAAAAATACAAAAAATGTGACAAAAAAATGACAAAAAATTGATACAAAAAATGACCAAAAAAAATGACAATAAAGTTACAAAATGAGTTGAATACCCAACAAAAAAATGATGGAAAAACAATCTGATGACGTGAGGAAAAAGATCCTCTCGGTTCAGGCGGGAGTTAAGAGGTTAATAAACAGGAAATACGCGCAGAAAAAGCGTTTTGGGGGTACATTTTGTCCCTCAGCGCCCCCTAACTAAAGTATCTTCCCACGGCTCTGCCTGAACAAGCTGATAAACTTCATAGATTTAGATATTTATTGTCTCATTTGTCATGGCAACACATAAACAAGCAGCTACTCTCTTGGTACAGCTGTTATTTTGCAGTTTCTGTGTTCCACATAGTTTTACTGGGTTTGGCAGATTTTTTAAAGAGGGGGTGTTCTGCTTTTTTCAGTCACATAGCACCAGTCTATATCACACTACAATGATGACAAACCTTCTGTTGGTCTGTAAATGCAGTAAATTAGAATAACTGCAATGTCTCTCTCAAAATGGCTGTAGTGAATGTCTTGAAATAGGCCTCTGTCTCTTTAAGAACCTCTGAGCCTTTAGACACGCCCCCTCCACACGCTGTCTGTGGCATCAGTGCTGATCAGGGGCGGACTGGCCATGTGTCCATTCTGGAAGAGCACAGAAAGGCCACTGGTTTGGCCTCTCAATTTTCTCCTTAATCTCAAATTTTACGCCTTAACCGAGCTTTGCCAGATCTAAAAGCGCCAAAACAGAAAAACGAAAACGAGGATGAACACGGGACAAAAACGTGCCGTAAAAGCAACAAAAAATGTGACAAAAACGTGGCATAAAAGTGACAAAAACCAACAAAAACATGACAAAAAAAACAAAAACAAAAAAGAGACAAAAACACAGCAACAAAGCAATGCAAAAAGCCACAAAAAAAGTGATAAAACACAATGACAAAGCCACAAAAGTAATGAAAAAAACAACAAAATCATGACAAAAAGTTGCAATCACTCTTGATTTATGGAGAGGCTGCGAGAGCGCTGAGTAAACACAGACACTGAGCGGAGGCTAAAAGTGGAGTCTGTGTGAGCGACTGTAAACACCTTCACTGACTGGGCTCCACCTCCTCCTCCACAAGGTGTTAGTGACTATAATGCAGCTTTGAGGCGTCGTAGCTTTTACATTTTACGGTCTCGTGGAAGACCCAGGACACGCTGGTGGGACTGTGTCTCCGAGCTGGCCTGGTGTCGCCTCGGGCTCAGAACAGCTGGAGGAGGTGTGTGTGGATCGGGTGGATATCTGCTGAGACTGCTGCCCCCGGATAAAGCGGAAGAAAATGGATGGATGGAAAATCTTAAAGGGGGGTGTTATACAAAATGTACTTTTTCAAGCTTTCCATCCTGTTATTCTGTCACTCCCTCATTAAAAACATGCCTGAAGTGTTGCCTTGGCACATTCACGTATTTCTGAGTAATCTGTAAAAACTCTGATGGCGGCCATTTTAGGGATAGGTTTGCCTGAGTCCTCCTAGGAACGCCCCCACCTCCTGGAGACGCCTCCGAGCTTTGGTCACCAGCCGAGTAACCAACCACTGCTCCTCAGCAGAACCCCCTCCCCACTGATGCCACAGACAGCGTGTGGAGGGGGCGTGTCTAAAGGCTCAGAGGTTCTTAAAGAGACAGAGGCCTATTTCAAGACATTCACTACAGCCATTTTGAGAGAGACGTTTTATACAAGGCAGTTATTCTAATTTACTGCATTTACAGACCAACAGAAGGTTTGTCATCATTGTAGTGTGATATAGACTGGTGCTATGGGACTGACAAAAGCAGAACACCCCCTCTTTAAAACTTTACTTCCTTTGGTTGTATCCACTTTCTTACCAAACACAAGGACATATAGCGTATACAATATATTAGCAACAATCTTCTCGGCTAAACCAACTCGTTTTCCTTCATTTTTATAACATTCTAAAATAATTTCTTTAAATCTTTTTTTTATTTTTGGACATTCCTTGAGCTGCTCATTTCAACTATTCCACAGTTTTATCCTTTTACAGAAACACAAACACTTTTCCTCCTACTGTTTACCATCGGTCGTATGAAGTTCAGTTTTCTTCTCCACACACGCCCTCCTTCCCTTTGAATAAACATTTTTTGTACATTTTGAGGTAAATCTTTTTGCTTTGCCCTATACAGGATTTGTACAGTCTGCAATTCCACCAGATCTTTATATTTGATTGTACAATGACAATTAACCTCTTAACTCCCGATGGAGTGATCCATCATTTTTTTGTGGGTATTCAACTCATTTTTGAAACTTTTTTGTCATTTTTTGTCACATTTTTTGTCACATTTTTTGTCACATTTTTGTCAATTTTTTTGTCACATTTTTTCCCATTTTTCATCAATTTTTCGTCATTTTTTTGTCAATTTTTCATCAATTTTTTGTCATTTTTTGTCATTTTTTTTCCATTTTTTAATCAATTTTTCGTCATTTTTTTGTTACATTTTTGTCATTTTTTGTCCCATTTTTTATCAAATTTTTGTCATTTTTGTGTCACATTTTGGCCACATTTTTTTCATTTTTCCGTCAATTTTTTATCAAATTTTTGTCCTTTTTTGTCAATTTCTTGTGACATTTTTTTTTTTACATTTTTTCCATTTTTTAATCAAATTTTTGTCATTTTTTTTTGGTCATTTTTTTGTCATTTTTTTGTCCATTTTTTGTCGATTTCTCGTGACATTTTTGTGACATTTTTGCCACTTTTTCATCAATTTTTCTTCACTTTTTTGTCATTTTTTGTCACATTTTTTATCTAATTTTTGTCATTTTTTTGTCACATTTTTTCCACTTTTTCATCAATTTTTTCTCACATTTCCATCATTGTTTTCGTCTCAGTTTTGTCGCTATTTTCACACCTTTTTTCCAGAAGCTTTTGGATTGGGGTAAAGCCAAACTGGAGAAAATGTTCTCGGTTCAGGTGGGAGTTAAGGGGTTAAAGCACTTCCTTACATTTCCTTCTGTGTGCTGCAGGTGCGGAGAGGTGCCGTGCTGGCTGACCAACCAGAAAACAGGAACCTGACGTGGGAGCCAATCACAGCTGACGCCCTCGCCTGACTTCCTGTAGACTTCCTGTTTGGCGTCTGCAGCTCCTCCTTGATCCCCGTTTCTCAGTAGTGCACAGCAGGGGGGGGAGGAAAACGTTTCACAGCTATTTCGACTGAGAAAATAGTACGTTTTAGATCTTTACCAGCAACAACTAACAACTTATTCACTGGATCTGGGTCTTATTTTGAAAAACAACTCCCGTTTTTAAGGGCATTAGTACAGAAACCAGCACAGAACTAGCAAATAAGATCATTTCAGACTTTCACAATAAGAGCTCAGAATCCCTATTTATTGTGTATTAGATGTAATTTATATGGAAATGTTTAAAAAAAAAAAGAGATTTGTAAAAGATTGTTCCTCAAAAACGCCGTGGCCTTCAGGAATATCGAGACGAACGCTCAAAGAAAGAACAGGATTTTATTTTTGAGGCTGAAATGTAAATAGAGCGACTTGAAAGTAAGTGTTACTAAGATTTGTATTTATTTGTGGAGGTTTTCAAGGGTCCGTTTGTCCTTGGAGGCCTGAATATATATATGAATAGAAATCAAATAAGCGTGAGTGGCATTATAGTGTTTAGGCATTTGCTGTTTTCTCCGACTCGAGTCTGAAACGGGACAATCCGACCTCTGAGGACGACTGGAAGTGCAGAAGTGAAACAGGCTGGTCCTAGTGTCGCATTTCACCAGAGGTGGGAGACTCGAGTCACATGACTTGACTCGAGTCGCAATTTTTGTGACTTTACTTGACCAAAGCTGCAAAAAGACTTGACTTTGGACTTGCTGTTTGTGACTCGAGACTTAAAGCAGTACTAAGTAACGTGTTTACTTTAATAAATCCTCCCCGTAGTCCCTGTGGGGGTAAAACAAGTGTTTATGGGATGATTGGAGGGTCTTTCATCGCCCCCTGGTGTCTCTGGACAGAAAACCATGTTTGCAACTTGACTGCCCCCGGTGCGGAGAAAGCAATACACACTAATGGAATCACGAAGAAGAAGCTAACAGGCTAACGGGCAAAGCTAACTGCGGGCTAACGTCACTTCACGACTTGGACAAGTGACAAAAATTCAACAAAAAAGTCACAAAAATTCATCCAAAATGTCACAAAAATTCAACAAAAAAGTGACAAAAATTCAACCAAAATATGACAAAAAATTCAACAAAAATTCAACAAAAAATCAACAAAAATTCAACCAAAATGTGACACGCTGGCGTTTGTGACTTGAGGGGACTTGACTTGGCAAAAGCTATGACTTGACATGACTTGACCCCATGACCGATTGACTTGGACTTGACTCGAGACTTGGACCTTCACGACTTGGACAAAATGTCACAAAAATTCAACAAAAAAGTGACAAAAATTCAACCAAAATGTGACAAAAAATCAACAAAAAAGTGACAAAAATTCAACAAAAATTCAACAAAAAAGTGACAAAAATTCAACCAAAATGTGACAAAAAATCAACAAAAATTCAACAAAAAATCAACAAAAAAGTGACAAAAATTCAACAAAAATTCAACCAAAATGTCACAAAAAATCAACAAAAAAGTGCCAAAAATTCAACAAAAATTCAACAAAAAAGTGACAAAAATTCAACAAAAAAGTGACAAAAAGTCAACAAAAAAGTGCCAGAAATTCAACAAAAAAGTGACAAAAATTCAACCAAAAAGTGACACGCTGGCGTTTGTGACTTGAGAGGACTTGACTTGGCAAAAGCTATGACTTGACTTGACATGACTTGACCCCATGACCGATTGACTTGGACTTTACTCGGGACTTGGACCTTCACGACTTGGACTTGACCCGAGACTTGCCTTTAGTGACTCACTCCCACCTCTGGTCTTTAGGCGTTCGCTGTTTCCTCCGACTCGAGCGTCTGAAACGGGACAATCCGACCTCTGAGGACGACTGTTGGTGCAGAAGTGAAACGGGCTGGTCCTAGTGTCGCATTTCACATCCGAAAAGACGGCGTGTTTGGACGGCAGCGGTTTATTCGTGACTCGTGAGAGAAGAACAAGGACGAATTCTATTGTTTTGTTTGTTTTTGTGTTGGTAAAGTGAGCTATAAACATCCACTTTAATACATGACAGCCATTAACACAAAGTAATAACAGAAAGAATGGACTGACGAGTTGATAAAGACTCGGGACGCACCGATCCGATACTGGAATCGATTCTGAATATCCGATACTGAGCCGATACCTGTTTTGGTTTCTCACGTTTCACCGACTAAATGTGAATGAATGTGGACATGCTGTACCTCATTTTAAAGCTGAGAACCTGGAGAATTCAATCACTGAGTTAGTTTTAACAAATGTATTAGTGATAGCTGCGGTTAGCAACGTCATGCTAATGCTAGCGGAAGCTAATCAAGGCTGGGACAGACGCTTTATTGGGAGCTGGAGCCGCCAACCCAGATAGCAAGCCGACGTGGCCCACATCAGGCAAAGATGTGGCACTTGTGGCATTGGTGTGGCCCGCGGGAAACAGATGTAAACCAGAAGTGGGCCATGTAAAACATAACAACACATGGCCCATTAATGGAATAACGTTTATGGGCCACTTATGGCAAAGACATGGCACGTGCGGCCTCAATATCTCCAGATAAACCAGCAGTTAACCAAATGTGGCCCACATGCAAATGACCAACTATGGCCCATTAATGAAAACACATATATGGGCCTCTTATGGCAAAGACATGGCACTTCCAGGATAGTTTAAATTGGAATAACCAGAGGCAAACCAAATATGGCCCATATACAAAATATCAAAAATGGCCCAAAAATGGCAAAACATCTGTGGGCCAATGGTGGCAAATGTGTACCATCAGTGGGCCATGTCTGGACCCCTTTGAATAATCTGGTTTACTACTGGCTAAGAGTTGGCCCTGTTCTGGGTTTATTGTGGGCCAGATGTGGTAACTGGATGTGGACCGCGTTATGGCCGATAATCCACGCGGTATGTGGGCCAAATCAACGTGTCTGATGTGGGCCACATCTGGGCCATACCAATTTTGCTATCTGGGAAGTGTTTACATTTTAGTTCATGAAATGCTGTGAAAAATAACTGATATCATGTTCGTAATGATCGGATCACTTTTTCGTGAGTTGTTTATATTAATACTTAAATAGCCGGTCATTACCCAAGGATATTTAGTGTAGAAAAGTAAAGTGATCCCAGTTTAATGTTGTTCCTTTAGCCTACAGTTATTACAGCAGTACTAAGTAACTTGCTTACTTTAATAAATCCTCCCCTTAGTCCCTGTGTGGGAAATACAAGTGTTAATGGGATGATTGGAGGGTCTTTCATCTCCCCCTGGTGTCCCTGGTCCAAAAAAAAACCACAATTGCAACTTGACACTAATAGAATCACGAATAATATGCAAATAAGGGATCAAATATCTGTTAAAGCACTCTAAAAATGTGAGAAAGTATCTTTTTATAGTGTATCTTTGAAAAGGTCCTTGCAGAACATCCCCCTCGGTAGGGCTGTGCAATTAATCGAAATTCGATTACGATTTCGATTACAACAGTAAACGATTACAAAATTAGCATAATCGCAAAAAATCGCTTATAATTTTTTTTTTTCAATTTTTTTTTCACATTTTTATTTCTAATTTTTGGATTTTTGTCACTTTTTTGATGGATTTTTGTATTTTTTTTAATGGATTTTTGTCATTTTTTTGATGGATTTTTGTCTTTTTTTTGATGGATTTTTGTCATTTTTTTGATGGATTTTTGTCATTTTTTTGATGGATTTTTGTCATTTTTTTTGATGGATTTTTGTCACTTTTTTTGCTGGATTTTTGTCTTTTTTCTGCTGGATTTTTGTCACTTTTTTGCTGGATTTTTGTCACTTTTTTGCTGGATTTTTGTCATTTTTTTGCTGGATTTTTGTCACTTTTTTGCTGGATTTTTGTCATTTTTTTGATGGATTTTTGTCATTTTTTTGATGGATTTTTGTCATTTTTTTGATGGATTTTGTCATTTTTTTGATGGATTTTTGTCACATTTTTGATGGATTTTTTGCTTTTTTTGATGGATTTTTGTCACATTTTTGATGGATTTTTGTCACTTTTTTGATGGATTTTTGTCACTTTTTTGATGGATTTTTGTCACTTTTTTGATGGATTTTTGTCTTTTTTTGATGGATTTTTGTCTTTTTTTGATGGATTTTTGTCTTTTTTTGATGGATTTTTTCAAAGGCAACAAATAATCGTTTGAATAATCGTGATTTCAATTATGACAAAAATAATTGTGATTATTATTTTTTCAATAATCGAGCAGCCCTACCCCTCGGTCATATATAATGTAAAAACAGTGGTTCTCAACTGGTGGGTCGGGATCCTACAGGGAACTTTTTTTTTCAATATCTTCCATCTGAAACTGCACGGAAACGCACTGGAGTCTTTTGAGTTTGAGTTTACAATATACTAAAGGAGGATAAAATCATTTCCATTCTCAAAGTAAAATCAGGTATAGCTCCTCTAAGGCTAGTCTCTAGGGCAGGGTTAAGCTAGGGCTGCTCGATTATTGAAAAAATAATAATCACGATTATTTTTGTCATAATTGAAATCACGATTATTCAAACGATTATTTGTTGCCTTTAAAAAAATCCATCAAAAAAGTGACAAAAATCCAGCAAAAAAATTACAAAAATCCAGCAGAAAAAAGACAAAAATCCATCAAAAAAGTGACAAAAATCCATCAAAAAAAGACAAAAATCCAGCAAAAAAGTGACAAAAATCCAGCAAAAAAGTGACAAAAATCCAGCAAAAAAGTGACAAAAATCCAGCAAAAAAAAGACAAAAATCCATCAAAAAAAGTGACAAAAATCCATCAAAAAAGTGACAAAAATTCAGCAAAAAAGTGACAAAAATCCAGCAAAAAAAAGACAAAAATCCATTAAAAAAATTACAAAAATCCAAAAATTCAAAATTAGAAAAAAAAATGTGAAAAAAAAATGTGAAAAAATAAATAAATAAAAAAAAAAAAAAAAAATTCGAAGAAAAAAATTATAATCGATTTTTTGAGATTATGCTAATTTTGTAATCGTTTACTGTTGTAATCGATATCGTAATCGAATTTCGATTAATTGCACAGCCCTAGGTTAAGCTGATTGATATAGTTTCACTCTAATAGATGTCGGCCTAATTGATAACAAATATGTAACATCTAGAAAACATGAGACTTTATTGATCTCACACTGGAGAAAAGACCATTCGACTCATTCTCTCAGAAACAGCCACATCTATGAACGTCGGTATCGGTTTATATCGGATATTGGGAGATACTGAATCCACCAGTATCGGTATCGGAAGCAAACAAAGACCATGTCCACGTTAAAGATAAAGTTCGTGCCCCTGGTGGTTTTAAAGCTCCGTTATCCATGTCTGCTCCTGCTGAACCCGACCACACTGCCCCTTTAAACCTGCCTTTTTTTTAAAGTGCCAAACTGTGACTCTGGGCCGGGCCGGTGCTTCGTGCTCAGTTTGTCCGGGTTCTTGCCGTACTGTGAAGTGTCAAAGTGAAACGAGATGTGGGAATGTGGGAACGTGATGTACTTTTGGATGTGTTTGTGTAAAGAGACGTGAAGAGAATGTTCTATTGTGGGTGTAAAACTTAAAGAAATGACTAATGAAGCATCAGCGTTTGTCCTGTGGTGTTTCCGAGACGACGACGCCGCCAGGATTCACCAGGACAGGATCAGGGCCGTGGGAAGATGTTTTGGTTAGGGGGGGCTGAGAGACAAGACTGCCCCCCCCAAAACGCTGTTACTTTGCTTATTTGCTATTTATTTAACCCCTTAACTCCCGCCTGAACCGAGGACTTTTTCTCCAGTTTGGCTTTACCCCAGTCCAAAAGCTTCTGGAAAAAAGGTGAGAAAATGGCAACAAAACTGAGATGAAAACAATGATGGAAATGTGACAAAAAAGTGAGAAAACATTGACAAAAAATGTACGAAAAATTAATGAAAAAGTGGCAAAAATGTGACAAAAAATTGATAAAAAACTGAAGAAAAAATGTACGAAAAAATGACCAAAATGAGACAAAAAATTGATAAAAATGTGATAAAAAATGAAAAAAAATTATAAAAAAATGACAAAAATTTGATAAAAATATGATTATAAAATGACATAAAAATTATACAAAAACTGAAGAAAAAATGGACGAAAAAATGACAAAAATGTGACAAAAAATTTATAAAAATGTGATAAAAATGTATGAAAAACTGAAGAAAAAAATGACAAAAAAATAACAAAAATGTGACAAAAAATTGATAAAAATGTGACCAAAAAATGATAAAAAACTGAAGAAAAAATGGACGAAAAATGTGACAAAATGTGACAAAAAATGAAAAAAAAAATTGATAAAAATATGATTAAAAAATGACATAAAAATTATACAAAAACTGAAGAAAAAATGGACGAAAAAATGAAAAAAATGTGACAAAAAATGACAAAAAAAATGACAAAAAAAAGTTACAAAAATGAGTTGAATACCCAACAAAAAAATGCTGGAAAAAAAATCTGATGACGTGAGGAAAAAGATCCTCTCGGTTCAGGCGGGAGTTAAGAGGTTAATATTGCCTGTAATGCATAGACGATCCACCAGGGGGTGCTGCGGCGCCCTCCGCACCCTGGGTTCCCACGGCCTTGGACAGGATGGTTCAGAGAGCGAGAGGCGCGTCGGCCGACACAGACTCCAGATCTTAACCCCATAGAGAATCTTTAGGATGTGCTGGAGAAGGCTTTGCACAGTGGTCACACTCCCATCATCAATGCAACACTGGATCTTTTGACTTTGCAGAAGCTTTTTGAAACTGGCCAAGAGCCTTAATGATATTTCAACACTGGTGGTGGTGTGGAAGACCCGTGAAGATGCAGAGGGTGGAAGCCGTGGACAGAAGAGGCGGAGACGGGTCACAGCGCAGCCGGCTTAACCTCTTAACTCCCGCCTGAACCCAGAACAGTTTCTCCAGTTCAGCTTTACCCAAATCCTGTAGGCCAGTGTAACGCCTCATTTGAAAGCTAAGACCTACAAAGCTCATCTAATCTTTTTCCTCACGTCATCAGATTTTGGGGGGTTTTCAACTAATTTTTGTAACTTTTTTGTAATTTTTTTTGTCAAATAGTACATTTTTTGTCACTTTTTGTCACATGTTCATCATTTTTTTGTCCTTTTTTTGTCAATTTTTGTCAAATTTTTGTCCTGTTTTTTTGTCCGTTTTTTGTGACATTTTTGCCTCTTTTTCATCATTTTTTTTCGTCAATTTTTTGTAAGTTTTTCATCATTTTTTTTGTCACTTCCTGTCATTTATTGTCCTTTTTTGTCAATTTTTTTTGTCACATTTTTGTCCATTTTTTCTCACTTTTTTGTCACATATTCATTGTTTTCGTCTCAGTTTTGTCACTATTTTCTCACCTTTTTTCCTGCAGCTTTTAGATTGGGGTAAAGCCAAACTAGAGAAAATGTGCTCAGTTCAGGTGGGAGTTAAGGGGTTAAAAGCGGGACCGAGGGCGATGATTGGCTGAGGTGGAGGTGTGGCCTCTTCTTGTCCGTGTAGGAAAAATGTGTCCTCTGCACTAGACCCATCCTTTGATGAGAACTCACCTCTTGTAACCGGAATAACCGAGAGGAAACCTACGCAGACACGGGGAGAACGTGCAAACTCCTCACTGAAAGGTGGGAATCGAACCCGGGACCGTCTTCTTACTGCCCTTCACCCTTGGCTCCACATTTGTAGATGCGTCCCAGAGCGCTGCTGCCAGGGGCGGACTGGCCATATGTCCGTTCTGGAAGAGCACAGAGGGGCCACCAGTCCCGCCTCAACCGCGCTTTACCCAAATCTAAAAGCTAAAAGGAAAAGCATCAAAATAGCGAGAAAAAGAGAAAAACACGGACAAAAAAACACAACAAAAAATGATAGAAAAAATAATTTAAAAACTCAACAAAAATGTGACAAAAAACTCAACAAAAAAGTGACAAAAAGAAAAAAAAAACATACCAAAGGTGACACAACACAGCAACAGCGCGAGGAAAAAGGTCAGTTTTGTGTGTTACACAGACCTATAGCCAAAGAGGACAGAATGCATTTGCATTTTTTGACAAAAAAATGACAAAAAAGTGAGAAAACTTTGTCACATTTTTTGTCATTTTTTTTGTTATCTTTTGTCATTTTTTTGTCACATTTTTTCTTTTTTTGGTGTTAATTTTTAGTCTTTTTTTGTCATTTTTTCTCACTTTTTTTTGTCACATTTTTTAGGATTCGAACCCGGGACCGTCTTCTTACTGCCCTTCACCCTTGGCTCCAAATTTGTAGATGCGTCCCTGAGCGCTGCTGTGTTTCCCACAGCTCCTCACAGGGTTTCTTTTCCCTACAGGACCAATAAAGAAGCACCTTACCTTCCTACAAACACACAGACACGCACCTGTGGCCCTTTCTCAGACGTGTACAATCATCATTTACCATTTCATTTTTTGTAATTTTTTTGCCTTTTTTTGTCACATTTTTTTTACTTTTTTTGGGTCAATTTTTAGTTATTTTTTTCACTTTTTTGGGTCAATTTTCATTTTTTTTTTGTCTTTTTTTGTCACATTTTTGTCTTTTTTTTCCACATTTTTGTCACATTTTTCGTCATTTTTGTCATTTACCATTTCATTCGCTCATGTCCAGACAAGGCTCCAGAAAACCCCCTGTTCTCCCACACGCCCCTCAATTATTCAACAACAGAACCATCAGTGAAACATTTTTATTAGAAACATATTTATTTTCTACATTCATGTGACTCTGGTCTGCACAGTCAGGATTAAAAACAACACGGCTCTAAAGAACAGGAGGTACTTGTTTGTTTATTATTATTGTGAGGCACGAGAGCGCCCTCCGGTGGCACGATCGGTCTTCGTCAGTCATTTATTCCTCTTAAGGCTGATTTTAAGACTTTTACGCTTCATGAAGGGAAAGAGAACCTAAGGAACAACAGATCTACAAAACATAATAAATAAATACACAATCAGCCGGCACTTTTTAGACAAATATTACTTTAGAAACATGTTATTCACGACTAATTCGAAAGCTTCTAGTCTCTTGTTTACGGAAAATGTACAATGACTTTCCATCTTTAGTTCCAGCACTTCTTTTCGGACGATCACAGGCACTTTTCGCTTTTCCAGAAGTCGATTTCCGAAACGTTTTTTCCCACGAACCGTTGGACAAATGAATAAAAGGCACAACAGCGAATAAAAGCATCTGAGCTGGTTTACAATCGAGAAGCTTTTACAACCAAGAACAGCATTTCTCCCACTTAATGCAGTCGGACAGACCCGGGGGGAAAATAATCATCGTTTTATTGAATTAACAGTTTAACCTCTTAACTCCCGCCTGAACCGAGAGCATTTTCTCCAGTTCAGCTTTACCCAAATCCTGTAAGGTCAGTGTGACGCCTCATTTGAAAGCTAAGACCTACAAGACTCATCGAAATGGATCTTTTTTTCCACACGTCATCAGATTTTTTTTCCATCTTTTTTTGGGGGGGTTGACAAAAAAAAAAGACCAAAAAAAAGACTAAAAATTGACAAGAAAAATGACAAAACTTTGACGAAAAAGTGAGAAAACTTTGTCACATTTTTTGTCACATTTTTTGTATTTTTTTGTCATTTTTTGTCACATTTTTTGTCAATTTTTTGTCAATTTTTTGTCTTTTTTTTGTCATTTTTTTGTCACTTTTTGTCACGTTTGACGAAAAATTGACAAGAAAAATGACAAAAAATATGACAGTTTTCTCACTTTTTTGTCACATTTTGTGTCATTTTTTTGTCATTTTTTGTCACATTTTTTGTCAATTTTTTGTCAATTTTTTGTCAATTTTTTGTCAATTTTTTATCTTTTTTTGTCATTTTTTGTCACGTTTTTTGTCAATTTTTTGTCATTTTTTTGTCAATTTTTTGTCACATTTTTTGTCATTTTTTTGTCATTTTTTGTCACATTTTTTGTCATTTTTTTGTCAATTTTTTGTCTTTTTTTGTCAATTTTTTGTCAATTTTTGTCACATTTTTTGTCATTTTTTGTCAATTTTTTGTCATTTTTTTTTGTCATTTTTTGTCACATTTTTTGTCATTTTTTTGGTCAATTTTTAGTCTTTTTTTTGTGTCTTTTTGTCACGTTTGACGAAAAATTGACAAGAAAAATGACCAAAAATGTGTCAGTTTTCTCACTTTTTTGTCACATTTCCATCATTGTTTTCGTCTCAGTTTTGTCGCTATTTTCACAGCTTTTTTCCAGAAGCTTTTGGATTGGGGTAAAGCCAAACTGGAGAAAATGCTCTCGGTTCAGGTGGGAGTTAAGGGGTTAAATCTAAGGTTTGAGTAGATTTGTTCTGGTCTTCGATGAAACAAAACCTTTCGTTATTCTCTTGTTTCAGATAATTTTGTGTTATTATCAATGATTTGTCTGATTTCAGGTCGGTTTTATTCTTGTTCTCTTGGCGTTTGCGTTTGTGTTTTGGATTAGTTCAAATCGACTCAAACTCAGGTGAGGATTAAACAACTCGGAGCCGCGCATTAGACCAGGGGTTCTCAACCTGGGGGCCACATAGGTTATTATATATGTTAATGCAGTGGTTCTCAACCTTTCGGAGCCGCGACCCCCATTATAACAGTTCATTAGGATCGTGACCCCCACTCAGGTCAGACCATGGCAAACACAGGGACATTAACCCCTTAACTCCCATCTGAACCGAGCACATTTTCTCCAGTTTGGCTTTACCCCAATCCAAAAGCTTCCGGAAAAAAGCTGTGAAAATAGCAACAAAACTGAGGCGAAAACAATGATGGAAATGTGACAAAAAAGTGACGAAAAGTTGATGAAAAAGTGGCAAAAATGTCACAAGAAATTGACAAAAATATGACGAAAAATTTACAAAAATGTAACAAAAAATGACAAAAAAAATGATGAAAAAGTTACAAAAATGAGTCTAATACCCAACAAAAAAATTATGAAACAAATCTGCTGACGTGAGGAAAAAGATCCTCTCGGTTCAGGCGGGAGTTAAGAGGTTAAACTATACAACTCTAAAAAAACAAAGAAAAAGCAACGGCTAAAACAAAAATGAATTAAATTTAGAACAAATAATGGCACCCTGGTAAAATAGCATGTTTGCTACGACGCCATAATAATAATATTAAAATACATATTTTATCTATATGCTCTCGCGACCCCCTAGTGCAGGGGTGTCCAAAGTGCGGCCCGGGGGCCAAATGCAGCCCTCAGACCAATTTGTGTTGGCCCTTGGCCTTTTTTTTTGAATCAGTAAATATCAGAGATGGTCTTTTTTATTTGAAATGTAATAATTCAACACCATTCTAACCCAACAACTAGGTTAGTTGTTAGGTTAGAAACAACTAACCTAGTTGTTTCTAACCTAACTAACCAATAAAATGTGCTCTGTCTCACATTTTATTGTGAGACAGAGCTGGCATGGAGGATGATCACAGGAAGTGATCAACACTAAAGCAGGTAAACTAAACCTGTCGTACAAAAAGAACAAAACTATAATAGGCTAAGAAGACAGTATGAACCTTTTACAAAGAGCTGCACGAAGGTTTTAAGCATAAATGACGGTGTGGGGCACATTTTAAACCTCTGCTTGTCAAAGGTTTCATGGCACTAACCACCGATCTATGGCCCTTCACCCCGTGTACGCTTCAATATGTGGCCCCCCCTGAAAAAAGTTTGGACATCCCTGCCCTAGTGGGTCCTGACCCCACGTTGAGAACCCCTGATATAGGTTAATGCAGTGGTTCTCAACCTTTTGGAAACGCGACCCCCATTATATTAACCTGTATAACTCTTAAAAAACAAAGAAAAAAAGATCAAATTTAGAACAAATAATAGCACCCTGGTAAAACAGCATGTGCTACGACACCATAATAATAATATATATTTGCATCTATCTGCTCTGGCGACCCCACAAATCTGTCTCGCGACCCCCAGGTTGAGAACCCCTGGGTTAATGTCCCTGTTTTTCCCATGGTCTGACCCGGGCGGGGGTCACGATCCTAATGAACTGTTATAATGGGGGTCGCGGCTCCGAAAGGTTGAGAACCACTGCTCTGGGGGCATGAGTTACTTCGTTCTGCTTTAACCGCTTAACTCCCGCCTGAACCGAGAGGATCTTTTTCCTCAAGTCAGCACATTTTTTTTCCATCATTTTTTTTGTGGGGTATTCAGCTCTTTTTTGTAACTTTTTGTCACATTTTTTTTCATTTTTTCGTCAATTTTTTATCAAATTTTTGTCAATTTCTTGTGACATTTATTCCACTTTTTCATCAATTTTTCATCACTTTTTCGTCATTTTACTTTTTTTTCGTCCATTTTTTATCAAATTTTTGTCACATTTTTGTCATTTTTCCATCATTTTTTTGTTGGGTATTCAGCTCATATTTGTAACTTTTTTGTCACATTTTTTGTCTATTTCTTGTGACATTTTTGTGACATTTTTTCCACTTTTTCATCAATTTTTCATCACTTTTTCGTCATTTTTTATTTTATTTTTTCGTAAATTTTTTATCAATTTTTTTTCATTTTTCCATCATTTTTTTGTTGGGTATTCAGCTCATTTTTGTAACTTTTTTGTCATTTTTTTGTCACATTTTTGTCATTTTTTTGTACATTTTTTGTCAATTTCTTGTGACATTTTTTCCACTTTTTCATCAATTTTTCGTTATTTTTTTTTTATTATTTTTGTATTTTATATCACATTTTTGTCACATTTTTGTCATTTTTCCATCATTTTTTGTCACATTTTTTATCAAATTTTTTGTAATTTTTTTTGTCACATTTTTTGTCAATTTCTTGTGACATTTTTGCGACATTTTTTCCACTTTTTCATAAATTTTTCGTCATTTTTTATTTTATTTTTTCGTCAATTTTTTGTTGGGTATTCAGCTCATTTTTGTAACTTTTTTTGTAATTATTGTCACATTTGTTATCAAACTTTTTGTCTTTTTTTCGTACATTTTTTGTCAATTTCTTGTGACATTTTTTCCACTTTTTCATCAATTTTTCGTTATTTTTTTTATTTTTTTTCGTCAATTTTTTATCAAATTTTTGTCACATTTTTGTCATTTTTCCATCATTTTTTGTCACATTTTTGATCAATTTTTTTGTCATTTTTTGTCACATTTTTTATCAATTTTTTGTCATTTTTTGTTACATTTTGGTCATTTTTTCCTCAATTTCTTGTGACATTTTTTCCACATTTCCATCATTGTTTTCGTCTCAGTTTTGTCGCTATTTTCACACCTTTTTTCCAGAAGCTTTTGGATTGGGGTAAAGCCAAACTGGAGAAAACGTGCTCAGTTCAGGCGGGAGTTAAGGGGTTAAATAAATAATAACGACAAAAGGAACTCCATAAAATAAGTTACTCAATATTCAATTTTCTCTAAAGACGAACTGCAGCGTCTTCACCTTCTCCGGTCACCGCCCTGAAACCACTTTGAGCTGCACTTGTATATTTATAATAATAAACTCTCCCACAGCAGTTCATGCTCCAGTGCTCTTCCTCTTCCTCATCATCACCGCCCCTCTCCCGCCGCCGCCGCCGCCTTGTGCCGCGGCAGCATCACGTCCGGCTGGCTGGAGAAGGGCCGCGGCGCCAGCGTCCTCCCCTTTAAGAGCAGCGCCCCCAGAGCCGCCCCGCCCCCCCCCCTCCAGCCGGACGCCCGCGCGGGCTCGGGCCTGAACGGGGCGGACAGGACGGTGGCCACGGTGTGTCTGCGGACGCCGCCGGACTTCTCCAGGTAGGCCTCGCCCTCCTGCTCCACCAGGGGCGCCAGGCACGCCGAGTCCGAGCTGGTGAGGTGATGCGTGACCGTGATCTCCGGGTGGGACGAGGACGAGCGCAGCTGCCGGGATTCTGGGGGGGGAGAGAGGGGAGAGTTACCGTAAATGCTCTAATATATTATTATTTACTCAAGGGCATCAGGACCAGGCCTTTATTGGAACCAGGCCACAATTAGAGACAGGCCTTTATTTCTATTTGAGCAAAACGGACGACCAGGAAAATGAAGAAAAACGAGATTTGTGTCCATTTGCACCTAAAATAACAATGACAATATACATAAATGATCTATGTGAAGCATCAGAAATATTACAGTCTGTGTTATTTGCCGATGACACAAATTTCTTCTTTTTAAATTTAAAGAACATGAGTAAAATAATTGAAAAAGAAATGATGAAAATAAAGGATTGGTTTGATGCAAATAAATTGTCACTAAATGTGGCTAAAACAAAATTCATGGTGTTTTCAAATTGTGAATTAAACGTGGATATCCAGCTGTCTTTAAATGGAAGAAATATTGAAAGAGCATCTGAACTCAAGTTTTTGGGTGTGACACTGGATGAAAAATTAAATTGGAAATCTCATGTCCACAGTATTAGAAATAAATTATGTAGAAATATTGCTGTTCTTCACAAAGTAAAATATGTTTTAAATTGTGAATCTTTAAGGGTCTTATACTGCACTTTAATACTGCCTCACTTACTTTATTGCTCAGAAGTTTGGGGAAACACATACAAAACTACAATTCAACCGCTGATAAAAATACAACAAAAAGCTATAAGAATAATAAATAAAACGCACAGTAGAGAACATACAAATCCACTGTTTATAAAATCAAAACTATTAAAATTACAAGATCTCATTAAATTACAAACATTGATAATAATGTATAAAGCAAGATTTTTTCGATTGCCTCAATCTGTACAATTGATGTTTGTGTTCAACGCCGATGCATCCGGTCGTAGAAAACTTCACTTTACTCTCCCTTTTGCCAGAACAACCCAGAAGCGGATGAGCATCAAACTGTGGAACACCCTGCCCTTGAATTTAAAGAACTCCTCCACAGTGCACCAATTTAAAAAACAGTTCAAATCAACAAATATCAACTCTTACACACTACTGTAAATATTAGATTTCAACTTTAAAAACAGTAGTACCTGTGTTGTTTATTCTAGCTTTTGTATAATACCTGCGAATCAGACCATTTATGTTTTGTTTTTTTGTCTACTTTTTGTATTTGAAGAAAGGGGCACTTAGCATAAGCGTTGTCTTCATCGTGCTCCTTTTCAATCATGTATAAATAAAAAAAATATTTAAAAAAAGCATGTATAGTTGTTGAAATGTGAAAACATGTAACTAACATGACTGAAATAAATAAATAAATAAAAATTAAAAAACTAGAAATGCAATGGCTGCGCCATTGCGATTGACTGCGGAATTGCAGGAAGCGAATGCAGAAATTGCATAAACTGTTCAAATTGCATAAATTGGTTACATGCGAAAATCCCTATTAAATTGCATTTTAGTGCTTTAAAATGCATAAACTGTTTAAATTCCATAAAGTGGTTAATTTGTATAATCTATTTTGCATAAACTGGTAAAATGCATAAAATGTCATGTTGTATAAACTGCATAAAGTGGTAAAATGCATGAATGGGTTAATTTGCATAAATTATGTAAATTGCAAAACTCTTTAAAATTCATAAATCCTAAATGGCATCAACTCTTCAGTTGCATAAACGGTTCAAAATGCATAAAGTGGTTACTTTGCATAAATTGTTAATATTGCATAAACATTTATATTCCATAAACTGGTCAAACTGTTGAAATGGCCTCAGTGCTTGATTGGCAGAAGCACAAATGGCTGAAAGGCGGAGTCTCCTCATTGGCTGGATTCCCACATACACACCAATGCAAACATTTCAAACTCTCGTATAAAAAAACTGGAAAACTGCAGAAGGACAATTTTTTCTCAAAACCCACAAGTTGCAGAAGCTGAACCTGCACAAAGTGCAGAAATTGCAGAAAATGCAGAAAAAAGTGCAGAAAAGCATGGATTTGCGGCAGCCCCATTATAAGTCAATGGGAAAAATCTCCGACATTTTGGCCGATTGCGGAAAAACCGTAAGTTGCAGAAGTCCCAAAAGTAACAGCACCTTCTCCTCAACATGCGGAACATTTTGATGCATAACTTGCATAAATTGCACAAAGCATGAAGGTGCTGAAAGCTGGAGAAAATCGGGAAAAAGATGGAAGAGGAATAATAATAAAGAACATGAAAACCAATAATTGACTGCGGAAGAATTCAAGCAGTCAATCAAAAATGAACATTTCAAACCCTCTCCCAGCGGCTGGAACATTGACGCCTTTTATTTTGTCGGGACAACAGGAAGTGTTTCGTTGCTGTTAGCGGAGCTTTGACATCAGTGTCACTGCAGGTTTCTGTTTCGTTTTTACCTTGGACCGGATTATTTGTTGTTATCTTGTGTAAAAGGCGAGTTTAGACGGAGCGTTTGTGTTTGTGATCGATCATGAGACTGACCCGAGAGAAGACGAGACGCTCGCGCTGATGGGAGGAGTTATTTTGAGGCGGGACTGACCTGCACACGGAGCAGCTGGACGTGCTTTGAAGACGCGATGGAGACTTTATTAAAACCCTGGAGGGTCATAAACATTTGCCCTGTTTCCAAATATGGTCACAGGAGGTTTGAAAAGTGGCTAAATCAGTGTCAAAGTTACGCTCGGATCAGCTCCTCCACAGCGTCCCCCTCGGCCCGGGTTCAGTTTGTTACTTCCTGCACGAGAGTTTTCATTTACACCAGTATGAGACAAACTCCTAACATGGGGAATATTTCTACTGCTTTAGTTTGTAATAAAAGCCCCGGCCTGTTTTAGAGACCGGCTTTAATTTACCTCCGCCAGACGAAAACCCGGCCCCTGTCGGAGACCCGGCCCCTGTTACCGTAAAAATGGACAAAAATGAGACAAAAGGAGTTAAAAAAATTGGATGAAAAAGTGAAAAAAAAAAAAGACAAAACGTGATGAAAAAGTGACAAAAATATGATGAAAATTTGACAAAAATATAAAAAAAAAAGATGAAAAAGCGAAAAAAAAAAAAATAGCAAAAAAATTGATGAAAAGTGACAAACATTTGATGAAAAAGTAACAAAAAATTGACGAAAAAGTGACAACAATATGATGAAAATTTGACAAAAATATGAAAAAAAATGTGATGAAAAAACGAAAAAAAAAAAATTGCCAAAAATTGATGAAAATGTTAAAAAAAAGCTGTCAGAGACCCGGCCGCTAATGGAATACAGGCCAGTATTAGAGAATTTACGGTACTACGATACAGAACACGAGGAGAGTGTTTGAGGATTTGTACTTTACTCGAGTAGTATTTGTGTTGAGAACTTATTATTCCACTACATTTGAAAGATAAATAAAAGACTTTCTGCTCCAACACATTTCCACACGCACAGTGAATGTTATTGTTGACGGTCGGAGATCCCGCACATGCTCCTCAATCCTCCACAATCAACACAGCCCACTCTAAACCTCCTTTTGAAGACAGACCACCTCACAGACCACCTCACGAGCTACTGCACTCAGGGTCAGACTGCTGCAAGTGAAAAGCCATTCCATTGTGTAAGTGGATGAACAACATCCCTCTGTCCCTTCGCCTTTTCTGTCAGCGTAGGATTTACTCTCACGGACAATCAATAAGTAAAAAAAAATCGTAGCTGTTTTTTTAAATATATATTACAATCAAAGAAGATACCGATTAAAATGCTTCTTCCAAACTCATTCTGACACATTTACAGCATCTGGATTCTTCACAGAACGATCGTTGGTCAGAATAACGTTGGAAGTTTAAGTTTGTGTGAGGAGTGAAGCTGCTCCCACTGCCTCTGTGGAGACGTCACACCAGGAGGCACAAAACCAGCCCAGATCCTCCAGGCTGAGGCGGACACAGGGGCGGGGACTGGGACCGAAAACCAGCCCAGATCCTCCAGGCTGAGGCGGACACAGGGCCGGGACTGGGACCGAAAAACAGCCCTGGACTCTGGTCAGTCTGGCCCAAATCAGCATAAATGCGACACTTCCACAAATACACATGTGAACCTCTGACCCCCCGCCTTAACCCAGAGCATTTTCTCCAGTTCAGCTTTACCCAAATCTAAAAGCTTCTTGACTGGGGAGCAACACTGTAACGCCTCATTTGAAAGATAAAATCTGGAAATGTGACGGTAACTTTTTGTCACGTTGTCGCTGCATTTTGTTGTGTTTTTGTCACTTTTTTGTCGCTTTTTTGTTGCTTTTCCAGCACATTTTTGTTTTTTTGGAGGCTTTTCTTTTAACCCCTTAACTCCCACCTGAACCGAGCACATTTTCTCCAGTTTGGCTTTACCCCAATCCAAAAGCTTCTGGAAAAAAGGTGTGAAAATAGTAACAAAACTGAGACGAAAACAATGATGGAAATGTGACAAAAAAGTGAGAAAACATTGACAAAAAAGTGACGAAAAATTGGCAAAAATGGCACAAAAATGGCACAAGAAATTGACAAAATATGAAAAAATGACAAAAAAGCTACAAAAAAATGATGAAAAAATGACAAAAATGTGACAAAAAAATGACAAAAATGTGATACAAATTTGACAAAAAAGTAAAAAAAAATGATGAAAAAATGACAAAAATTTGACAAAAATTTTATACAAAATTGACAAAAAAATTACAAAAAATTAACAAAAAATGACAAAAATATGATAAAAAAATATGATGAAAAAACTGACGAAAAATTGACAAAAATGTGATAAAAATGTCACAAGAAATTGACGAAAAATGGACGAAAAAAAGACAAAAAAATGACAATAATGTGACAAAAATTTGATACAAAATTGACGAAAAAAATTACAAAAATTTGACCAAAAATTGACAAAAAAAGTTACAAAAAAATTACAAAAATGTGATAAAAATTTGACCAAAAAAATGACAAAAATTAGACGGAAAAATGACCCAAAAAAAATGAGTTAGAGAAATGAGTTGAATAACCAACAAAAAAATGATGGAAAAAAAATGTGATGACGTGAGGAAAAAGATCCTCTCGGTTCAGGCGGGAGTTAAGAGGTTAAGCTTTTAGATTTGGGTAAAGCTCGGTCACGCCCGGGGGTGAGGGTGAGGTAAAGTGAGAGGCCAGACCGGTGGCCCTGGAGCCAGTGGCCCTTCTGTGCTCTTCCAGAATACAGGACATATGGCCAGTCCGCCCCTGGGCTGACGGGTTTTGGAGCAGGTCTGAAGCAGAAACGGGCCCCAGGATTAGCTCTAATCAAATCAGGATTTACCAAATGTTCCCGAGTGGAGCGTTTCCAGAAACCCAGATCAGGAGGTGACTTCGAGGCGCACGATGACGCATGAAAGCAGCAGGATCTGATAGTAGAAAGAACTGCAACGTTTTTAGGGTTAAATGGGAGAAATACTGTCAATGCACCCGATTAGGTCACATCATGAACAACTCTGGGATTTGTAGAAAGTGCACTGGAAGAAATGAATAGTTGTTGCTGTGTTGTGTCACATTTTTATAGAATTTTTGTCACATTTTTATAGAATTTTTGTCACATTTTTATAGAATTTTTGTCACATTTTTATAGAATTTTTGTCACATTTTTATAGAATTTTTGTCACATTTTTATAGAATTTTTGTTGAATTTTTGTTGAATTTTTGTTGATTTTTTGTTGATTTTTTGTTGATTTTTTGTTGATTTTTTGTCACATTTTTATTGAATTTTTGTTGAATTTTTGTCACATTTTTATTGATTTTTTGTTGATTTTTTGTCATATTTTTATTGAATTTTTGTCACATTTTCGTCACATTTTTATTGAATTTTGTCACATTTTTATTGAATTTTTGTCACATTTTTGTTGAATTTTTGTCACATTTTTATAGAATTTTTGTCACTTTTTATTGATTTTTTGTCACATTTTTATTGAATTTTTGTCACTTTTTTGTTGAATTTTTGTCACTTTTTTATTGAATTTTTGTCACATTTTTATAGAATTTTTGTCACATTTTTATTGAATTTTTGTCACTTTTTTATTGAATTTTTGTCGCATTTTTATTGATTTTTTGTCACATTTTTATTGAATTTTTGTCACATTTTTATTGAATTTTTGTCACTTTTTTATTGAATTTTTGTCACATTTTTGTCACATTGTTGTTGAATTTTTGCCAAATTTTTGTCCAGTTTTTGTCACATTTTTGTTGCGTTTACATCCTTGTTTTCTTCTCTTTTCTTTGTGGCTGTTTTGGTGCTTTATTCCCAAGAAGCTTTTTGATTGGGGTAAAGCCAAACTGGAGAAAACGTGGTCCGTTCAGGTGGGAGTTAAGGGGTTAAGAGATTCAATCGAAAGTTTTGGTTTAGATTTGGTCTGGTCTTAGATCAGATAAAACATCTCATCGCCAAAGGAACAAGACATTATTCTCTTAACTCAGATTATATTGTATCATTTCAAGTGAAAAACAAAAGTAAAAGTTCATTTGTCTGATTTCAAAGTGGGTTTAATGTTTAATGGTCTTTTTACGATGAAAAAAACTGTCCCTCTGTTAAGAAAACTTCCCTCCCTGTTGTAGTGAGTGGAGGAGGGACACCACAGGGGGGCGCCAGAGCTGCACTCACATACATGTTGCTCCAGGATCAGCTGTTTGGAAGGTTTTCACCTCTCGCCTGATCCTGGAGCCCTGGAGACCACTGTGATGGAAAGTAAAGGCGCCATGCGGACCCTCACACTCCCGCTGAGTCACTACAGACACTTTCAAACTGTTGCTCTGGATACTGGTATGAACATGAGAAACAATGCATTGCAAGTTGTCTGTCATTTTATGTTTTCAAACAAATTTCCCCATATTTTCCGCAACTGGATCTGAATAATGGATCAAGCCAGGTTTAAATCCATGTTTTTTTTTCATAGAGGGTTTTATGTCACGTGTTTAGTTTTATAATAAGCTGTTTTTAGTGGAAAAATCAGCAAAAACTGCAAAAAAAAGTTTCTTGAAATTCAAAACTCAGACTTGGAATTCGATTTACTCAAAATATTAAGTCCAGGCTGGAGAGTTTTTTTCTTTTCAGGTTAAAGTTCATATGTTTTATGTATATTATCCAGTTCGGCGTTACCCAAATCTAAAAGCTTCTTGACTGGAGCTTACGGCCTTATAGGTGTGACGGCATAACTTTAAATCATAACAACGCCGCCCAAGAACTGACTTCCTGTGTCGATCCAGCTCACCAAAATAAAAGCACCACCTTATTCATTAGTTCAACTTTCTTTCAACTATGAACAGACAAAACACTTAAGGCGAGACACTGCAGGTGAACAGGGACAAAAAAATAAATGTAGAGATGTCAATTTGAAACTGAACATCACAGATATAAATATGAGAAAAAAATGTATTGCATTTTTTCTGTCATTTTATGTTTTCACATAAAAATAAGGCATTTTGAGCATTAAAATGGCCAAAATTGCCAATATTTTGGGCAACAAAATAAAAATAATGAATTGATCCAGATTAAATATTATGGTTTTATTTTATTGACATATTAGTAACTCAGATTTTTTCAAAGGGGATTTTGGATATTTTGTTTAGTTTTTCAATAAACTAATCATCAGTGAAAAAATCTGTAAAAATCAGATTTTTTTTTTTTAGATCAGATCATTTTTGGGTTTCAACTCATTTTTGTAATTTTTTTGTCAAATAATGAATTTTTTGTCACTTTTTGTCACATGTTCATCATTTTTTCATCGTTTTTTCATCATTTTTTCGTAAATTTTGAGTACATTTTTTGTAAATTTTTTGACAATTTTTTTCTTTGTTTTTTGTCAATTTTTTTTCATTTTTGTGTCAAATTTTTGTCTTTTTTTTGTTAATTTTTTGTCATTTTTTGTCACATTTTTGTCAAGTTTTTGTCATTTTTTTGTCGTTTTTTTTGTCTTTTTTTTGTCAATTTTTTGTCAATTTTTTGTTAGTTTTTTGTCAAATCTTTGTCAAATCTTTCTCACATTTTTTGTCACATTTTTGTAATTTTTTTGTCAAATTTTAATTCCGCCTGTTTTGTTGGTTTCAAAGCTGAATAAATCAGGCTAGGAATTAGATATTAAAAAATCCCTCTGAAAAAACCTTCAGACTCTTGTTGTGTCTCAGCCTGTAAAGTGTGGAGTCTGTGGGAGCTTCTATAAGGGCTCAGGCTCTGCCCGAGTGCGGCTTCTCTCATTCAGAGAAAACCAGCCCTGAAGTTTTGTAGCGAGTGCGCATGCTCGGCCCGTTCTTCCACTTTTCCGCTCCGGCGTCTCGTAGGAGGAAAAACACCATATTTGGGTGAAAGCGTCATCTTTATCATCTATTTTTTTCTTTTTGCTCTTTTGTTGCTTTTTTTAATGCCGTTTTCGTCACAAATTTGCCACTTTCTTGTTGTGTTTTTGTCGCATTTTGTTGCCTTTTATGTTTCTCTTTCGTCACTTGCTCTTTAGTGGCTTTTGTCAGGGTTTTTTTTGGTGCTTTCATCACTTTTTTGTTAATTTTTCTTTTCTTTTTGTTGCGTTTTCATCCTTGTTTTCCTTTCGTTTTTGTCGCTTTTTTCAAGAAGCTTTTGGATTTGGGCAAAACGTGCTTGGTTCAGGTGGGAACTGAAAAATGTTGTTTTGCCGGCAGCGTCTCCCCAAAGGCTGCACTTATTTTGGAGACAAAGTTCCCTCTGCAAAGTCTCCTTTCTTTGGAGCATTATTACGTAGAAAAGTAGAAAAACAAACAATACGATGCTTGTATTCGTTTAACGGCTCATCTTTCAGTCGTCCTTTCCTTTAAGTGTTAAGTCGCTAATACAAAACTGTCAGAACGTCACAACAGATGCTTTCCCAGTCTAGTCTTTTCAAAGTAAAAAGCTGAATCCCCTCAGGTTAAACAGTCACTCGTGTGAGACCTGTTTGTGTTCCGTCTGTGAGAAACACACATCTGGACCTGGGTTTTATCTCAAATATTCTGTGTACGAGCCTTTAAAAGCAAACTCTCTATGGTCGCAGGAAACGCAGCCACACTATAACCCAGGGGTGCCCAAAGTGGGGCCCAGAGGGTGACCTACTTTTGCGCCGCATCTGGTTAATAACTCTCTCTCCCGTTCATTCTCAATGGCAAATATGGATGCAGTTCACTTTTTGTCCACCAGCGTCAAATTGGGGGCGCTGTTTCGCTCCTTTCGCAAACACTGGTGTCTTGGTGTTTATCAATCACAGCGTCGTAGCATCAACTTTCACATTTTTCCAACTTTTTTTTGCAAAGATCGTTGACATCTATGACTTATAAAAGAATTTATGCTGAACTGACACTTTCAAAATGATCTAATGTGGCATTTTCTTTGACTTAAAGAAATGAATGAGTTAAAGTCACTGTAGGTGCTGCAGGTACAGGTGGTGCTGTTTCCATTTTGCTCTATATTTCTACAATAATTGATTTTGTTCTAATAAAACTAGGCTTTTGTAGCACTTAACCCCTTAACTCCCACCTGAACCGAGCACATTTTCTCCAGTTTGGCTTTACCCCAATTCAAAAGCTTCTGGAAAAAAGGTGTGAAAATAGCGACAAAACTGAGACGAAAACAAGGATGAAAATGTGACAAAAAATTGACAAAAAAATGACCAGAAAAATGACAAATATGTGATAAAAACTTGACAAAAAATTACAAAAAATTGACAAAAAAAATTACCAAAATGTAGCAAAAAAATGACACAAAATTGATGAAAAAATGACACAAAAAATGACAAAAAGTGACAAAAAATTGATAAATAAATTGACAAAAAATGATGAAAAATTGACGAAAATAATGACATAAAAATGACGAAAAAATGATGAAAAAGAGGCAAAAATGTCACAAAAAATTGACAAAAAAATTACCAAAATGTAGCAAAAAAATGACACAAAATTGATGAAAAAATGACACAAAAAATGACAAAAGTGTGACAAAAACTGACAAAAAATTGGTTAAAAAAATTGACAAAAAATTATGAAAAAATGAAAAAAATATGAAAAAGAGGCAAAAATGTCACAAAAAAAGGACAAAAAAATGTACATAAAATGACAAAAAATGGACGAAAAAATGACACAAAAAATGACATAAAAATGACAAAAAAAATGGACAAAAACAATGACAAAAAATGATGAAAAAGAGGCAAATATGTCACAAAAAATTGACAAAAAAATGATGAACATGTGACAAAAAGTGACAAAAAATGTACTATTTGACAAAAGAATTACAAAAAAGTTACAAAAATGAGTTGAAAACCCCCCCAAAAAAATGATGGAAAGAAAATGTGATGACGTGAGGAAAAAGATCCATTTAGATGAGTTTTGTAGGTCACAAGAAAATGACAAAAATGTGACAAAAATGTGATGAAAAAAATTGACGAAAAAATGACCAAAAAAATGACAAAAAAGTTACAAAAATGAGTTGAACACCCACAAAAAAATGATGGGAAAAAAATGTGATGACGTGAGGAAAAAGATCCTCTCGGTTCAGACGGGAGTTAAGAGGTTAATTGCATAGATTGAATTAAATGCAAAGCTAAACCAAAAAAGAAAATAAAGTAACTTTTATCATTTGCAGTATATATTTCACGCTTGACATCGCCGTGTTTGGCCCGCGACCCACAGGCACTGTTTCATTTTGGCCCCCCTGCTTTAACCTAAACATAGAGGCTCTGGTGATGAAAACAGAAACGTTCCCACTGACCTAAGAGGAGCTGGTGCGTCTTGGGACAGATGTTGCTGAGGTACGGAGACACCACGATCTCCACCAAACGCTCCAGCTCAAAGTACTCCTGTGTGGGGGCGCCGGACTCGTGGATGCCCTGCAGGAAAAGCCGGGGTTTAAACAAAGTCACATTTAACGCCGTTTTAATCCTCAATCATTACGACAAAAAAGCCCCAGTCTATATCACACTACAATGATGACAAACCTTCTGTTGGTCTGTAAATGCAGTAAATTAGAATAACTGCCTTGTATAAAATGTCTCTCTCAAAATGGCTGCAGTGAATGTCTTGAAATAGGCCTCTGTCTCTTTAACCTCTTAACTCCCGCCTGAACCGAGAGCATTTTCTCCAGTTCAGCTTTACCCAAATCCTGTAGGCCAGTGTAACGCCTCATCTGAAAGCTAAGATCTACAAGACTCATCTAAATGGATCTTTTTCCATCAGATTTTTTTCCATCTTTTTTTTTTTTGGGGGGGGTATTCAACTCATTTTTGTAACTTTTTTGTCATTTTTAAAAATGACAAAAAAGACATCTTTTGTCATTTTTTTGGTCAATTTTTTTGGTCAATTTTTTGTCTTTTTTTGTGCTTTTTTTGTAATTTTTTTGTAATTTTTTTGGGTCAATTTTTGGTCGTTTTTGTCACTTTTCTGTGACATTTTTGTCATTTTTTGTCTTTTTTGTCACATTTTTGTCACATTTTTGTCACATTTTTTGTCATTTTTTGTCATTTTTTGGTCATTTTTGGTCATTTTTTGTCTTTTTTTGTGCTTTTTTTGTAATTTTTTTGGGTCAATTTTTAGTCTTTTTTGTCACATTTTTGTCACATTTTTTTGTCTTTTTTTCGTCAATTTTTAGTCTTTTTTTGTGCTTTTTTTGTGTCAATTTTTAGTCTTTTTGTCACATTTTTGTCACATTTTTGTCACATTTTTTTGTCATTTTTTTGGTCAATTTTTAGTCTTTTTTTGTGCTTTTTTTGTGTCAATTTTTAGTCTTTTTTGTCACTTTTTTGTCACATTTTTTGTCTTTTTTTCGTCAATTTTTAGTCTTTTTTTTTGTCACATTTCCATCATTGTTTTCGTCTCAGTTCTGTCACTATTTTCACACCTTTTTCCCAGAAGCTTTTGGATTGGGGTAAAGCCAAACTGGAGAAAACGTGCTCGGTTCAGGTGGGAGTTAAGGCGTTAAATCTAAGGTTTGAGTAGATTTGCTCAGATCTTAGATTAAATAAAACCTTTACTTATTCTCTTATTTCAGATAATTTTGTGTCATTTCCCGTGATCAGTCAATTATTTGTTTGATTTCACGTGTGTTTTATTCTTCTTCTCTTGGCGTTTGTGTTTTGGATCAGTTCAAATCGACTCAAATTCAACATAGAAGAACTTTAATTCAAGCCATTCTGTTCTGCTCGTAAACCTCATGAGGCGCCGGCTCCTCCCCCTGACCCTACAGACCATCCATGACCTTCTCACCTGTAGAACCAGCAGCATCTGCGTCATGGCCGGAGGGACGGAGGCTGCTGTTCCCAGAGTGTCCTCCAGGGGGAGCTTCAGCAGCACCAGGTCTCTGAACGCCAACAGCGCCATCTGCCGCACGCTCAGCTCCTGACCCTGAACACACGGATCGTGGACTTGTTAAAAAACAGATTCCTCACTCCTCCCATCAACGTATGACAGGGACGTGATAGAGCTGTTATGGAAATTATGGAAATCCAACTGTATATTATTATATGTTTATTGTAATCACATTACTTATGTTTTATGAGTGACTGACAAGTATGCAGTGTAACCTGTTTACAGTTAAAGGACACCTGCTCGGACACCTGCTCGGCCGGGGCAGGACATCTTATCTCGAATTGGAGACAGGGTGTCTGTGTCCTTGCTGTGGCAACGTTTGTCTTATACATCTTCGTCAGCGTTTCTGAATGTCTTAGGTCAATCTGAACCATTACACCATTGGGGGCATTCCACAATCGTATGATCATTGTTTATCTTTGTGTATAAATACTGTGAGCTGTGAACTGTTCTTCAGAGCATCTTGTACCCAGGTACTTGATGTGTCTCCATGTGCACATGTCCAATAAATCGGCACGCTTGACTCACGACAACTTCTCTCCGGTTTTTATTTAATATGGTCTCAATATTTACCATAACAGAGCCCAGGTGGTGCTCAAGCACCTGCCCCTTTGCCCTGGGCCCTTTAAGTGCCTTCTCAAGACCTGTTTTTTTGTCTCCCAAATATTAAGTATTATTTATTTTATTGTTCTTAGATATTTGCCCTATTAAGCCAACATGTGCTGAAAATACAGTTTTAATGTTCAACAACTTCCTCCTCCGCCTCTCGAGCCGCGGCGGCGCTGATGCTCCTGATCAATAAAGAGCAGCTGTGTCCCCGTGTTTCCCCCCGTTTGAGAAGATGGTACAGCCCATCACTGTGAGACGCGGGAGTAAAGTAAACTGAGTAAATTCAATAACTTTATGAACGAGCCAGCGCGACATGACTGGATTATTAAAGGGAAACGAGAGGGCCGTCGGGGGGGGGCCCGTCAGCGCCGCTCGTGTCAAGACCGTCCGGACTTTAGCGGTTCTGTTTGTCGCGCTTTAAAATGTTCTAAAGATGAGCTGTATTATCCAGACTAAGTCAGGGCTGAGCATAGACCAGGGTCAGAGCAGAGTGAGCTGAGGTAAGGAGACAGAGGAGAGAGGAGGAGAGAGAAGGAGAGGAGGAGAGAGAAGGTGAGGAGGAGAGAGAAGGTGAGGAGGAGAGAGGAGGTGAGGAGGAGAGAGAAGGTGAGGAGGAGAGAGAAGGTGAGGAGGAGAGAGAAGGGAGAGGAGGAGGAGAGAGAAGGTGAGGAGGTGCCTGGGTTCTGGACACTGTGCCTCTGTGTGAGGAGCACAGGAACATGAACAGCCCAGGATCATTGTTACAGAGCCTCTCGAAAGTATTCATACACCTTGAACTTTTGCACATTTTGTCATGTTTACAACCGGGGGGCATGATGCTCCCCCCCCTGTATATTTGACACTGGGGATGGTGCACTCAGGACCATGAGCAGTGTCAGGTTTGCTCCATACATAACGTTTGTCTCATCTGACCAAAGCTCCTTCTTCCACACGGAGCTGTGTCCTCCATATGACTTCTAGCAAACTTCAAACAGGATTTCTTATGGCCTCCTTTCAATAATGTCTTTCTTCTTCCACTCGTCCATGAAGGCCAGATTTGTGTAGATACGACTTATAGTTGTCCCATGTACAGTTTCCCCCAGCTCAGCAGCAGGACTTCAGCTCCTCCAGAGTTATCTTGGGGCACTTGGTTGTATTTCGGACCAGTGTCTCCTTGTTCGCTCTGATATTTTAGGTGGAGGACCACGCCTTGGTAAGTCTGCAGTGGTGCTTTACTCTTTCCATTTCCGAACGATGGATTGAACAGTTGCTCCGGGAGATGTTTAAATCTTGGGAAATCTTTGTATAACTTAACGCTGCTTTAAACTTCTCCACAGCTTTATCCCTGACCTCTCTGGAGCTCCTTGGCCTTCATGATGTTGTTTAGTGACCACAGCTCTGAGGGCCTAAAAGAACAGCTGTAATTATACTGAGAGTAGATTACACACAGGTACCTCTATTTAACCGTTAGGCCAAGGAGTGAACATTCTGGAGTCATTAGGAATGTTTTAAAGGCAATTTAATGCACTCAGAAAATGCTGTATGATACTTATGCACGCCCCACTTTTCACTTTTCTATTTTATGAAAAATAACAGAATCATGTATCATTTTGCTTTCACTTCACAGTTGTCTGTTACTTGTATGTGAACGTTCAGTAAAAAGATCAAAATAAAATCTTTATGTTTAGGGTTGTAAACATGACAAAATGTGCAAAAGCTCAAGGTGTATGAATACTTTCGAGAGGCTCTGTATTTAACATATTTTTGACATGGACAAAACTATCCATGTCATGATATTGACAAACCAGATGTTTTAAGGGTAGGCTGTATAGCCCCTTTGCATCATTTATTTGTGCTAGACTTAAAGCCACACCGTGTAGAATTTTACCCAATAAATAAAATTGAAATACAAGCATTTATTTTATGACCATTATTTTCATCATTGAAAAATACCTCAGAATTGTACAAACAAACATCTATGAGGCTCACCCCGCCTACCTTTTTTTGATGGATTTTTGTCACTTTTTTGCTGGATTTTTGTCACTTTTTTGCTGGATTTTTGTCACTTTTTTGCTGGATTTTTGTCACTTTTTTGCTGGATTTTTGTCTTTTTTTTGCTGGATTTTTGTCACTTTTTTGCTGGATTTTTGTCACTTTTTTGCTGGATTTTTGTCACTTTTTTGCTGGATTTTTGTCACTTTTTTGCTGGATTTTTGTTACTTTTTTGCTGGATTTTTGTCATTTTTTTTCTGGATTTTTGTCATTTTTTTTCTGGATTTTTGTCTTTTTTTTCTGGATTTTTGTCACTTTTTTGCTGGATTTTTGTCATTTTTTTGCTGGATTTTTGTCACTTTTTTGATGGATTTTTGTTACTTTTTTGCTGGATTTTTGTTACTTTTTTGCTGGATTTTTGTCACTTTTTTGCTGGATTTTTGTCACTTTTTTGCTGGATTTTTGTCATTTTTTTGCTGGATTTTTGTCACTTTTTTGATGGATTTTTGTCACTTTTTTGATGGATTTTTGTCACTTTTTTGATGGATTTTTGTCACTTTTTTGATGGATTTTTGTCACTTTTTTGCTGGATTTTTGTCACTTTTTTGCTGGATTTTTGTCTTTTTTTTGCTGGATTTTTGTCACTTTTTTGCTGGATTTTTGTCACTTTTTTGCTGGATTTTTGTCACTTTTTTGCTGGATTTTTGTCACTTTTTTGCTGGATTTTTGTCTTTTTTTTGCTGGATTTTTGTCACTTTTTTGCTGGATTTTTGTCATTTTTTTGCTGGATTTTTGTCACTTTTTTGATGGATTTTTGTCACTTTTTTGATGGATTTTTGTCACTTTTTTGATGGATTTTTGTCACTTTTTTGATGGATTTTTGTCACTTTTTTGATGGATTTTTGTCACTTTTTTGATGGATTTTTGTCACTTTTTTGATGGATTTTTGTCACTTTTTTGCTGGATTTTTGTCACTTTTTTGCTGGATTTTTGTCTTTTTTTTGCTGGATTTTTGTCACTTTTTTGCTGGATTTTTGTCATTTTTTTGCTGGATTTTTGTCACTTTTTTGATGGATTTTTGTCACTTTTTTGATGGATTTTTGTCACTTTTTTGATGGATTTTTGTCACTTTTTTGATGGATTTTTGTCACTTTTTTGATGGATTTTTGTCACTTTTTTGCTGGATTTTTGTCACTTTTTTGCTTGATTTTTGTCTTTTTTTTGCTGGATTTTTGTCACTTTTTTGCTGGATTTTTGTCACTTTTTTGCTGGATTTTTGTTACTTTTTTGCTGGATTTTTGTCATTTTTTTTCTGGATTTTTGTCATTTTTTTTCTGGATTTTTGTCTTTTTTTTCTGGATTTTTGTCACTTTTTTGCTGGATTTTTGTCATTTTTTTGCTGGATTTTTGTCACTTTTTTGATGGATTTTTGTTACTTTTTTGCTGGATTTTTGTTACTTTTTTGCTGGATTTTTGTCACTTTTTTGCTGGATTTTTGTCACTTTTTTGCTGGATTTTTGTCATTTTTTTGCTGGATTTTTGTCACTTTTTTGATGGATTTTTGTCACTTTTTTGATGGATTTTTGTCACTTTTTTGATGGATTTTTGTCACTTTTTTGATGGATTTTTGTCACTTTTTTGCTGGATTTTTGTCACTTTTTTGCTGGATTTTTGTCTTTTTTTTGCTGGATTTTTGTCACTTTTTTGCTGGATTTTTGTCACTTTTTTGCTGGATTTTTGTCACTTTTTTGCTGGATTTTTGTCACTTTTTTGCTGGATTTTTGTCTTTTTTTTGCTGGATTTTTGTCACTTTTTTGCTGGATTTTTGTCATTTTTTTGCTGGATTTTTGTCACTTTTTTGATGGATTTTTGTCACTTTTTTGATGGATTTTTGTCACTTTTTTGATGGATTTTTGTCACTTTTTTGATGGATTTTTGTCACTTTTTTGATGGATTTTTGTCACTTTTTTGATGGATTTTTGTCACTTTTTTGATGGATTTTTGTCACTTTTTTGCTGGATTTTTGTCACTTTTTTGCTGGATTTTTGTCTTTTTTTTGCTGGATTTTTGTCACTTTTTTGCTGGATTTTTGTCATTTTTTTGCTGGATTTTTGTCACTTTTTTGATGGATTTTTGTCACTTTTTTGATGGATTTTTGTCACTTTTTTGATGGATTTTTGTCACTTTTTTGATGGATTTTTGTCACTTTTTTGATGGATTTTTGTCACTTTTTTGCTGGATTTTTGTCACTTTTTTGCTTGATTTTTGTCTTTTTTTTGCTGGATTTTTGTCACTTTTTTGCTGGATTTTTGTCACTTTTTTGCTGGATTTTTGTCACTTTTTTGCTGGATTTTTGTCACTTTTTTGCTGGATTTTTGTCTTTTTTTTGCTGGATTTTTGTCACTTTTTTGCTGGATTTTTGTCATTTTTTTGCTGGATTTTTGTCACTTTTTTGATGGATTTTTGTCACTTTTTTGCTGGATTTTTGTCATTTTTTTGATGGATTTTTGTCTTTTTTTTTTGCTGGATTTTTGTCACTTTTTTGCTGGATTTTTGTCACTTTTTTGCTGGATTTTTGTCACTTTTTTGCTGGATTTTTGTCACTTTTTTGCTGGATTTTTGTCACTTTTTTGCTGGATTTTTGTCTTTTTTTTGCTGGATTTTTGTCACTTTTTTGCTGGATTTTTTGCTGGGAGTGGGTGCGTCTCCAGCTCGTCTCCATGGAGATGTGACTAAAGGCAGTAGAATTTGAGATTCAAACAGGTTAGTTTCACATCCAAATCCATTCTTTTATTACACACTGCAGTAACAGCATTTTCTGTGTTCGAGCTGGTCATTAGGAACATGTTTTGTTTTGCCTCAACAATATAATCCAAAATGTTACGCGGTGTGCCTTTAAGTGCAGAGCCTTGTGATAGTCCTACATAGATATAACCAGTTGGCATTATTATGTTCCTACTTTAAGTACAAGAAACATTGATATTAATATATGGTGGTTACTCTTGCTTGAGGAAATATTGTTGTTACTCCATCCACCTCTGGAAAAATGTACCAGACATCGGCCCAGACTTGAGAATTACTGACTGGTTTGTAAACTGGACTGACGGTGTCTCTATTTTGACACTTTCTGGGTTGATTTACATTCCTGCGAAGCACTGGGTCAGGCAGACGAGCGCAGCAGCCGCTCAGCTTCAGCATTAGCCTGGTAATCTCTTAACCTCTGACCTCAGTGAGCCTGGCCTGACTTAAGGATCAGGAACTTTAGCTTTTCAGCCACGACCACGCGCAGCCCGAGAGTCAGAGAACTCAAACACGAGCACATGCCAGAGGCGGACAACGCTTTTAAAGATTCTGAATTAACAAGCCTTCAATAATATTTATATATCTATCCATCAGAGGTTCCGCTAGACTTTTTTTTTGGGTCGTAAAATGTCGGCCATTCGCAAGAATTACCGGCCATTAAAAAATATATACATTTTTATATACATGAACGTGGCTTATTATCAATAACAATCTACATTTAGACAGAGCTACACAAGTGCTTTAGTTGGTCCCAAAACACGGCTTTTTCTAATTAAAGACTGACGTGAGAAAAATGTAGCAACAGCGAAAATCTGAACATGAAGTTGTGGAGACGGTGGAGCAGCAGGTGTCACGCTGATATACACCATATGCACTTCAACTCAGACAGAAAGTAGCCGATATCTACGACCCTAACGCTGTCCTTATCCAGGTCTGACCAGCTGCTCAGCGAGGGCTGGGCTGTAGATGCCCTTCCACGCTTTTACGTGGCTTCAGGTGTAAAATAACGATTAAGTCCCTCAGCACGGAAATATTGTGGAGAGACAAATCGACAGCACTAAAGTCACAAAAGTCAGTCTCGAGTGATTCAAAACAGACCCAGCTCTGCCGCGCTTTAGAGCGGCTCCAACACCGGTAACTGAGCCGAGGCGTCTGCGCAGACTGACCGAGGGAAGCGCCTCTAAACCCGGCTACTCTCTGAGCGGCTCCAACACCGGTAACTGAGCCCAGGCGTCTGCGCAGACTGACCGAGGGAAGCGCCTCTAAACCCGGCTACTCTCTGAGCCGAGGCGTCTGCGCAGACTGACCGAGGGAAGAGCCTCTAAACCCGGCTACTCTCTGAGCCGAGGCGTCTGCGCAGACTGACCGAGGGAAGAGCCTCTAAACCCGGCTACTCTCTGAGCCGAGGCGTCTGCGCAGACTGACCGAGGGAAGCGCCTCTAAACCCGGCCACTCTCCCAGGAAGAGCCAGTGCAGGACGGCGCGTCAGTCTGACTGAACACATGCGCATTTCAAGAATATCCTAATCAAACGTATTAGCTGCTGAGTTCTTAACACACTTATATAAAAGTAAATGTACCTGTAGTTCACTGTTTTCTTGGAAAATGTGACGAAGCACGAAGAAAGAGCGTTACATATCCAGACAGCGATGATGGCGCTTCGACGGCGCTTTGTAAAACGGGCTAAAGGCGTAAATCTAAACTTTTGTGATAGAAATATTGAACCTTTTTTAATATTTAGGCCTGTCTCGAAAACACTTTGTTATGTTAGTCACTGACTTAGGTGACATGTTTAATATATTTTTCTATATTCTCTCTCCATATTTTTTACTGTCGGCCAATTTGGCCGATGGACATAACTTTTACCGGCCATTTGCTTTTCAAACCGGCCAAAAGCCGGCTACAGCCGGCTAACAGAAACCCTGGTATCAATCTATCCATGTATCCATGTATCCATGTATCCATGTATCCATGTATCCATGTATCCATGTATCCATGTATCCATGTATCCATGAATCCATGAATCCCAGGGTTTGGAAACCACTGTGCAGATTCGCCCTCACGCTGTTGCCGATTGTCACTCACATAAATACACATTAAGGGTTTACTTATTCCATCAACTACAAAGTACAGACGATGAAAGAATCCTAGCTGAAGGTTGTTGAGTCATCAAAGCTCAATAGAGGCTTTAAAGAGCGGCATGTGGCTCTTTTGATGGTTTCCAGACCCTTGACCTAACCTACTATACACAAACATCACAGTCAGGTCTGAGGAGAGATGAGCCGCTCACAGCACAACTCAAACTTCCTCAGACTAAACTCTCTGAGATGGTTTGGACAGAGTGAATATATCTGTGTGGAAGGAAGCTGAGGTCAGAGCTGCGAAGAAACAGGAAGAGGAGATGCATGGATGTGAGGGACATGGATGTGAGGGACGTGGATGTGAGGGACGTGGATGTGAGGGACATGGATGTGAGGGACATGGATGTGAGGGACATGGATGTGAGGGACGTGGATGTGAGGGACGTGGATGTGAGGGACGTGGATGTGAAGGACGTGGATGTGAAGGACATGGATGTGAGGGACGTGGATGTGAGGGACGTGGATGTGAGGGACGTGGATGTGAGGGACATGGATGTGAAGGACATGGATGTGAGGGACGTGGATGTGAGGGACGTGGATGTGAGGGACGTGGATGTGAAGGACATGGATGTGAAGGACATGGATGTGAGGGACGTGGATGTGAGGGACGTGGATGTGAGGGACGTGGATGTGAAGGACATGGATGTGAAGGACATGGATGTGAGGGACGTGGATGTGAGGGACATGGATGTGAAGGACGTGGATGTGAAGGACATGGATGTGAGGGACATGGATGTGAGGGACGTGGATGTGAGGGACATGGATGTGAAGGACATGGATGTGAGGGACAGGGATGTGAGGGACGTGGATGTGAGGGACATGGATGTGAGGGACATGGATGTGAGGGACATGGATGTGAGGGACGTGGATGTGAAGGACATGGATGTGAGGGACATGGATGTGAGGGACATGGATGTGAGGGACATGGATGTGAGGGACAGGGATGTGAGGGACGTGGATGTGAGGGACAGGGATGTGAGGGACGTGGATGTGAGGGACGTGGATGTGAGGGACATGGATGTGAGGGACGTGGATGTGAGGGACATGGATGTGAGGGACGTGGATGTGAGGGACGTGGATGTGAAGGACATGGATGTGAGGGACATGGATGTGAGGGACATGGATGTGAGGGACATGGATGTGAGGGACAGGGATGTGAGGGACGTGGATGTGAGGGACAGGGATGTGAGGGACGTGGATGTGAGGGACATGGATGTGAGGGACATGGATGTGAGGGACGTGGATGTGAGGGACGTGGATGTGAGGGACATGGATGTGAGGGACAGGGATGTGAGGGACGTGGATGTGAGGGACATGGATGTGAGGGACGTGGATGTGAGGGACATGGATGTGAGGGACATGGATGTGAGGGACAGGGATGTGAGGGACGTGGATGTGAGGGACAGGGATGTGAGGGACATGGATGTGAGGGACGTGGATGTGAGGGACATGGATGTGAGGGACAGGGATGTGAGGGACATGGATGTGAAGGACATGGATGTGAGGGACATGGATGTGAGGGACGTGGATGTGAGGGACGTGGATGTGAGGGACGTGGATGTGAAGGACGTGGATGTGAAGGACGTGGATGTGAAGGACGTGGATGTGAGGGACGTGGATGTGAGGGACGTGGATGTGAGGGACGTGGATGTGAGGGACGTGGATGTGAGGGACATGGATGTGAGGGACATGGATGTGAGGGACATGGATGTGAGGGACGTGGATGTGAGGGACGTGGATGTGAGGGACATGGATGTGAGGGACATGGATGTGAGGGACAGGGATGTGAGGGACAGGGATGTGAGGGACATGGATGTGAGGGACAGGGATGTGAGGGACAGGGATGTGAGGGACAGGGATGTGAGGGACAGGGATGTGAGGGACAGGGATGTGAGGGACATGGATGTGAGGGACATGGATGTGAGGGACAGGGATGTGAGGGACAGGGATGTGAGGGACAGGGATGTGAGGGACGTGGATGTGAGGGACGTGGATGTGAGGGACGTGGATGTGAAGGACGTGGATGTGAGGGACGTGGATGTGAGGGACGTGGATGTGAGGGACGTGGATGTGAGGGACGTGGATGTGAAGGACGTGGATGTGAGGGACGTGGATGTGAAGGACGTGGATGTGAGGGACGTGGATGTGAGGGACGTGGATGTGAGGGACGTGGATGTGAAGGACGTGGATGTGAGGGACGTGGATGTGAGGGACGTGGATGTGAGGGACGTGGATGTGAAGGACGTGGATGTGAGGGACGTGGATGTGAGGGACGTGGATGTGAAGGACGTGGATGTGAAGGACGTGGATGTGAAGGACGTGGATGTGAGGGACATGGATGTGAGGGACGTGGATGTGAGGGACGTGGATGTGAGGGACATGGATGTGAGGGACATGGATGTGAGGGACATGGATGTGAGGGACATGGATGTGAGGGACGTGGATGTGAGGGACATGGATGTGAGGGACATGTGAGGGACGTGGATGTGAGGGACGTGGATGTGAGGGACATGTGAGGGACATGGATGTGAGGGACGTGGATGTGAGGGACATGTGAGGGACATGGATGTGAGGGACGTGGATGTGAGGGACATGTGAGGGACGTGGATGTGAGGGACGTGGATGTGAGGGACATGGATGTGAGGGACGTGGATGTGAGGGACGTGGATGTGAGGGACATGGATGTGAGGGACGTGGATGTGAGGGACATGGATGTGAGGGACATGGATGTGAGGGACATGGATGTGAGGGACGTGGATGTGAGGGACGTGGATGTGAGGGACGTGGATGTGAGGGACGTGGATGTGAGGGACGTGGATGTGAGGGACGTGGATGTGAGGGACGTGGATGTGAAGGACGTGGATGTGAGGGACGTGGATGTGAGGGACATGGATGTGAGGGACATGGATGTGAAGGACATGGATGTGAGGGACGTGGATGTGAGGGACGTGGATGTGAGGGACATGGATGTGAGGGACATGGATGTGAAGGACATGGATGTGAGGGACGTGGATGTGAGGGACGTGGATGTGAGGGACGTGGATGTGAGGGACGTGGATGTGAAGGACGTGGATGTGAGGGACGTGGATGTGAGGGACATGGATGTGAGGGACATGGATGTGAAGGACATGGATGTGAGGGACGTGGATGTGAGGGACGTGGATGTGAGGGACATGGATGTGAGGGACGTGGATGTGAGGGACGTGGATGTGAGGGACGTGGATGTGAGGGACAGGGATGTGAGGGACGTGGATGTGAGGGACAGGGATGTGAGGGACGTGGATGTGAAGGACATGGATGTGAGGGACATGGATGTGAGGGACATGGATGTGAAGGACAGGGATGTGAGGGACGTGGATGTGAGGGACATGGATGTGAGGGACATGGATGTGAGGGACAGGGATGTGAGGGACGTGGATGTGAGGGACAGGGATGTGAGGGACGTGGATGTGAGGGACATGGATGTGAGGGACATGGATGTGAGGGACGTGGATGTGAGGGACGTGGATGTGAGGGACATGGATGTGAGGGACAGGGATGTGAGGGACGTGGATGTGAGGGACATGGATGTGAGGGACGTGGATGTGAGGGACATGGATGTGAGGGACATGGATGTGAGGGACAGGGATGTGAGGGACGTGGATGTGAGGGACAGGGATGTGAGGGACATGGATGTGAGGGACGTGGATGTGAGGGACATGGATGTGAGGGACAGGGATGTGAGGGACATGGATGTGAGGGACAGGGATGTGAGGGACAGGGATGTGAGGGACGTGGATGTGAGGGACAGGGATGTGAGGGACAGGGATGTGAGGGACAGGGATGTGAGGGACATGGATGTGAGGGACATGGATGTGAGGGACGTGGATGTGAGGGACGTGGATGTGAGGGACGTGGATGTGAGGGACGTGGATGTGAGGGACGTGGATGTGAGGGACGTGGATGTGAGGGACGTGGATGTGAGGGACGTGGATGTGAGGGACGTGGATGTGAAGGACGTGGATGTGAGGGACGTGGATGTGAGGGACGTGGATGTGAGGGACGTGGATGTGAGGGACGTGGATGTGAAGGACGTGGATGTGAGGGACGTGGATGTGAAGGACGTGGATGTGAGGGACGTGGATGTGAGGGACGTGGATGTGAGGGACGTGGATGTGAAGGACGTGGATGTGAGGGACGTGGATGTGAGGGACGTGGATGTGAAGGACGTGGATGTGAGGGACGTGGATGTGAGGGACGTGGATGTGAGGGACGTGGATGTGAAGGACGTGGATGTGAGGGACGTGGATGTGAGGGACGTGGATGTGAAGGACGTGGATGTGAAGGACGTGGATGTGAAGGACGTGGATGTGAGGGACGTGGATGTGAGGGACGTGGATGTGAGGGACGTGGATGTGAGGGACGTGGATGTGAGGGACATGGATGTGAGGGACATGGATGTGAGGGACATGGATGTGAGGGACGTGGATGTGAGGGACGTGGATGTGAGGGACATGGATGTGAGGGACATGGATGTGAGGGACATGGATGTGAGGGACGTGGATGTGAGGGACGTGGATGTGAGGGACATGGATGTGAGGGACATGGATGTGAGGGACGTGGATGTGAGGGACGTGGATGTGAGGGACGTGGATGTGAGGGACGTGGATGTGAGGGACGTGGATGTGAGGGACATGGATGTGAGGGACATGGATGTGAGGGACGTGGATGTGAGGGACGTGGATGTGAGGGACGTGGATGTGAGGGACGTGGATGTGAGGGACGTGGATGTGAGGGACGTGGATGTGAGGGACGTGGATGTGAGGGACGTGGATGTGAGGGACGTGGATGTGAGGGACGTGGATGTGAGGGACATAGAGGGACAGGGAGTGAGCGAGAGCAGCGAGGGGCAGATGGAGAGCTGGTTCCACCTGCACTGGGTAGAAGATGGCCTGCAGAGTCGGCAGAGTCTCTGTGAAAAATCGCTCCCAAACGACAGAAAGAGCGTCGAGCTGCTCCTCTCCTGAACACACAGATGGACAAAGAGTTACCACGGAGACCAGGGCCGAGCGACTATCTGTGCGTTTCCATTCTGACAACTTACACAACGAAGACAAGAATCACATGGACCTCAGCACATGTTTGAAGAGAGAACAACATACGGACATACAGGTGTTCAACTAAAGCAACTTATACCATGGTCTGGGTGAATACTGGATTCTGATTGGCTGGTGCATTATTTTGGTATAACCGCACACGTAGTCCGGTGGTTAAATCACTGGGATGTCACTCCGCTGTGGGAGATGGATTTAGAGTTAATTTCAACGTTTTTGTCCAAAACCAAACGTTTGCTAAATGTTTGTAGAGGAGAGTGAGCAGCTAGGTTAGCTACTGTTAATAACATATGAGCTTTACATTTCTATTGGAAACGGTTAAGGCTATTCATCATTTTCAGGCGTACATAAAATGATCCTGCATTGAAGCATATTTGTCTGGATTAGTAAAGTCAAACATAAAAGTTTGAGTTGGGGGGGCCCAGGTGTGAGCGACTCCACCGCAGCTGTTTCCATAAACAGTTGAGCTGGTTGAGCTAGCTAGCTTTAGCTTCAGGTTAAACGTTGTTCACTTTTTGTAGTGCAATTGAATAAGATTTTAGCATTCAAATCATAAGAAAACAACTCTTTTCCAGTAAGATGTGATTTATTATCTGATTTTGAATGCCTTTTATTATTCTAAGTGCCAAAGTACTTCTACCACTTACAGATTTCACTGAAAAACTCAAATCAAACTAGATCAATCAGACGGTTTAACCAGGCCCTGACCTTATATTTTTACTTGTTAATGATTTTGTCCAAGTTCTAGATCAAATAAGTATGAAATAAAATGAAATGTTTACCGGGCGTGAGCTGGATTTGGTCGAGGACGTCGGACAGGCCCCGCGTGAGCAGCTGGTTCTGAAAAACAACATTAACGTTATTATTCCCGTTTCTTTCCTCTGAGGGCCGTGATCTGAACCCAACGAGGTTAGACTCAGTCCCAGTGAGAAATAACCACGTTAGGAACAATAACTTCCTCATGTGGCTGCGCAGGTGATCAGCATCCGGCTCGAAGGACCACATTAAAAACAGGGCAAGACTTTTATTTTATTTTATTTCAGTCAGTATCTTCACACAGACACGATTGACTACAAAACATGAAAACACTGAAACAAAGACTGAAAAGGGTTTTGGCTGAAGTGAAACCCTATTGCAACACATCAATCAATAATGTAATGTAAAGACAAAGTGCACACAGGAGAGTTTATATGTGAGTTTGCGCTAGTGCCTTATAATAATTACACTAGATTTGAACATTTTTTTGAAAGCGTTTAAGGATGTTGAGTTTTTGAAGGTGTCATTCAGAACATTCCAGACGTTTCCTCCTCTGACTGAGACACATCTGGCTTTGGTGTTTGTTCCAAATGCACTTTTCTGATAGATATGAGTTCCTCTGAGATGTTAGCCAGTCTCTCTGGGTTTAAACCTTTCTTGTTTACATTCAGGAAGTTTATGGTTATGAACCTTATACATAACAATAACTGTGCCGAGATCAACTAAGTCGTGTAGTTTTAGTGTTTTAATTTAATGAACAAAGGATTTGTTGGGGCAAAACAATCTGTATTCTGACCACTTTTTTCTGTAGGATAAAAACGGGTTGGGTTGTACTTTTATAATGATTCCCCCAGAGCACCACACCATCATTTAGGTGTGGAAGAGTGAGAGCATTGTATAATAAATGGAGTGATTTTTGATTTACAACTGCTTTGATTTCACATAATTTACATGCACTTTCCAATTTAGTCTTTAACCAACATGTACTCCCAAAAATTTGGTATCACACACACTCTCAATTTCCATGATAATTTATTATAGTCAAACCATCTTTTTAGTGATTCTAGTTCCTTTTCAACTGTTCAACATTTTGTCCAGAACAATCGAGGCTGGTGTCATCAGCAAACAGAATACACTGCGTGTTCTTAAGGACTTGAGAGATGTCATTTTCATCACTTTTCATTTCATTTAGGCTTTTTTTCATTTAGGGATTAGGGCTGCACAGTGTGAGGAGTGATTGTGCCGTTTGAAAACTGTCTTAAATATTGTAATAGCGATAATTGCAACATTTTACTAAACCATTTCAAAACAGATCATTGACATCATTTCAAACAAAAAGCGTACTACATTTCTTTCATCCAAAAATGTGCCAAAACAAAACCTAAAATGGAACTAATTTAAGAAAACCATGAATTTCTTAGAATATATGATTTTTCTTAGAGACAGATCCTGCTCAAAGTATTTTTACTGTGCGCGTTCAACAAAAATACAATACTATGGTATAAAACAAACTGTAGTCTTGACTAGGGCTGGTCCCGTTACATTTCTTTCTATACCGATACTTGAACGATACTTTTCCCGATAACTGTGCTCAAATATTTGTCATCCAGGACCAGAAAACAGAACAATAATGTGTGGAAGATCCGCAAATTTAAAATATTGACCCCAAAAAAAAATGTGGGGAAAAAATTGACAATAAATTGGGTAAAAACTTAGAAATAGGAAAAACATTAGTAATAAAAATTAGCAAAAATAACGGAAAAAATGTGGGAAAATGAGAAAGAAATTGGGGCAAAAATAAGAAAAAAAAAATGTGTCAAACGCACGACAACACAGGAGACCAAAAAGCAAGAAAACAACAATAAACAAAAACGCCAAACTCCAAATAAAAACATTGAAATATGAAAAAAGCAACAAACCCAGAGCAAAACAGGCGTCAAAAATAATGAAAAAGCGACAAAACACAATAAAAATGTGTTGACAACGAAAGGGAAAAATCTTTTGTAGGTCTTAGCTTTCAAATGAGGAGTTACTCTGGTCTATAGGCTGTAAACTCCAGTCGAGAAGCTTTAGATTTGGGTAAAGCTGAACTGGAGAAAATGTGCTCAGTTAAGGCGGGGGTTAAGGCAGTCCCTGGACCAGCACTTTTTTCGGTATCTGCTTAAAGGCGGCCCCGGTAGAAGATTTTTTTTTGCATTTGTGGCATTAAAAATATAGTATTTATGTTCTAAAATGGCATTAAAAAGCATTAAATTTGCCGTGACTGAAACCCTGGATCATATTCTGGCGACATGTTCTGCTGTCCTGTTGGTTGACCTTTAAATGCTGAAATCCAGGAGGTTTATTGTCCTGGTAAAGCGTCACCAAAAGTCTCCATCGGCCTCCGTCTCCGCTCTTAAATGAACTCTTTTTTAGTGATCGGATAAACGTGTCCTCTCGGTGACCGCGGCTCCAGGTCCAACCAAAGCAACAGATAAAAAGCAAAAGAGTTTAACCTGAAAACAAGGAAACAACAGCCTCTGGACAGTCAGATCAAATACTCAGATATCAGATAATCCCCGGCGATGTTTGGGATGAAAACAGAAGATGATTTATGATGATTCAGCTCAGACGTAGTTTCTGCAGCGCGGCCACAGACGTTCATTATGATATTTTATTATTATTATCGTTTTATAACAGATCCCGTAACCGCGGCGCTAACCGTGTGTGCATGACCTCGTTGTGTTAATTTGAATAAAGCAGGTCCTGGAGGTTTTTGGTTCAGGGACGAGCTGGAGCACAGATTATGGAGGTCAGTGCGAGCTGGAAATAATGATTAAAAAACAAAACTGGTCACACACATGGTTTCAATGAGCTGTAATGGCAGAAGATCTAGTGTTGCATTCACTTCATCATTAACCTCTTAACTCCCGCCTGAACCGAGAGGATCTTTTTCCTCACGTTATCACATTTTTTTCCATCATTTTTTTTGTTGGGTATTCAACTCATTTTTGTAACTTTTTTGTAATTTTTTTGTAATTTTTTTGTAATTTTTTTGTAATTTTTTTTGTCACATTTTTAATATTTTTTTGACCATTTTTTATAAATTTTTTGTCATTTTTTTGTCACATTTTTGTTACATTTTTGTAATTTTTTTGTAATTTTTTTGTCAAATTTTTATCACATTTTTGTCACATTTTTGTCATTTTTTCATCCATTTTTTGTCAAGTTCTTGTGACATTTTTGCCACTTTTTCATCCATTTTTCGTCACTTTTTGTCACATTTCCATCCTTGTTTTCGTCTCAGTTTTGTTGCTTTTTCACACCTTTTTTCCAGAAGCTTTTGGATTGGGGTAAAGCCAAACTGGAGAAACTGTGCTCGGTTCAGGTGGGAGTTAAGGGGTTAATATGAAGCAGTGAAGCATGAAGAGCACATTATAATCTTACTCAAGTCAAAGTAAAAAGTACTGTAAGAAAAAACTACTCTAAGAAGCAGGGGCGGATCCAGAAAAAAAAAATCACGGGGTGGAAACAGAGGCAATTTTGTCCATTTCGATGCAGGCTGAATCTACCAAAATTATATACAAATAGCAGCATTGTCCATAATATGAGTAGGGGGTTTCTAACTCAGGTCAAATTCAAACTTTTGTAAAAAATAAAATAAATGTTATTATCTTGGGAGCCACAGGAGTTGGCTCCTTATTTAGCTCTAATGTTGTTAGAATTCTTTGTCCTGTCAATAAAGTACTAACTGAGAGTGAGCCTCTGTAAGCACCAAGTAGCTTCTAGATGTGAGACATTGGTTATACAGACCAAAAAAAAAAAAAAAAATCAGGCTTTGAGGATCTGGATCGTTGAAACGCACGCAATGCATTTATGAAGTGCCAGGTTGATGACTAGACAGTTCCAAAAAAGTGACAAAAATCCAGGGGGGAAATGACAAAAATCCAGGGGAAAAATGACAAAAATCCAGCAAAAAAGATGACAAAAATCCAGGGAAAAAAGGAAAAAAATTCAGGAAAAAAGTGACAAAAATCCAGCAAAAAAGTGACAAAAATCCAGGAAAAAAAATGGCAAAAATCCAGCAAAAAAGTGACAAAAATCCAGGGGAAAAAGGACAAAAATCCAGGGGAAAAATGACAAAAATCCAGCAAAAAAGTGACAAAAATCCAGCAAAAAAGTGACAAAAATCCAGGGGAAAAAGGACAAAAATTCAGGAAAAAAATGACAAAAATCCAGCAAAAAAGTGACAAAAATCCAGCAAAAAAGTGACAAAAATCCAGGAAAAAAATGACAAAAATCCAGGAAAAAAATGACAAAAATCCAGGAAAAAAGTGACAAAAATCCAGCAAAAAATGGCAAAAATCCAGCAAAAAATGGCAAAAATCCAGCAAAAAAGTAACAAAAGTGCCAGAAAAAAGTGACAAAAACACATAAGGACGCAATGCATTTCTGAAGTGCCAGGTTGATGACTAGACAGTTCCAGACAAGGGCAATTTTTGAAAATGTTCTCTGTTTGTTCTTCATATCCCCCTGAAATCCTGAAATATCCCTTTAAACACGACAGTCAGAAAAAAAAAATCCCTTTTTCCGCCCAAAATGGTGCAGAAGTCGATGAAAACACTGTGTTTGTTACGTGTTGTTGGGGGGGAGTTTCTGTGCGAGAAGTGAAAATGCAGAGAATGTGGCGTTAAATCGATCTTTCACAGAGTCCAACAGGTCTGGGCTTGATTCGTTGGGCACAAAGTTCAGACCGTTCTACTGAAAAGCAGGTCTGAACCGTGACATGGAGGTCAGCGGTGCAGAACGATCGATTAAGTGAAATAAAGCAAACCTGAAAGTAGTCGGTGATGAAGGATCCCATCTCCGTCTTCAGGAGCCACCTGTGAGAAACAGACCAGACGGTTTTCTAACAGTGAGTGACAGTTTGAGCCTGAGAAGCTGAATAATGACCTGATGCTTTCGTTGAGTGAGTAGAGTTCGTTGGGCTGGAGATCTCCTCCCTGAAACACCTTCATCACCGCAGACTGCACACTGAAGGAGAAGAAACGGACCAGACATTTACTCAGGTTTAGGATGAGCGAGATGGTCCGATATCACACCCCCGGTATCACACCCCCGATATCACACCCCCGGCCCAAACAAGAAGTGTTATGTTTTTGTCACTTTTTTCCTGGATTTTTGTCTTTTTTTTGCTGGATTTTTGTCATTTTTCTGCTGGATTTTTGTCACTATTCGCTGGATTTTTGTCATTTTTTTCCTGGATTTTTGTCATTTTTTTTCCTGGATTTTTGTCATTTTTTTCCTGGATTTTTGTCATTTTTTTCCTGGATTTTTGTCTTTTTTTGCTGGATTTTTGTCATTTTTTTCCTGGATTTTTGTCTTTTTTTGCTGGATTTTTGTCATTTTTTTCCTGGATTTTTGTCATTTTTTTCCTGGATTTTTGTCATTTTTATGCTGGATTTTTGTCATTTTTATGCTGGATTTTTGTCATTTTTTTCCTGGATTTTTGTCACTTTTTTGCTGGATTTTTGTCATTTTTATGCTGGATTTTTGTCATTTTTTTCCTGGATTTTTGTCATTTTTATGCTGGATTTTTGTCATTTTTTTCCTGGATTTTTGTCATTTTTTTCCTGGATTTTTGTCATTTTTTTCCTGGATTTTTGTCATTTTTTTTGCTGGATTTTTGTCATTTTTTGCTGGATTTTTGTCTTTTTTTGCTGGATTTTTGTCATTTTTATGCTGGATTTTTGTCATTTTTTGCTGGATTTTTGTCTTTTTTTTGCTGGATTTTTGTCATTTTTATGCTGGATTTTTGTCATTTTTTTCCTGGATTTTTGTCATTTTTTTCCTGGATTTTTGTCATTTTTTTGCTGGATTTTTGTCATTTTTTGCTGGATTTTTGTCTTTTTTTCCTGGATTTTTGTCTTTTTTTTCCTGGATTTTTGTCTTTTTTTCCTGGATTTTTGTCATTTTTTCCCTGGATTTTTGTCTTTTTTTTCTGGATTTTTGTCTTTTTTTTCTGGATTTTTGTCTTTTTTTTCTGGATTTTTGTCATTTTTTTTCTGGATTTTTGTCTTTTTTTTTCCTGGATTTTTGTCTTTTTTTTCTGGATTTTTGTCTTTTTTTTCTGGATTTTTGTCACTTTTTTTTCCTGGATTTTTGTCACTTTTTTCCTGGATTTTTGTCACTTTTTTCCTGGATTTTTGTCTTTTTTTTTCTGGATTTTTGCCTTTTTTTTCCTGGATTTTTGCCTTTTTTTTCCTGGATTTTTGCCTTTTTTTCCTGGATTTTTGTCACTTTTTTCCTGGATTTTTGTCTTTTTTTTGCTGGATTTTTGTCTTTTTCTTCCTGGATTTTTGTCACTTTTTTCCTGGATTTTTGCCATTTTTGTCAATTTACATCCTCATTTTCTTCTCATTTTCTTCTCGTTTTTTGTCGCTATTTGTCATTTTTTGTCATTTTTTATCAATTTTTTTAATCAATTTTTTTGTCACATTTTTGTCACATTTTTACCACTTTTTAATACATTTTTCGTCACTTTTTGTCAATGTTTTCTCCCTTTTTTTCCTCACTTTTCCATCATTGTTTTTGTCTCAGTTTTTTTGCTCTTTCCTCACCTTTTTCCCAGAAGCTTTTGGATTGGGGTAAAGCCAAACTGGAGAAAACGTGCTCGGTTCAGGTGGGAGTTAAGGGGTTAAAAACATGTCCATATTTAGCCACACGGTCCTCCTGAACCTCTCCTTAGATCCATCTCAGTTTGGGACGTTTTAGATGAAAACTCTCGTCTCCAGAAAGAGCCTCCGGACGTGACCCGGTGCCACCTTCACTTCCTGGACATCCTGCTGCACAACGGCAGGAAATACAGACACGACTCTGAAAGGAGCGATGACAAACTCCAGCAGAGCCCGAGGGCAGAGGTAAAGGACTGAGGTAAAGGACTGAGGTAAAGGACTGAGGTAAAGGACTGAGGTAAAGGACTGAGGTAAAGGACTGAGGTAAAGGACTGAGCGATGACAAACTCCAGCAGAGGCAAAGGACTGAGGTAAAGGACTGAGCGATGACAAACTCCAGCAGAGGCAAAGGACTGAGGTAAAGGACTGAGGTAAAGGACTGAGGTAAAGGACTGAGGTAAAGGACTGAGGTAAAGGACTGAGGTAAAGGACTGAGGTAAAGGACTGAGCGGTCTGAACCTGGAGGTCACTGTTCTGGGCTTTTATCTTCAAGATAAGCTGCTGATCCACACGGACAAAGAGTTCATGTTCTTCTGCAGATAAATGCCTGTTAATGTTCTTGTGAATCAGACAAAGAGATGTGATTTGAGATGTGAAAAAAAAATGACAAAAAATGACAAAAATCTGATTAAAAATTGACAAAAAAATGACAAAAATGTGACAAAAAAATGACAAAAATTTGATTAAAAATTGACGAAAAAATGACAAAAATTTGATAAAAAATGGACGAAAAAATGACAAAAATTTGACAAAAAAAACGACCAAAAATTTATAAAAAATTGACCAAAAAAACGACAAAAATTGGATAAAAAATTGACGAAAAAATGACAAAAATGTGACAAAAAAATGACAAAAAATTGACGAAAAAATTGACGAAAAAATGACAAAAATGTGACAAAAAAATGACGAAAAATGACAAAAAAATGATAAAAAACTGACCAAAAAAATGACAAAAATTGGATTAAAACATTACAAAAAAATAAAAAAATAAATAAAAAAAAATGATACAAAATTGACGAAAAAATGACAAAAATGTGACAAAAAATGACAAAAAATTGATTAAAAATTGACAAAAAAAATGACAAAAAAATGACAAAAATTGGATTAAAAAATGACCAAAAAATTACAAAAAAAAATACAAAAAATGGATAAAAAATTGACGAAAAAATAACAAAAATGTGACAAAAAAATGACAAAAAATTGACGAAAAAATTGACGAAAAAATGACAAAAATGTGACAAAAAATGACAAAAATTTGATTAAAAAAATGACAAAATAAAGACTCCAGAAAGAGCCTCCGGACGTGACCCGGTGCCACCTTCACTTCCTGGACATCCTGCTGCAAAACGGCAGGAAATACAGACACAACTCTGAAAGGAGCAATGACAAACTCCAGCACAGCCCGAGGGCAGAGGTAAAGGACTGAGGTAAAGGACTGAGGTAAAGGACTGAGGTAAAGGACTGAGGTAAAGGACTGAGGTAAAGGACTGAGGTAAAGGACTGAGGTAAAGGACTGAGGTAAAGGACTGAGGTAAAGGACTGAGGTAAAGGACTGAGCGGTCTGAACCTGGGCTTTTATCTTCAAGATAAGCAGCTGCTGATCCACACGGACAAAGAGTTCATGTTCTTCTGCAGATAAATGCCTGTTAATGTTCTTGTGAATCAGACAAAGAGATGTGATTTGAGATGTGAAAAAAAAATGACAAAAAATGACAAAAATCTGATTAAAAATTGACGAAAAAATGACAAAAATGTGACAAAAAAATGACAAAAATTTGATAAAAAATTGACGAAAAAATGACAAAAATGTGACAAAAAAATGACAAAAATGACAAAAAAATGATAAAAAATTGACAAAAAAATGACAAAAATTGGATTAAAACATTACAAAAAAATACAAAAATAAAATAAAAAAAATTGATAAAAAAATGACGAAAAAATGACAAAAATGTGACAAAAAAATGTCCAAAATGACAAAAAAATTGATAAAAAAATTGACCAAAAAAACGACAAAAATTGGATTAAAAAATTACAAAAAAATACAAAAAATTGATAAAAAATTGACGAAAAAATGACAAAAATGACAAAAAATTGATAAAAAATTGACAAAAAAAATGACAAAAATTGGATTAAAACATTACAAAAAAATACAAAAATAAAATAAAAAAAATTGATAAAAAAATGACGAAAAAATGACAAAAATGTTACAAAAAAATGTCCAAAATGACAAAAAAATTGATAAAAAAATTGACCAAAAAAACGACAAAAATTGGATTAAAAAATTACAAAAAAATACAAAAAATTGATAAAAAATTGACGAAAAAATGACAAAAATGACAAAAAATTGATAAAAAATTGACAAAAAAATGACAAAAATTGGATTAAAACATTACAAAAAAATAAAAAATAAAATAAAAAAAATGACGAAAAAAATGACGAAAAAAAGACAAAAATGTGACAAAAAAATGACAAAAATGTGACAAAAAATGACAATAAATTGGATTAAAAAATGACAAAAAAATGACAAAAAAAATACAAAAAATGGATAAAAAATTGACGAAAAAATAACAAAAATGTGACAAAAAAATGACAAAAAATTGACGAAAAAAATGACAAAAATGTGACAAAAAAATGACAAAAAATTGATTAAAAATTGACGAAAAAATGACAAAATTGTGACAAAAAAATGACAAAAATGACAAAAAAATGATAAAAAATTGACAAAAAAATGACAAAAATTGGATTAAAACATTACAAAAAAATACAAAAATAAAATAAAAAAAATTGATAAAAAAATGACGAAAAAATGACAAAAATGTGACAAAAAAATGTCCAAAATGACAAAAAAATTGATAAAAAAATTGACCAAAAAAACGACAAAAATTGGATTAAAAAATTACAAAAAAATACAAAAAATTGATAAAAAATTGACGAAAAAATGACAAAAATGACAAAAAATTGATAAAAAATTGACAAAAAAAATGACAAAAATTGGATTAAAACATTACAAAAAAATACAAAAATAAAATAAAAAAAATTGATAAAAAAATGACGAAAAAATGACAAAAATGTTACAAAAAAATGTCCAAAATGACAAAAAAATTGATAAAAAAATTGACCAAAAAAACGACAAAAATTGGATTAAAAAATTACAAAAAAATACAAAAAATTGATAAAAAATTGACGAAAAAATGACAAAAATGACAAAAAATTGATAAAAAATTGACAAAAAAATGACAAAAATTGGATTAAAACATTACAAAAAAATAAAAAATAAAATAAAAAAAATGACGAAAAAAATGACGAAAAAAAGACAAAAATGTGACAAAAAAATGACAAAAATGTGACAAAAAATGACAATAAATTGGATTAAAAAATGACAAAAAAATGACAAAAAAAATACAAAAAATGGATAAAAAATTGACGAAAAAATAACAAAAATGTGACAAAAAAATGACAAAAAATTGACGAAAAAATGACAGAAATGTGACAAAAAATGACAAAAATTTGATTAAAAAAATGACAAAATAAAGACTCCAGAAAGAGCCTCCGGACGTGACCCGGTGCCACCTTCACTTCCTGGACATCCTGCTGCACAACGGCAGGAAATACAGACACGACTCTGAAAGGAGCCATGACAAACTCCAGCAGAGCCCGAGGGCAGAGGTAAAGGACTGAGGTAAAGGACTGAGGTAAAGGACTGAGGTAAAGGACTGAGGTAAAGGACTGAGGTAAAGGACTGAGGTAAAGGACTGAGGTAAAGGACTGAGGTAAAGGACTGAGGTAAAGGACTGAGGTAAAGGACTGAGCGGTCTGAACCTGGGCTTTTATCTTCAAGATAAGCTGCTGCTGATCCACACGGACAAAGAGTTCATGTTCTTCTGTAGATAAATGACTTTTAATGTTCTTGTGAATCAGACAAATAGATTTGATTTGAGATGTGAAAAAAAAATGACAAAAAATGACAAAAATCTGACTAAAAATTGACGAAAAAATGACAAAAATGTGACAAAAAAATGACAAAAAATGACAAAAAAAATGACAAAAATTGGATTAAAAAATTACAAAAAAATACAAAAAATTGATAAAAAATTGACGAAAAAATGACAAAAATGTGACAAAAAATGACACAAAATTGATTAAAAATTGACCAAAAAAATGACAAAAAAATGACAAAAATTGGATTAAAAAATGACAAAAAAAATACCACAAAAATACAAAAAATGGATAAAAAATTGACGAAAAAATGACAAAAATGTGACAAAAAAATGACAAAAAATTGACAAAAAAATTGACGAAAAAATGACAAAAATGTGACAAAAAATGACAAAAATTGGATTAAAAAAATGACAAAATAAAGACTCCAGAAAGAGCCTCCGGACGTGACCCGGTGCCACCTTCACTTCCTGGACATCCTGCTGCACAACGGCAGGAAATACAGACACGACTCTGAAAGGAGCCATGACAAACTCCAGCAGAGCCCGAGGGCAGAGGTAAAGGACTGAGGTAAAGGACTGAGGTAAAGGACTGAGGTAAAGGACTGAGGTAAAGGACTGTGGTAAAGGACTGAGGTAAAGGACTGAGGTAAAGGACTGAGGTAAAGGACTGAGGTAAAGGACTGAGGTAAAGGACTGAGGTAAAGGACTGAGGTAAAGGACTGAGGTAAAGGACTGAGGTAAAGGACTGAGGTAAAGGACTGAGGTAAAGGACTGAGGTAAAGGACTGAGGTAAAGGACTGAGGCAAAGGACTGAGCGGTCTGAACCTGGGCTTTTATCTTCAAGATAAGCTGCTGCTGATCCACACGGACAAAGAGTTCATGTTCTTCTGCAGATTGATGACTGTTAATGTTCTTGTGAATCAGACAAATAGATGTGCTTTTACTTTGACATTTGTAATAAGATTTTGAACATAACACTTTGGAAGGAACTTAACCTCTTAACTCCCGCCTGAACCGTGAGGATCTTTTTCCTCACGTCATCAGATTTTTTTTCCATCATTTTTTTGTTGGGTATTCAACTCATTTTTGTAACTTTTTATGTCATTTTTTTTTTAATTTTTTCGTCCATTTTTTATCACATTTTTGTCACATTTTATGTCATTTTTTTTGTCATTTTTTGTCATTTTTTTGTCACATTTTTGTCATTTTTTGTCACATTTTGTTCACTTTTTTGTAAATTTGTTGTAATTTTTTTTGTCAAATTTTTATCATATTTTTGTATTTTTTTGTCATTTTTTTGTTACATTTTTGACATTTCTACGTCCATTTTTCATCCATTTTTCGTCACTTTTTTGTCACATTTCCATCATTGTTTTCGTCTCAGTTTTGTTGCTATTTTCACAGCTTTTTTCCAGATGCTTTTGGATTGGGGTAAAGCCAAACTGGAGAAAATGTGCTCGGTTCAGGTGGGAGTTAAATTTGATTAAAAAAATGACAAAAAAATCGACAAAAATCGACCAAAAAATGACAAAAAAATTATACAAAATGGACAAAAAATGTGACAAAAAATCCCCAAAAAGTTACAAAAATGAGTTGAATACCTGACAAAAAAATGATGGAAAAAAAATCTGACGTGAGGAAAAAGATCCTCTCGGTTCAGGTGGGAGTTAAGAGGTTAGATAGATAGATGATACTTTATTGATTTCACAGATGGAGATGAGAGAGCATCCGGCAGCAGCACCTATTCAGTGCGCACCACTTAAAGGAGAAAAACTGACCCCAGATCTGCAGAGACAGGCTTCTGGTTGTGAGCGTTTGAAACAAGTGTGTCCGGATTGGTCAACAATGTCATGTGATCACTGTCGGCACAACACCGTTCAGAGGCGGAGGTACGAGTCTTCCGAAACTTGACCTTTATTTAACCTCTTAACTCCCACCTGAACGTGTTTTCTCCTGTTCTCCAAATCTAAAAGCTTCTTCAAAATGGCGACAAAAAACGAGAAGAAAATGAGGATGTAAATTGACAAAAAAAGACAAAAAAACAGCAAAAAAATTACAAAAATCCAGCAAAAAAGTGATTAAAAAAAACGGCAAAAAATGGCAAAAAACGGCAAAAAAATGGCAAAATATCAGCAAAAAAGTGATAAAAAAACGGCAAAAAATGGCAAAAAAAACAGCAAAAAAATGACAAAAAATCAGCAAAAAAGTGATAAAAAAAACAGCCAAAAATGGCATAAAAAACAGCAAAAAAATGACAAAAAATCAGCAAAAAAGTGATAAAAAAAACGGCAAAAAAAGTGATAAAAAAAATTTGCAAAAAATGGCAAAAAACAGCAAAAAAATGACAAAAAATCAGCAAAAAAGTGATAAAAAAACGGCAAAAATCCAGCAAAAAAGTGATTAAAAAAAACGGCAAAAAATGGCAAAAAAACAGCAAAAAAATGACAAAAAATCAGCAAAAAAGTGATTAAAAAAAAACGGCAAAAAAATGGCAAAAAAACAGCAAAAAAATGACAAAAAATCAGCAAAAAAGTGATAAAAAAAAACGGCAAAAATCCAGCAAAAAAGTGACAAAAAAACAGCAAAAAACAAACAAAAATCCAGCAAAAAAAGTGATAAAAAAACAGCAAAAAATGGCAAAAAACCAGCAAAAAAATGACAAAAAATCATCAAAAAAGTGATTAAAAAAACGGCAAAAATCCAGCAAAAAGGTGATTAAAAAAACCGGCCAAAAAATGGCAAAAAAAACAGCAAAAAAGTGACAAAAAAAGTGACAAAAAAAGTACAATGGCAAAGAGGAGAGAATGCGTTTGGTTTTGGCGGGTGGTAAGAGGTTAACCAGGAAAGTCCCACTGAGAGTAAGAATCTCTCTCTCTCACACAGGGGAGTCCCGGCCGCTCTCTACATGTTTTTAGTGGTCGGGGAAACAGGAGCACCCGAAGGAAACCTGCGCAGACACAGAACGGCCCCGTCCAGGTGGCGATCGAACCCGGGACCTAACGAAGCCCAAACCGCGTGGCCTTTGTGGGCGTTAACTAGTCCTTTGAGCCGCTGCTGTGAGAGGAAAATGAAAAAGGGAAGTTGCTACTATTTCTCTGTGTGTATTTCACTCTGTCATGGGCGGCTGCTTCCCGTGTGTCGCTTTTGGGAGGGTAAAATCACCCACGCAACTCAGGAAGACTCACCGTGAGAAAAGTGTTGCAAAATCGGGTAAAAAGTAATGTGCTCAGCTTAAAGGAACAGGCCACCGTTTTTCCACTCTGAGATGTTCTTACCTGAGCTTAGACGAGTTGATGTGTACCTGTCTGGTCTTTACGTGTGCACAAACAGAGCACAAACAGCGTTAGCATTTAGCCTCTGCTCCTCTATGGGGCCAAACGGGAGTCTAAGCGGATAAAAAGGGGGACTATTGTAAGGCGTAATAATACTATAGGAGTACTTTGACTTTACTGCGCAGACGTCGAAGTGCTCCTGGTGTTATTACGCCGCACAATATAGTCCCTTTTGTATCCGCTTAGAAAATCCACATGTTTAATTTGGTGTAACTCTGCCTGGATCGTGTAAAGGCTCACGTAACCGTATGTAAATAGGGAATATGTGGAAGAGCTTGGTTGTTTCAAACTTCACTCCCGTTTGGGTCCATAGAGGAGAGGAGGAGAGGCTAAATGCTAACAACATGTTTGGTCTTTTTGCGTGACTGAGCGCATGCGTAAAGACCAGACAGGTACACATCAACTCGTCTAAGCTCAGGTAAGAACATATCTCAGTATTTAAAGACGGTGGCCTGTTCCTTTAAGGAAAGTTACTGTATTAAGACTCACTTTTTTGTTATCGATTCTATCTTACACTTTCATATTAAAAATAAACACATATAGCAGATTGCTAAGACCTTAAAGAGGGGGTGTTCTGCTTTTGTCAGTCCCATAGCACCAGTCTATATCTCACTACAATGATGACAAACCTTCTGTTGGTCTGTAAATGCAGTAAATTAGAATAACTGCCTTGTATAAAATGTCTCTCTCAAAATGGCTGTAGTGAATGTCTTGAAATAGGCCTCTGTCTCTTTAAGAACCTCTGAGCCTTTAGACACGCCCCCTCCACACGCTGTCTGTGGCATCAGTGGGGAGGGGGTTCTGCTGAGGAGCAGTGGTCGGTTACTCGGCTGGTGACCAAAGCTCGGAGGCGTCTCCAGGAGGTGGGGGCGTTCCTAGGAGGACTCAGGCAAACCTATCCCTAAAATGGCCGCCATCAGAGTTTTTACAGATTACTCAGAAATACGTGAATGTGCCAAGGCAACACTTCAGCCATGTTTTTAATGAGGGAGTGACAGAATAACATGATGGAAAGCTTGAAAAAGTCCATTTTGCATAATACCCCCATTTAACCACATTGAAAACGAATCCCTTCCACCCCAGTATCATTTAAAGTGACTATACGGAGTTTAAAAATGTTAAAAATATGTTCCAGCCATGTCCTAATGTGTAGAATGTTTCTATTTGTATTAAATGTTTATTTTATGAATCTGTACAGCACTTTGGGGGAGTGCCTTCTGTTTGTAAATGTGCTCTATAAATAAATTTGACCTTGACCTACAATGAGCTCAGACCTGTTCACCACCGCCTCTAAAATCCCTATCACTAAAAATGTTGTTACTTTGGGTCTGAAGTGCCGTAATGCACAAGCTTAACCTCTTAACTCCCGCCTGAACCGAGAGCATTTTCTCCAGTTCAGCTTTACCCAAATCCTGTAGGTCAGTGTAACGCCTCATTTGAAAGCTAAGACCTACAAAACTGAATTGATCTTTTTCCTCACGTCATCAGATTTTTTTTCAGCACTTTTTTGTTGGGCAGTCGTCTCATTTTTATCAAATTTTCGTGACTTTTTTGTCACTTTTTCGTCAAATTATTCACATTTTTGTCAAATTCTTATCACTATTTTGTCCATTTTTTTCTCAATTTTTCGCCAATTTTTCCTCACTTTTTTCACATTTTCATCCTTGTTCTCGTCTCAGTTTTGTTGCTATTTTCACACCTTTTTTCCAAAAGCTTTTGGATTGGGGTAAAGCTGGAGAAAATGTGCTCGGTTCAGGCGGGAGTAAAGGGGTTAATATAGAGACTGCAGTTACACATATGGCCTGACGTGGCAGTAGTGAGCATAAAATGGCCAACTTGCATCCAGCCCCTTTAAGAAACTAAAATATTCCATTGTGCTTCTCCAAACTCCAAAACTAGGTGCTGTTGCTGCCAAAAAGTTGAGTTTACTATTCATTTCATTGACTGCTCATTTCTAATGCAAAGTCCAGCCATGGGAACTTCCTCTGACACGGCTTCATTCAGAATTACAGAAGGAGAACATGATCTGGACCTGTTCCAGGCGCTGGTGTTGGACAGCTGCAGGGCCGTGGAGCTGGCGTGGAATCGAGCCAAGTCCGACAGAACCGGGGAGCTCATGAAGCGAGGCCTCGGCCGCCGGAACGATCCCATCATGCACCGGGGCTGAGGAGAGACAGACGGGAACGACGTCAGAGATTCATCTGGTACAAATACGTGACCGCGGAACATCCCTTTTGATATTTATACAGGAAAAAGTACAATGTTGGTGTTAGGGCCGTGCAATTAATCGAAATTCGATTACGATTTCGATTACAACAGTAAACGATTACAAAATTAGCATAATCGCAAAAAATCGATTATAATATTTTTTTTCAAATTTTTTTCAATATTTCAATAATGTCTTTTTCTGCTGGATTTTTGTAATTTTTTTTTATGGATTTTTGTCTTTTTTTGCTGGATTTTTGTCTTTTTTAGCTGGATTTTTGGCTTTTTTTTGCTGGATTTTTGTCACTTTTTTGCTGGATTTTTGTCACTTTTTTGCTGGATTTTTGTCTTTTTTTCAATGGATTTTTGTCACTTTTTTGCTGGATTTTTGTCACTTTTTTGCTGGATTTTTGTCACTTTTTTGCTGGATTTTTGTCACTTTTTTGCTGGATTTTTGTCACTTTTTTGATGGATTTTTGTCAATTTTTTGCTGGATTTTTGTCACTTTTTTGCTGGATTTTTGTCAATTTTTTGCTGGATTTTTGTCACTTTTTTGATGGATTTTTGTCACTTTTTTGATGGATTTTTGTCACTTTTTTGCTGGATTTTTGTCACTTTTTTGATGGATTTTTGTCACTTTTTTGATGGATTTTTGTCACTTTTTTGCTGGATTTTTGTAATTTTTTTGCTGGATTTTTGTCAATTTTTTTGATGGATTTTTGTCACTTTTTTGATGGATTTTTGTCACTTTTTTGCTGGATTTTTGTCACTTTTTTGCTGGATTTTTGTCAATTTTTTTGATGGATTTTTGTCACTTTTTTGATGGATTTTTGTCTTTTTTTGCTGGATTTTTGTCACTTTTTTGCTGGATTTTTGTCAATTTTTTTGATGGATTTTTGTCACTTTTTTGATGGATTTTTGTCACTTTTTTGATGGATTTTTGTCACTTTTTTGCTGGATTTTTTTCTTTTTTTGATGGATTTTTTTCTTTTTTTGATGGATTTTTGTCACTTTTTTGCTGGATTTTTGTCACTTTTTTGCTGGATTTTTGTCACTTTTTTGATAGATTTTTGTCTTTTTTTGATGGATTTTTGTCACTTTTTTGCTGGATTTTTGTCAATTTTTTGCTGGATTTTTGTCACTTTTTTGCTGGATTTTTGTCACTTTTTTGATGGATTTTTGTCACTTTTTTGATGGATTTTTGTAATTTTTTTGATGGATTTTTGTCTTTTTTTTAATGGATTTTTGACACTTTTTTGATGGATTTTTGTCACTTTTTTGATGGATTTTTGTCATTTTTTTGATGGATTTTTGTCACTTTTTTGATGGATTTTTGTCACTTTTTTGATGGATTTTTGTCTTTTTTTGATGGATTTTTGTCACTTTCTTGATGGATTTTTGTCACTTTTTTGATGGATTTTTTTTAAAGGCAACAAATAATCGTTTGAATAATCGTGATTTCAATTATGACAAAAATAATCGTGATTATTATTTTTTCAATAATCGAGCAGCCCTAGTTGGTGTTACTTTAGCTCACGGGGGAAAAGGTAAGTGGTGTCGAGACCCCGATCTTCACAACAGTGTCATGTTTTAGGTTTTGTTACAGAGAGGACGCTTCTTTATGACCCAACAATGAACTCCAGCTCTTCTGCTTTGTCCTCTCTCACCTGTGTGTGTTCTAATAACGGTGTTTCCCCTTTTGTTCAGAGCGGGACGGCCCCAAGCAAACCTACAAAACCCTTTGTAGCCTCAGTTTAGTCCTGGGTCGGTTCTGTTTTTAGTTTGCTCCATTTCCTCTTCTTCCAAATTTAAAGCCATTTCACTGCCTCAAACCCAAAATATCAATGCATGAACAATATTTAATGATGTTAACCGCAAAGGAGTGATTGAAAACATTCAAAGCAACTGGGCACAATGGGAAACTATCACCAGGGGTCGGCAACGTCAGGCCCGGGGGCCAAATCCGGCCCTCCAGCACAGAAACTCTAGCCCCCAAAATGATTTAGAAAAATATTATGATGCAAAAGTAATCTTAAAATGCGAGAAATAGTGTCAGTATTTTAAAAATGTCCAGTCAGAACATCCCGCTTGGTCATATATAATGTTACAGTGATTCTGTACTGGTGGGTCGGGGCCCAAAAGTGGGTCGCGAGTCTATAGGGAACTAACTGTCTGTTAAAATGAATGTTATTGGGTTGTTTTGCTCATAATTTCAGTCTTAATGGGAAATCTACTGCTTGTTCAACAAAAACGTGTGTGGAAAATATGTAAGGATTAAACACTTCGCGGAGTAACACCGCTCCGCTGCGTGTTGTGGTGTTCTTGACTCCGCGTCGTGCATTATAACGTCTAACGCGGCTCCTCGTTGTTTAATCCGCTTATACCAGGGTCCCACAAACGTAACATTCATAATAAATGTGTTTTTCATTGACTAAAGTCACTAAATCTGCCAGACTACGGGACTATTTTGTGTGGGTTATTAGCCGGTCACTGAAGGCTGGTCTCAGAGCGAGTCATTCTCCGCAGCTATTACGAGGATCTCAGTCAGGCTCAACGACACAACATCAGCACAGAATCACAACACAACAGGACTAACCCGGAAACACTTTTCCCTGGAAGGAAACACCGATATGCGGCACTCGTGGGCAGGAGTTATTTACCTTTTACAAGGTTTAACCTGAAGCTAAAGCTAGCTTAGCTCAACCAGCTCAACTGTTTATGGAAACAGCTGCGGTGGAGTCGCTCACACCTGGGCCCCCCCAACTCAAACTTTTATGTTTGACTTTACTAATCCAGACAAAGATGCTTCAATGCAGGATCATTTTATGTACGCCTGAAAATGATGAATAGCCTTAACCGTTTCCAATAGAAATGTAAAGCTCATATGTTATTAACAGTAGCTAACCTAGCTGCTCACTCTCCTCTACAAACATTTAGCAAACACTAAATCCATCTCATACGTTCCTGTCAGTCACTAATTACGCCTTTATCTGACTCAGCTGTGTCATGCGTTGCTATGGCGACGCCACAGCGGAGTGACATCCCAGTGATTTAACCACCGGACTACGTGTGCGGTTACACCAAAATAATGCACCAGCCAATCAGAGTCCAGTATTCACCCAGACCATGGTGTAATAGTTATTATACGATATGACAAATAATGACAAATTACAGTTTTATGTGGGTCCTCGGATGAAAATAGTTTAGGCCACAATGTTGAGGTTCGGCCCTTGGATGTTTTGGCCCTCCACGACACAAACCCGCCCACCCCTGCTTTACATAAATGACAAACTGACAAACTGAGTGTGTTTCGGACCACATCTTTATCATTATTTCAATAAACTTTATGGTGTAAAGATTGAGCAATGCCACTATTTAAAAAAAAAAACTTAGATGTAATGCATGTTGGAATCAAATGTGTAAAGGGTGAGTGTCCAGGTAAAGGGTGAGTGTCCAGGTAAAGGGTGAGTGTCCAGATAAAGGCTGAGTGTCCAGGTAAAGGCTGAGTGTCCAGGTAAAGGCTGAGTGTCCAGGTAAAGGCTGAGTGTCCAGGTAAAGGGTGAGTGTCCAGGTAAAGGGTGAGTGTCCAGATAAAGGCTGAGTGTCCAGGTAAAGGGTGAGTGTCCAGGTAAAGGTGAGTGTCCAGATAAAGGCTGAGTGTCCAGGTAAAGGCTGAGTGTCCAGGTAAAGGGTGAGTGTCCAGGTAAAGGTGAGTGTCCAGGTAAAGGGTGAGTGTCCAGGTAAAGGGTGTGTAGGGTGAGTGTCCAGGTAAAGGGTGAGTGTCCAGGTAAAGGGTGTGTAGGGTGAGTGTCCAGGTAAAGGGTGAGTGTCCAGGTAAAGGGTGTGTAGGGTGAGTGTCCAGGTAAAGGTGAGTGTCCAGGTAAAGGCTGAGTGTCCAGGTAAAGGCTGAGTGTCCAGGTAAAGGCTGAGTGTCCAGGTAAAGGGTGAGTGTCCAGGTAAAGGGTGTGTAGGGTGAGTGTCCAGGTAAAGGGTGAGTGTCCAGGTAAAGGGTGAGTGTCCAGGTAAAGGGTGTGTAGGGTGAGTGTCCAGGTAAAGGTGAGTGTCCAGGTAAAGGGTGAGTGTCCAGGTAAAGGGTGAGTGTCCAGGTAAAGGCTGAGTGTCCAGGTAAAGGGTGTGTAGGGTGAGTGTCCAGGTAAAGGTGAGTGTCCAGGTAAAGGGTGTGTAGGGTGAGTGTCCAGGTAAAGGTGAGTGTCCAGGTAAAGGGTGAGTGTCCAGGTAAAGGTGAGTGTCCAGGTAAAGGGTGAGTGTCCAGGTAAAGGTGAGTGTCCAGGTAAAGGGTGAGTGTCCAGGTAAAGGGTGAGTGTCCAGGTAAAGGGTGAGTGTCCAGGTAAAGGCTGAGTGTCCAGGTAAAGGGTGAGTGTCCAGGTAAAGGGTGAGTGTCCAGGTAAAGGGTGAGTGTCCAGGTAAAGGCTGAGTGTCCAGGTAAAGGGTGAGTGTCCAGGTAAAGGGTGAGTGTCCAGGTAAAGGCTGAGTGTCCAGGTAAAGGGTGAGTGTCCAGGTAAAGGCTGAGTGTCCAGGTAAAGGGTGTGGGGGCCATTCCGGTTCGGCAAAACGGATCTGAGAGCAGCTTTAACGCTTTATATTGACATTTACGGGACGGTATCGCTCGGGTTTCACAGCTCAAAGGTCCCGGGTTCGATTCCCACCAGGACGGGGCCTTTCTGTGTGGAGTTTGCATGGTCTCCCCGTGTCTGCGTAGGTTTACTCTGAGCAGTCCGGTTTCCCCTACCACTAAAAACATGTACAATAGGCCAGGATGAATGAGAGCGTGTTTGAGAGTGTGCATGGGGGACGACGGGTGGACCTTTTCCACCTCCTCCCCCGTGGGTAAAGCTCGGTTTGGGGCGCTCTGGATTCCTCCTGAAGCTTGTTGTTGACTTTAGGATGAATTGAGCGAGTTCACCTGATGAGGAAACTCAATTCTTTTAATGCATCAGCAAATACTTTAACTAACTTTTATCATTCTTTTATTGAAAGTGTCTTAACCTTTTCTTTTATTTGCTGGTTTGACGCCGGTCTGTGGAAAACAAGAACCGTCTGAACCACATTGTCAAAGTGTGGAGTCAGATTCCTGGTGTGCGTTTTGAAGACCTCGCCTCACTCTGGAAGAAAAGAGTCGTCCAAAAGACTCCATCGATTTTGGGTCGACAAAACCATGTCTTGCAGTCGCGCTTTACTCTGATGCCTCCGGGGGGCGATATGTCGTCCCCCAAACAGAAAAGAAACCGCTGTTCAAAGTCCTTCATTCCGAAGAAATTTAACCTCTTAACTCCCGCCTGAACTGAGAGGATCTTTTTCCTCACGTCATCAGATTTTTTTCCATCATTTTTTGTTGGGTATTCAACTCATTTTTGTAACTTTTTTGTCATTTTTTGGTCACATTTTTATCACATTTTGGTAATTTTTTTGTCACATTTTGTCACATTTTGGTCATTTTTTCGTCATTTTTTTTGTCACAATTTTGTCATTTTTTTGTCCATTTTTTCTTCATTTTTTTGTCATTTTTTGTCACTTTTTTGTCACATTTTTGTAAAAGTTTTGTAAATTTTTTGTCATTTTTTCGTCCATTTTTTTTATAAATTTTTTGTCACATTTTTGTCATTTTTTCGTCATTTTTTTGTCACAATTTTGTCCATTTTTTGTCATATTTTTGTAAAAGTTTTGTAAATTTTTTGTCATTTTTTCGTCATTTTTTTGTCAATTTTTTTACCATATTTTCTTCAATTTTTCATCAATTTTTTGTCAATTTTTTATCACATTTTTGTAAGTTTTTTGTCACATTTTCTCACATTTTAGTCATTTTTTTGTCACAATTTTGTCATTTTTTCGTCCATTTTTTCTTCAATTTTTTGTCATTTTTTGTCACATTTTTGTCATTTTTTTGGTCAAATTTTTATCACTTTTTTGTCATTTTTTCGTCATTTTTTCGTCACAATTTTGTCAAATTTTTGTCATTTTTTTGTCCATTTTTTCTTCAATTTTTCATCAATTTTTGTGCCATTTTTTGTCACATTTTTGTCATTTTTTCGTCCAGTTTTTCTTCAATTTTTTGTCATTTTTTGTCACATTTTTGTCAAATTTTTTGTCATATTTTTGTAATTTTTTTGTCCATTTTTTGTCAATTTCTTGTGACATTTTTGTGACATTTTTGCCACTTTTTCATCAATGTTTTCTCACTTTTTTGTCACATTTCCATCATTGTTTTCGTCTCAGTTTTGCTGCTATTTTCACACCTTATTTCCAGAAGCTTCTGGATTGGGGTAAAGCCAAACTGGAGAAAATGTGCTCGGTTCAGGTGGGAGTTAAGGGGTTAAATGACAACATCTAGGAAGGCAGAGTTTATCTTGTTCTCTTTTCCCCTCATTTTCACTGGTCCCCTTGTGTCCTGATGCAGTTACAGTTCACGACGTCTGTATATGGTCGTATGTGTCTCCATTTACTGTTTTTCATGACCAGACCCAATACTACAATCCGGCGTGGCTTGTTTACATGCATGAGACCCATTTATTCGATTAATTTTCGTTCAGGTAAAACTATGAACCCAGTTTAGCTCAGGTTTACTGCTGGTTTTATGGTAATTCATCCCAGTTTTGCTCAGTTTCCAGACCCAATGCCATTTATATGAAACAGGAAATGAAAAAGGAAGTAAATCAGATAAAATGAGGCAACTTTTGAGCATGAATTTCACTTTTGACTGGCTTTAACGGCGCGTTTATTGACTCTTCTGAGGGTGTTTTGTTTTCCCCCTGTGATTCAAACTGGGAAGTGCCTCGTGTGAGATGACAGTTCAGCAGGTGGACTTCCTGTCTAAGTGGGCTCCACTTCCTGTTTACATCCACGCAGAGGCGGCGCATCACACTCATGTAGAAACTTCTTCATCTGCGCCTGAAAACCCACAGCTTCCTGCGTTCTCGGTCACGTGACTCCAGTTACTGTAAACGCGCTCTTTTCACGCCGCGCTTCTCTGAAAGGGCCGGGCGTATTTATAGCTTCACTCTGTGACTATTTTAGGCGAGCTCGTATTAATGCACCGGTGCAGAAGAACAGCCCGGTGGCCGTTCCCCTTTTTGAACCACAATGAGGAAACGTGTGGCGTTTTACACTGTCCGCCCACTTCAAAGCTCATTTTCCAGATTTTTTCCCCATAGACTTGAACAGTGGAAGCTCTTGCACAGAGAACAGAGAGAAAAAAGAAAAATTATTGCATAATTTTGCTCAAACGATTCATCACCTGCTGCTGCAAGAAGAAAATAACAGTGATAAATAATGGTCACATATATAATTACTTTACATCAAGGAACCACTCACTCATTCACCAGAGTGTTTTTTAATTTAGTTTTAGTCTTTTGACGAAAATGTAATTCGATTTTAGTTTTAGTCAAAAAAATATCTTCAATTTTAGTCTAGTTTTAGTCGACTCGACCCCCATGAGCTGCTACCTTAACGTGGTGGGGTTGTTTGAGCCCGAATGACCCGAGGAGCTCTGTTGTCTGGGGCTTTATGCCCCTGGTAGGGTCTCCCATGGCAAACAGGTCTGAGGTGACGGGTCAGACGAAGAGCAGCTCAGAATACTCTTATGGACAGTGAAATATCAATGACCGTGACGTCGCCCGGCATGGCGCAGCCGGGGCCCCACCCTGGAGCCAGACCTGGGGTTGGGGCTCGAACGCGAGAGTCTGGTGGCCGGGTCTCTGCCCACGGGGCCCGGCCGGGCACAGCCCGAAGGGACGACGTGGGCCCGCCCTCCTGTGGACCCACCACCCGCAGAGGGATCCGTAGGGGTCGGGTGCGGAGAGGACTGGGTGGCCGTCAGAGGCAGGTGCCTCGACGACCTGGTCCGCATGCACAGCTTCTGGCGTTCGGGACATGGAACGTCACCTCGCTGGGGGGGAGGAGCCTGAGCTGGTGCTGGGGGGGAGGAGCCTGAGCTTGTGCAGGGGGGAGGAGCCTGAGCTTGTGCTGGGGGGAGGAGCCTGAGCTTGTGCGGGAGGTTGTGCTGGGGGGAGGAGCCAGAGCTTGTGCGGGAGGTTGTGCTGGGGGGGAGGAGCCAGAGCTTGTGCGGGAGGTTGTAGTGGGGGGAGGAGCCTGAGCTTGTGTGGGAGGTTGTGCTGGGGGGGAGGAGCCTGAGCTTGTGCGGGAGGTTGTGCTGGGGGGGCGGAGCCTGAGCTTGTGCGGGAGGTTGAGAGATACCGGCTAGATATAGTCGGGCTCACCTCCATGCACAGCTTGGGTTCCGGATCCCAACTCCTGGAGAGAGGCTGGACTCTCCATGTTTCTGGAGTTGCCCGCGGGGAGAGACGGCGGGCTGGGGTGGGTTTGCTCATATCCCCCCAGCTCAGCCGTCACGTGTTGGAGTTCACCCCGGTGGACGAGAGGGTCGCGTCCCTACGCCTTCGGGTCGGGGACAGGTCTCTCACCGTTGTCTCGGCCTACGGGCCCAACATCGGTGCAGAGTACCCGGCCTTCTTGGAGTCCCTGGGAGGGGTACTAGATAGTGCTCCGACTGGGGACTCCATTGTTCTGCTGGGGGACTTCAACGCCCACGTGGGTAACGACAGTGAGACCTGTAAGAAAGTGATTGGGAAGAACGGTGCAGCGTTTGAACTCACACATCCAGAGTCTGGAAAAGGCCGAACGCGTCACAGAACAAAGCCTTTAAAGCGGCTCTACACAAACACACAAAACTAAACTGTGGAAGGATCTCGTCCAACGCACAGGCAGAAGATGTTTCCATGTTTCTTTGCTCGTTCTATAATCTGCCTCTACATCACCTCCATCAAAGAATAAAAAGGCGGGTATAAAGTTTCAGGAACTGCGAGGCGTCGGATCGCACAGAAAAGCGGATGTGCCGTGTAAGATTTCCAGCCTCAAGGGGGAAAAAAACACATAAACTACAGTTACAACAATGCATCAGATACTCAGGAAATGACTTCATGTCCAAGAATGGAACGACTCTCCACAGCAGGAGTAGGCAACGTCAGGCGTGTGGGCCAAAACCGGCCCCAAATCAGTGATCAAATGCCTGTTAAAGTCCTCTAGAAATGTGAAAAATACTGTCAATTCCTTAAAATGTCTTAGCAGAGCAGCTTTTAGACCATCATCCTAAAAGAAATGACTTGAATCTACTTAATTAAAAGATTAAATCCAAAGATTGAGTAGATTTGTTCTGGTCTTAAAGGAACAGGCCATCATTTCTCCACATAAAAAACGGTGGCCTGTTCCTTTAAAGCAGATAAAAACCTATTCTTGCCAATGGAACAAGCACAAGTTAATTCTTAACTCAGATTATTTTGTATAATTTCAAGTGAAAAATGAATGATTTTTTTTTACAGTTAAAGTTCATTTGTTTGATTTCCAGTGAGATTTCTATTTGTTCCACTGGACTCAAATTTAACATGAAAAAAAAAACTTTATTCAAGCGATTTTATTTCAAGCATTTATCTAATTTAAGATGGACATTTTCCCAGTGTATTTAATGGACAACACTGGCATATGTAGAAAGTGATGCTTTACTTCAGTTGCTTTGATTGGAGGGTCCGGCCCAAAGAAACAGGGTCACGCAAATTACAAAATGTCTGTTTTCTGGTCCAAGCTCATCTCAAACTTTCCTAATGCATTTACAACATCAACATCGTCACAGGGACTGAGTTTAAAGCAGGTTTCACAACTTTCAGGAGGAAAACTGTCACTTCACTGTAAAAAATGCTGATACTAGCCTGACATTTATGACTGTTTAAAAGGCTAGCAGTGGTTAGCGCTCGTGGTTCACAGCTAGAAGGTCCCAGGTTCGATTCCCACCTGGTCGGGGCCTTTCTGTGTGGAGTTTGCATGTTCTCTCCATAACTGCGTAGGTTTCCTCCAGGTACTCCGGTTTCCCCTACCACTAAAAACATGTACAATAGGTGAATCCTCCAGCCTGGTGCTGCACATCATGGAGGTCCCTGAGCGCCGGCAGCTCACTGCTCCTACAGGTCGCCCCATGTGAGGACGGGTCAAATGCAGAGAACAAATTTCTCTACAGGGATTAATAAAGTAAACCTTAACCTTTATTTGAGCTGAAACAGCCAAGTCACTTCCTTTAATGCTGCCCTTGGACCAACAGCATCAAAACTTTTATCTTGTTTTTGTTTTTTTAGGGTACTGTGGGAAATTGATGATTTTTAGCTAATGTTATATTTGATAATGCTGTTGAATGTTTTTTATAAGTTTAATCTGTGTGCATTAAGTTTCAGTTGAAACCAATCTTTTCACATGCACATTGCTTTAACAACACCCCATTTCTTGCTCTTGCATTCTTTTGCTCAAACCTGTGGAGACGTTCGGTGCCCTCACTGGAGATGTGAAAAATAACTCCATATAAGGCAACAGGAAGGACCTGCTGACCTTGGCCCGAGCTCCACTCATCTCCTGTCTCTTCGTGAACGTCACATTTTCTCTGATATATATTTGTAAGAGCGCAGTCAGACGGTGCAGTCAGACGGTGCAGTCAGACGGTGCAGTTAGACGGTGCAGTCAGACGGTGCCGTTTCCTGGGACGGCCCCGTTCGAGCACCGTGTGTATATTGTTCGGGACTTTAGCATTCAGATAATCTGTGTAATTGTTATAGGGAATAAATCTTCTTTGACTAAAGCTACTGAATTCTGGTGGTTTCTCCTCGGACCTTGGGATCAATGAACACGCTTGGCGAGACCTTTTTGATACTTTAATATTTTAAACTTAACAGTTTAAGGGCCCGATCTTGTGCATCAAAACGTAGACGATAGCGTTACATTTTGCGCTCAGTCGGAGAGCACTTTGTGATCTTGCCACTCCAGACTTAGTGCATTTAAGTGGGTGGAGACACACATTTTCCTCCAACCAGATCGACTCCGCGTCCAGGAGAGAGGTTGTGTGGGGGTGGGGGGTGAACATGTGCTTTTGTTTTGCTTCGCGTTCACGCCGAGCGCGGCCGATCCGCCACAGCGGACGCTGTAGCTCTTTTTCTCTGGAGACGTGAACATGGTTTAGCTCACGATGGTTTAGCTCACGATGGTTTAGCTCACGATGGTTTAGCTCACGATGGTTTAGCTCACGATGGGGTAAATAAAGTTTTTAGTTTGACCTGTGAGAGCCTAAGGCTTAAGAAAGAACGCAAGACAGCGCAATGTAAACAAGGAAGTGAATATCAGCCGTGTTTCCATCAGTGCAGTCGCCTCCTCTTGTGACGCCCCCTCACAGGTGGTGGAGGCCAATGGCACATATAGCGCCGCCAAGAGCCTGCGCCGCCCCGTGCGCCGCCACAAGGTCTGGTCCTAAATGTGTTTAAAATGATCTTATGGAGTCAGACCTTATGTAAATTTAGAGTTTTAATATTTCTTGTGAAATCGCCCACAGTTTCTACTTTACATTTATTTAAGATGAGATAAGGTAAGATAATCCTTTATTGATCTGACAACGGAGAAATTCACTTGTTACATTCGGCTTCAATAAGATCCCTCAGGTTGTGCAAACAGGTCAATAGTAGAAAAAAGAGGTGTCTTATGTACAATAAGTAAAAGCAACAATCCTAGGTGTAAAGTTACAGTCCGAGTGCAGGGTGTTAATAAGTGACGCTGGTACAGAGATTATTGCACGTAGTTTTGCACATGTTACTTCACAGTCTTGTTGTCATTTCTTTCTCTTAGTATGAAGAGACACCGTGAACCTTTTTCACAGAAACCTCCAGCAAATATTGAGATTTTTTACAAAGTTCTGGAGTACTGAACTTGAGCTTCATTGTAGCGTTGCTGATTCTGTTCTCATCGCCTCTCGGGGTCAGCGCGGGGTCGCCCAGGTGGCTGATGGGAGATCACAGAGCGCCTCTCTCTCTCTCGGGACGTCCCGCCGGAACCGGGTCACAGAAAGTCGCATTGTTTGTTTATCAAAGCGCGAGGCCGGAGACGTAGCGCTCCTCGTCTCCGTGGCAACGATCAACGCACGCCGAAATCTGCCCAGATCTTCACCTCTTAACCCCCGCCTACACCAAAAATGACAAAAATCCAGCAAAAAAATGACAAAAATCCAGCAAAAAAATTACAAAAATCCAGCAAAAAAGACAAAAATCCAGCAAAAAAATTACAAAAATCCAGCAAAAAAATGACAAAAATCCAGCAAAAAAATGAAAAAAATCCAGCAAAAAAATGAAAAAAATCCAGCAGAAAAAAGACAAAAATCCAGCAAAAAAATGAAAAAAATCCAGCAAAAAAAAGACAAAAATCCAGCAAAAAAAAGACAAAAATCTAGCAAAAAAATGAAAAAAATCCAGCAAAAAAATGAAAAAAATCCAGCAAAAAAATGAAAAAAATCCAGCAAAAAAAGTGACAAAAATCCAGCAAAAAAATGAAAAAAATCCAGCAAAAAAAGTGACAAAAATCCAGCAAAAAAAAGACAAAAATCCAGCAAAAAAATGACAAAAATCCAGCAAAAAAAATGAAAAAAATCCAGCAAAAAAATGACAAAAATCCAGCAAAAAAAAGACAAAAATCCAACAAAAAAGTGACAAAAATCCAGCAAAAAAAGACAAAAATCCAGCAGAAAAAAGACAAAAATCCAGCAAAAAAAAAGACAAAAATCCAGCAAAAAAAAGACAAAAATCCAGCAAAAAAATGACAAAAATCCAACAAAAAAGTGACAAAAATCCAGCAAAAAAAGACAAAAATCCAGCAGAAAAAAGACAAAAATCCAGCAAAAAGAAAGACAAAAATCCATTCATGCACCAATGGCTGAAACAACTAATCGATTAGTGAAATGTAGTAATCGATAAATCGTTTTCTAGTAAACACAGACTCAAATAAAGCAAAAATGACATGAAAAATGTGTATTTTTGATCAAAAACTACTTTGTTTTTAAATTCAGGGTATCTAGTATTTTGTACATTGTAATTTCATAAATATATCTGTCTGTGTCTCATCCAATCCGAAAAAAATAGATGAATATTTAAAAAAAAAAAAAAGAAAAAATCTTTTTTAAGGTGCTCAGAGGCAGAAGGAAGATCAGAGCCCATTATGTAATAACTGTTGAAAATGTAAATCCATTTTTACTTCATTATAATGTAAATAAAATCAGTGACAATACAATATCAAGCAGTTTAGACACTTACATAGTTTACTAATCCTCTTTACCTCGGCTTTAACCAAGAACATTTCCTCCATGTTTAGCCTTACCCAAATCTAAAAGCTTCTCGACTGGAGAGTTCATAGCCTATGGACCTACATGTCTCATTTGAAAGCTAAGACCACGTTGTTACCACGGCGTTACTTTTTAGTTGTTTTGGTCATGTTTTTTAACTGTTCCAATAGGGCCGTGCAATTAATCGAAATTCGATTACGATTTCGATTACAACAGTAAACGATTACAAAATTAGCATAATCGGAAAAAATCGATCATAATTTTTTTTTTTTTTTTTTTTTCAAATTTTTTTATTTTTTTATTTTTGGATTTTTGTCTTTTTCTGCTGGATTTTTGTAATTTTTTTGATGGATTTTTGTAATTTTTTTGATGGATTTTTGTCACTTTTTTGATGGATTTTTGTCACTTTTTTGATGGATTTTTGTCACTTTTTTGATGGATTTTTGGCTTTTTATTGATGGATTTTTGTCACTTTTTTGATGGATTTTTGTCACTTTTTGATGGATTTTTGTCACTTTTTGGATGGATTTTTGTCACTTTTTGGATGGATTTTTGTCACTTTTTTGATGGATTTTTGGCTTTTTATTGATGGATTTTTGTCACTTTTTTGATGGATTTTTGTCACTTTTTTGATGGATTTTTGTCACTTTTTTGATGGATTTTTGTCACTTTTTGATGGATTTTTGTCACTTTTTTGATGGATTTTTGTCACTTTTTTGATGGATTTTTGTCACTTTTTTGATGGATTTTTGTCACTTTTTTGATGGATTTTTGGCTTTTTATTGATGGATTTTTGTCACTTTTTTGATGGATTTTTGGCTTTTTATTGATGGATTTTTGTCACTTTTTTGATGGATTTTTGTCACTTTTTTGATGGATTTTTGTCACTTTTTTGATGGATTTTTGTCACTTTTTTGATGGATTTTTGTCACTTTTTTGATGGATTTTTGTCACTTTTTGATGGATTTTTGTCACTTTTTTGATCGATTTTTGTCACTTTTTTGATGGATTTTTTTAAAGGCAACAAATAATCGTTTGAATAATCGTGATTTCAATTATGACAAAAATAATCGTGATTATTATTTTTTCAATAATCGAGCAGCCCTATGTTCCAATACATTTTTTTCACGTTTTGTTGCTTTTTCATCCTCATTTACGTCTCGTTTTCATCATATTTTGGCGCTTATTTTCAAGAGGTTTTTAGCAGAAACTGGAGACGTCTAAACAGAGTGTGTGGCCTCTCCACACACGTCCAAACGCCACAGAAAGGCTCGGTCCGGCTCGATGATGGAACCCTGGAGCCCTGAAGCACGATCCCCGTCCCCGGCTCCTCAGATGTAGGTCGACAAACAAACCGTCACGTTGTAAGACATGGGGAGGCGCGCGGTGGTTAGTCCTTAGTCAGTCTGCACCTGGGCCTTTGTGTTTGGACTCGCTCCTGTGTCATTACTGAGTCGTTACCGTCAGAGGAAACACGGCGAGGCTAACGAGGCCAGATCGACTAAAGCGGCGTCCGACACGACCTTTGACCCACTTTAAAGAAACCTGCATTACATTTATTTTCTCTGTCAGTATTGCTGCGATTTGCAAATGCATTGGGACGGCAGGGGAGTTTTATTAGTGGCATAAGGCGGATTTAAAGGGACTATACGGAGTGTGTTGAGGATTTTCTGACACAGGGCCTCATTTCCTCGTTATTCAGAGTGTTGCTGATTTCTGGAGATATTTTTGTTGTAATTCAAGCAGTTCTTATGTTTGAAAAGTTTCGTGGCGCTAGGCTAGTGCAAGGCTAGCGCATTTCTATGGTATCAGCTAGCCTGCATTAACCTCTTAACTCCCACCTGAACATGTTTTCTCCTGTTCTCCAAAGTTCTCCAAATCTAAAAGCTTCTTCAAAACAGTGATGAAAAAAATGAAAAGAAAATGAGGATGAAAACTCAACAAAAAGTGACAAAAATCAAGTAAAAAATGACAAAAATCCAGCAGCAAAATGATAAAAATCCAGCAAAAAAATGAAAAAAATCAAGCAAAAAAATGACAAAAATCTGGCAAAAAATGACCAAAATCCAGCAAAAAAAGACAAAAATCCAGCAAAAAAAAGACAAGAATCAAGCAAAAAAAAGACAAAAATCCAGCAAGAAAGTGACAAAAATCCAGCAAAAAATGACAAAAATCCAGCAGCAAAATGATAAAAATCCAGCAAAAAAATGAAAAAAATCCAGCAAAAAAAGACAAAAATCCAGCAAAAAATGATAAAAATCCAGCAAAAAGTGACAAAAATCAAGTAAAAAATGACAAAAATCCAGCAGCAAAATGATAAAAATCCAGCAAAAAAATGAAAAAAATCAAGCAAAAAAATGACAAAAATCAGGCAAAAAATGACCAAAATCCAGCAAAAAAAGACAAAAATCCAGCAAAAAAAAGACAAGAATCAAGCAAAAAAAAGACAAAAATCCAGCAAGAAAGTGACAAAAATCCAGCAAAAAATGACAAAAATCCAGCAAAAAATGATAAAAATCCAGCAAAAAATGACAAAAATCCAGCAAAAAATGACAAAAATCCAGCTAAAAAATACAAAAAATCAGCAAAAAAATGACAAAAATCAAGCAAAAAATGACAAAAATCCAGCAAAAAATGACAAAAATCCAGCAAAAAATGACAAAAATCCAGCAAAAAAAAGGACAAAAATCCAGCAAAAAATTACAAAAATCCAGCAATTTTTTTTTTTTTAATCCAGCAAAAAAAGACAAAAATCCAGCAAAAAATGACAAAAATCCAGCAAAAAAATGACAAAAATCCTACAAAAAAATGACTACAATGGCCTGGCGAGTGGTAAGAGGTTAAAAACAGTGTGACCCGCTCCACAGAGCACCTGAGGCAAATCACTTATAACACCAAACTAACCATAAACATGTCTGTGTCCATAGAGTCATTTAAAAGACCTTATATTTGAGCAGCATCAGCTTCCTGGTTGTATAAGCTACGCGGCGGCGGAGTGATCTGCTAGAAAATAGTCCCTCAAAATGAGATCGTTCATGTGATGCAGGTCAGTTATTTTCCAAACATGACTCTGTGGACACAAACATTTATATGGTTAGTCTGGTGTTATAAGTGATTTGCCTCAGACTGTTTGTAATGCAGGCTAGCTGATACCATAGACATGCACTAGCCTTGCACTAGCATAGCGCCACGAAACTTTCTTCACGTGTCTTAATCTCTTACCACCCGCCTGTGTAGCACCTCATTTGAAAGCTAAGACCCACAAAACTGATCTTTTTTCTCGCGTTATTGCTGTGTTGTGTCACCTTTTGTGTGTTGTTGTTTTTTATTTTATTTTTTTTTATTTTTTTTTGTCACATTTTTATTGAATTTTTGTTCCCTTTTTTTAAATATTTGTCATTTTTTTGTTGAATTTTTGTTACATTTTTTGTGGCTATTTTGGTGCTTTTTTCCCCCCCAAGAAGCTTTTTGATTAGGGTAAAGCCAAACTGGAGAAAATGGGATCCGTTCAGGTGGGAGTTAAGAGGTTAACCATCTTCTTCATAAGAGCAAACACGAGCTGTTGGTCTGATGGACTCGCTCCAGAACAAATCCATTTTCATTTCGCCACCACAAGCCCTGTTAACCCCTTAACTCCCACCTGAACCGAGCACATTTTCTCCAGTTTGGCTTTACCCCAATCCAAAAGCTTCTGGAAAAAAAGGTGAGAAAATAGCAACAAAACTGAGATGAAAATAATGATGGAAATGTGACAAAAAAGTGATGAAAAATTGATGAAAAAGTGGCAAAAGTGTGACAAGAAATGGACAAAAAATTGACGAAAAATGACAAAAAATTGATGAAAAATTGATGAAAAAATGACGAAAATGTGCCAAAAAAATTACAAAAATGTGATACAAATTTGACAAAAAAAATACAAAAAACTGATTAAAAATTACACAAGAAAATACAAAAAATGGACAAAAATGGACAAAAAATGACAAAAATGTGACAAAAAAATTACAAAAAAATTGATAAAAATTTGGCCAAAAAAATACAAATAACTGACAAAAATTGAAAAAAAAAAAGACAAAAAATTGAAAAAAATTTGACAAAAATTTGATGAAAAATTTACGGAAAAAATGACAAAAATGTGACCAAAAATGACAAAAATATGATACAAATTTGACCAAAAAAAAAAAAAATGATTAAAAATTACACAAAAAATACAAAAAAAATGACGAAAATGTGATAAAAAATTGATGAAAAAATGACAAAAATGTGACAAAAAAATTATTAAAATGTGATACTAATTTGACAAAAAAAAATACAAAAATTTGACAAAAATTGACACAAAAAAAATGAAAAAAATGTGAAAAAAAAAAGACAAAAAAGTTTGAAAAAATGAGTTGAATACCCAACAAGAAAATGATGGAAAAAAACTGACGCGATGAAAAAGATCCTCTCGGTTCAGGCGGCAGTTAAGAGGTTAATAACTCGCTCCATAGTAAATTTCAACATCTCACCATAAGCTTCTTTCAGACTCAGTCAATCGTTTGTTGTAGTGACTGAAGTTTGTGTTCTGGAGAAACAAGAGGATTATCCCAGAGCCAAAAAATGCAACGACCTAATGAGCTTCAGAAGTTACACTGGACGAGCTGAACACGGAGCAAAGCAGAAACACGAAATATCTGATTCACAAAAATAAATAACACTAAAGTGGAGCACGCATCAATACTTGGATGGTCTGTCCTCTCTGGCTATTAGGTGTGTTTAAGATGAAGTGCACCTCGCCTCGATTCCAGACGAGACCTGGTGGTGGCGTCAGAGGGCGGAGAAAGGCGCCTCTAATCAAGTCAGACACATCTCAGCCCCGAGAGCAGAGAGGAGCCTCAGATCACGCAGCGTCTCGCGTTTGTTAGAAAGAGTTTGTGAATAAAACTGTTTTAAAAGTTTGTGAACACATTTCTGCTTCTCCCACACACCAGACAGACCCATCACTACAGCTACAATCACAGACTCTCCTCTTACAGTTTAGGATTAGAATAATAAACGTATGCATATTTAAAATTTAGGCCATATGTTGAACACACGGCACTTTCTGTCAAATATGAAGACTCTGAAGCATTTCTGCAGATTTAAGTAGATCTTGGTGATGAGAAAAGATGAGGCAGGAGCTGCAGAGCGTCAGGGCAACACGTTTCCGATCTAAACACAACTCGTATCCAATCATCTGTCAGTCCTCTGTCGGTGTACATGTTTACAGCACTTCATTTCCCACAATCCCTTTGGCCTTTGTAGTTCAGGCAGCCGAGCGAGGCGGAGAAAAGCAACTTCGCTCGCCGACCCAAGGCGCTCCAGCCGCCTCGGTCTCACGAGAATACGAGCACCGTCGCACAGGTGGCGTCAGAGCGATTCTGACCGGCTGCACCGCTCGCCTGCAGCCGCCTGCAGCGCCTCGCTCATCTTAAACACACCTAATATATAGGCCTGTTCCTCGCGTTATTGCTGTGTTGTGTCACCTTTTGTATGTTTTTTTGTCTTTATTTTTGCCTTTTTTTTGTCTTTTTTGTCACATTTTTATTGAATTTTTGTTGAATTTTAATCATTTTTTTTGTTGAGTTTTTGTCAATTTTTTGTTAAATTTTTGTCAAATTTTTGTTAAATTTTTGTCATTTTTTGTTGAATTTTTGTCAAATTTTTGTAAATTTTTTGTCATTTTTTGTTGAATTTTTGTCATTTTTTTGTTGATTTTTTGTCATTTTTTTGTTAATTTTTTTGTCACATTTTTGTCGAATTTTTGTCACTCTTTGGTTGAGTTTTTTGTCATTTTTTTGTTGAATTTTTGTCACATTTTTGTCTAATTTTTGTCACATTTTTGTTGAATTTTTATCATTTTTTTGTTGAATTTTTGTCATTTTTCTGATGAATTTTTGTCATTTTTTTGTTGAATTTTTGTCAATTTTTTGTCAATTTTTTGTCATTTTTTGTCGTTTTTTTGTCACATTTTTGTCAAATTTTTGTCATTTTTTGTTGAATTTTTGTCATTTTTTTGTTAAATTTTTTGTCACATTTTTGTCGAATTTTTGTAACTCTTTGGTTGATCTTTTGTAATTTTTTTTGTTGAGTTTTTGTCACATTTATTTGTAATTTTTGTAATTTTTTTGTTGAATTTTTGTCACATTCTTGTTGAATTTACATCCTTGTTTTCTTCTCATTTTTTGTGGCTATTTTGGTGCTTTTTTTCCCCAAGAAGCTTTTTGATTAGGGTAAAGCCAAACTGCCAAAATAAATAATGAAAGTGGATCACGCATCAATACTTGGATGTTTCAACGGCACAATCCTCTCTATACATTTGACATTATGTTGTGTGACCGACTCGGCAGCAGCAGATGAAAGTCACGGCTTCAAACACGGACATCACACGGACCGGATCTGAGTTACGATTGGACGAGGAGACCGTCACCGTGGCAACACTGACGCCGAACGCCCCCACGACCGCCACGAAAACGCAGGACGAAGCTGGACTCCATCAACAGCAGGGTTTGAGTTAAGGAAGTTTAACCATTCTCCTCTATAGGTCACAGCAAGTCAAATTTAAAGGGAGAGGCCGCCATTTTTTACATACTCAGAGACAGACAGGTCAACTCATCTAAGCTCAGGTAAGAACATATCTCAGTATGGTTTAAAGGACTAGGAGGACTCAGGCAAACCTATCCCTAAAATGGCCGCCATCAGAGTTTTGACAGATTACTCAGAAATACGTGAATGTGCCAAGGCAACACTTCAGCCATGTTTTTAATGAGGGAGTGACAGAATAACATAGGGCTGTGCAATTAATCGAAATTTGATTACGATTTCGATTACAACAGTAAACGATTACAAAATTAGCATAATCGCAAAAAAACGATTCTAATTTATTTATTTTTTTTCCAATATTTTTTTTTTCAATTTTTGTCATTTTTTTTTTCTTTCTAATTTTTGGATTTTTGTCACTTTTTTGACGGATTTTTGTCTTTTTTTTTTAATGGATTTTTGTCACTTTTTTGATGGATTTTTGTCACTTTTTTGATGGATTTTTTGTCTTTTTTTGCTGGATTTTTGTCATTTTTTTGATGGATTTTTGTCTTTTTTTGATGGATTTTTGTCATTTTTTTGATGGATTTTTGTCTTTTTTTGATGGATTTTTGTCACTTTGTTGCTGGATTTTTGTCTTTTTTTTTGCTGGATTTTTGTCACTATTTTTGATTGATTTTTTGTCTTTTTTTGCTGGATTTTTGTCTTTTTTTGCTGGATTTTTGTAATTTTTTTGAAGGATTTTTGTCACTTTTTTGATGGATTTTTGTCATTTCTTTTGATGGATTTTTGTCATTTTTTTGCTGGATTTTTGTCACTTTTTTGCTGGATTTTTGTCACTTTTTTGATGGATTTTTGTCACTTTTTTTATGGATTTTTGTCATTTTTTTGCTGGATTTTTGTCACTTTTTTGCTGGATTTTTTGTCTTTTTTTGCTGGATTTTTGTCATTTTTTGCTGGATTTTTGTCACTTTTTTGCTGGATTTTTGTCACTATTTTTGATGGATTTTTGTCACTTTTTTGATGGATTTTTGTCACTTTTTTGATGGATTTTTTTAAAGGCAACAAATAATCGTTTGAATAATCGTGATTTCAATTATGACAAAAATAATCGTGATTATTATTTTTTCAATAATCGAGCAGCCCTAGAATAACATGATGGAAAGCTTGAAAAAGTCAATTTTGCATAATACCCCCCCTTTAAAGAGGCCTATTTCAAGACATTCACTACAGCCATTTTGAGAGAGACATTTTATACAAGGCAGTTATTCTAATTTACTGCATTTACAGACCAACAGAAGGTTTGTCATCATTGTAGTGTGATATAGACTGGTGCTGTGGGACTGAAAAAAGCAGAACACCCCCCCCTTTAACCTCTTAACTCCCGCCTGAACCGAGAGGATCTTTTTCCTCACGTCATCAGATTTTTTTTCCTTCATTTTTTTGTTGGGTATTCAACTCATTTTTGTAACTTTTTTGTCATTTTTTTGTCACATTTTTGTCAATTTTTTGTATTTTTTTGTCAAATTTTTATCACATTTTTGTCATTTTTTTTGGTCAAATTTTTCAATTTTTTTTGTCAATTTTTTATCAATTTTTTGTCATTTTTTGTCACATTTTTGTCAATTTTTTTGTCGAATTTTCGTCAATTTTTTTGTCACATTTGTGTCATTTTTTTTGGTCATTTTTAGTCAAATTTTTCATTTTTTTTGTCAATTTATAAAATTTTCGTCAATTTTTTGTCATTTTTTTTTAATCAATTTTTTGTTATTTTTTTGTCATTTTTTGTCAATTTTTGTCAATTTTTCGTCCATTTTTTTGTCACATTTGTGTCATTTTTTTGTCATTTTTAATCAAATTTTTCAATTTTTTTGTCATTTTTTAATCCATTTTTTGTCATTTTTCGTCCATTTTTTGTCATTTTTTTGTCAATTTTTTCATTTTTTTTTGTCAAATTTTTATCAATTTTTTGTCATTTTTTTGTCACATTTCCATCATTGTTTTCGTCTCATTTTATACAAGGCAGTTATTCTAATTTACTGCATTTACAGACCAACAGAAGGTTTGTCATCATTGTAGTGTGATATAGACTGGTGCTATGGGACTGAAAAAAGCAGAACACCCACTCTTTAAATAAATGTTAACTTGAAAACCCATTTTTCTCTTAAGTCTGATGTGATTAGTCTAAGAATCACTCAATATAGTTGTGTCTTATTTTTTTATGAATGTATCAGTAATTCCATGTTTTTTTTTAATGAAGTTTTGGGTGACGCATGTTGGGAGAATGTCACCAAATGTTGATGTGACGCTGAGGAACTGTCCCACGCTCCATCTGGACTCGCTCTGCCTCGTATGTCCAACAGCATGTTCATTTTCAGACATTCAGAGCCACAAATCTACAACATCCAAGACAAACGAGGATTTTCTTCATCAAGAGGAATTCTTCAAAATGAGAAAGTGTGAATCTCTGTCAGATGAAAGACCTCAGGGATTTTGCTGTTCGTTTTGTGGCTTCTTGCAATGTCGACATCATCAAATACGAAAATGTGCCGATATATTGTTCAAACAACACAAGATCCCTGTGACCCCTTAACTCCCACCTGAACCGAGCACATTTTCTCCAGTTTGGCTTTACCCCAATCCAAAAGCTTCTGGAAAAAAGGTGGGAAAATAGCGACAGAACTGAGATGAAAACAATGATGAAGATGTGACAAAAAAATGACAAAAAAATGACAAAAAAATGATCAAAAAAATGACAAAAAAATTACAAAAAATGACAAAAATTTGACAAAAAAATGACAAAAAAATTACAAAAAATTGACAAAAAATTGACAAAAAAGGACAAAAAAAGACAAAAAATGACTAAAAAATGACAAAAAAATGACAAAAAATGACTAAAAAATGACTAAAAATGACAAAAAAAAGACAAAAAAATAACAACAAAAAAACAAAAAATGATTAAAAAATGACAAAAAATGACAAAAAAAATGGACAGAGAATTTGACAAAAAATGAACAAAAAAAAGACAAAAAATTATAAAAAAATGACAAAAAATGACAAAAAATGACCAAAAAATGGACAGAGAATTTGACAAAAAATGACAAAAAATGACAAAAAAATGACAAAATGACAAAAAAATAACAAAAAATGATTAAAAAATGAAAAAATTACAAAAAATTACAAAAAAATTACAAAAAAATTGACAAAAAATTGACAAAAAAAGCACAAAAAAGCACAAAAAATGACAAAAAAAATTACTAAAAATTGGACAAAAATTTGATAAAAAATGACAAAAAAATGACAAAAAAATGACAAAAAAATGTCAAAAAAATGACAAAAAAATGACAAAAAAATGACAAAAAATTGACCAAAAAATGACAAAAAATGACAAAAAATAACACAAATTCAACTCAATACTTTGTAATAGAACCTTTGTTGGCAATAACAGAGGTCAAACAATTGCTATAGGCCTGTACCAGGTTTGCACACACAGGAGCTGGTGTTTTGGCCCATTCCTCCTGCAGATCTTCTCCAGAGCAGTGATGTTTTGGGGCTGTCGCCGAGCAACAAGGACTTTCAACTCCCTCCACAGATTTTCTATGGGGTTGAGGTCTGGAGACTGGCTAGGCCACTCCAGGACTTTCAAATGCTTCTTACATTCTGTCTCTCACAGTTGAAGTGAACCTATGATGAAAATTACAGACCTCTGTCATCATTTTAAGTGGGAGAACTTGCACAATTGGTGGCTGACTAAATACTTTTTTGCCCCACTGTATAATGTTAAACAGTGATTCTCTGCTGGTGGGTCAGGACCCAAACTTGGGTCACGGAACCAATTTTCAGTGGGTCGCGAGTCTATAGGGAACTTTTATTCAATATTTTCCATCTGAAACTGCCTGGGAACACTAACTGTGTCTGTTAAAGGGAATGTTATTGGGTTGTTTTGATCATAATTTCAGTCTTAATGGGAAATCTACAGCTTGTTCAACCAAAACTTGTGTGGAAAATACAATATTTTATACGATATATGACAAATTTACAGTTTTATTTGGGTCCTTGGCTCGTCATCCGAGGGTAATGGTGGATCCCAAAGCCACTCGGGAACCACTGATGTAAAACATTGGCATTTGCAGAAAAAAATTCTTTACTTTAGGCCACAATGTTGAGGTTCGGCCCTTGGGCGTTTTGGGAATGATGCAAATCGGCCCCCCATGATGCAAACTTGTCTACCCCTGGCCTATATAGTTGACTATGTAGTGCGGGCCTATGTAGTGAATGAGGGGTCAGGGACTAGAGTGGACATTCGGATACAGCCAATATGTAATCTCTGCTCAGGATGAAAATAAAAGACAATTGATTGACAGAGGAATTGTAATCATTGCTCAAGAAGATAACAGTTAAAACACTTCTTTTTTCAGTTTGTTACATTAACAGGCTGTTTAAGCTGCTCAAGATGCTAGCATGCTACCGGTTAGCGACTGTCATCAAGTGTCAATGGCTTCAACACGATAAACACGTGTGTTTATCGTGTTGAAGCCATTGACACTTGATAAAAAAATAAAAATCCCTCAAAATCGGCATCGGTATCGGCCTTAGGAAAAAACGGTATCGGTCGATCTGGTCAAAAGATCCAGTGGTGAATTCACTTTAGATCTTTTTCACAGCGACAAAGACTCATCACACAGTACAATTCACAATACAACGAACCCATTATGTTTCTAATAGGCAAGAGAACTAAATCAGATCATTTCACTAATGATTTCTAAGCTACCGTGTGTTCCTCCTGCATTATTTCATGACGATCCCCCCAAAAAACTGTCCCCGACACAACGGTGAAAGTAAATCTGATCATAAGTACAGAGCGCAGCCCCATTACCCTCATATTGATCCTCGCAAACGGCAGCAAATGACATTAGCATAAACTGAAGTGAAATTAAGTTAGGGCTAATCTGGTACTGGCAACTTAGCGTGAGCATGTGGCCCGTCTGTGTCCAGCATCAGGAGAAACTACTTACGCTAATGCAATTACAGAGGTTTAAAGCAGAGGAGGAGGAGGAGGAGGAGGAGGAGGAGGAGGAGGAGGAGGAGGAGGAGGAGGAGGAGACAGAGAGCTGTGAGTGAAAGTAAAGCCTTGGATCTTCTTTTGGGTGTCCACTAAGTATCTCCAGTGAAGGTTCTTGGGTCGTCTCCAGTTCTCTGTAGTTGAAGTGTCAAACGTTTATTTTTATCACTTTTTTTGTCGGGCAGTCGTCTCATTTTTGTCAAATTTTTGTGACTTTTTTGTGACTTTTTCGTCTTTTTTTTTTTTTTTGGTCCATTTTTTGGTCACTTTTTTGTCAAATTTTTCATCAAATTTTTGTTCATTTTTTTGTCAAATTTTTGTCGTTTTTTCGTCCCTTTTTTTCTCAATTTTTTGTCAAATTTTCGTGACATTTTTGTCAATTTTTTTGATTTTTTTGTCAAATTCTTATCACTTTTTTAGTCCATTTTTTGTCACTTTTCGGCCATTTTTTCCTCAATTTTTCTCACTTTTTTGTAAAATTTCCGTGACTTTTTTGTCATTTTTTTGTCAATTTTTTTGTTGTTTTTTGGTCAAATTTTCGTGACTTTTTTGTCACTTTTTCGTCAAATTTTTCTCACTTTTTTGTCCATTTTTTGTCCATTTTTTTTTCTTTTTTTTGTCCATTTTTTGTCATTTTTTCGTCATTTTTTTAAAAAAATTTGGTCAAATTCTTATCACTTTTTTGGTCCATTTTTTGTCACTTTTTCATCCATTTTTTCTCATTTTTTCACATTTCCATCATTGTTTTCGTCTCAGTTTTGCTGCTATTTTCACAACTTTTTTCCAGAAGCTTTTGGATTGGGGCCAAACTGGAGAAAATGTGCTCGGTTCAGGTGGGAGTTAAGGGGTTAAAGGGATATTTCAGGATGTTTGACATAGGGCCTCATTTCCTCGTTATCCAGAGCGTTGCATATTTATGGAGATTTTTTTTGTTTGTAATTCATGCAGTTCTTATGTTTGAAGAGCTTAGAGGCGCTAGGCTAATGCAAGGCTACTGCATTTCATTTGAAAGCTAAGACCTACAAAACTAAATTGATCTTTTTCCTCACATGATCAGATTTTTTTTCATCACTTTTTATGTTGGGCAGTCGTCTCATTTTTGTCAAATTTTCGTGACTTTTTTGTCACTTTTTCGTCTTTTTTTTTTGGTCCATTTTTTGGTCACTTTTTCTAAATTTTTCGTCAAATTTTTGTCGTTTTTTCGTCCATTTTTTCTCAATTTTTTGTCAAATTTTCGTGACTTTTTTGTCAATTTTTTAGATTTTTTTGTCAAATTCTCATCTCTTTTTTTCTCAATTTTTCTCACTTTTTTGTCAAATTTCCGTGACTTTTTTGTCATTTTTTGGTCAAATTTTTCAATTTTTTTGGTCAAATTTTCGTGACTTTTTGTCACTTTTTCGTCAAATTTTTCTCACTTTTTTGTCAATTTTTTGTCCATTTTTTTTCGGTTTTTTGTCAATTTTTTGTCACTTTTTCATCCATTTTTTTCTCACTTTTTTCACATTTCCATCATTGTTTTCGTCTCAGTTTTGTTGCTATTTTCACACCTTTTTTTCCAGAAGCTTTTGGATTGGGGTAAAGCCAAACTGGAGAAAATGTGCTTGGTTCAGGTGGGAGTTAACGGGTTAATGCAGGCTAGCTGATACCATAGAAATGCACTAGCCTAGCACTAGCCTAGCGCCTCTAAGCTCTTCAAATATAAGAACTGCATGAATTACAAAAAAAAATATCTCCAGAAATCAGCAACACTCTGGATAACGAGGAAATGAGGCCCTATGTCAAACATCCTGAAACATCCCTTTAAGCCCCTCCCCTCCATTAACAGCTACTCCCACCTGTGGGTAAACGCCTTTGTAGTTATGAGTCTTTGTTATTCTAAGTCCTAACAACCTACACTCAGCTGATCACTACTAAATACCTGCCTATTGATCTATTCACTTCAGATTTGTGACTTGGACTAAAGCTGTCGTCACGTCCGCTAATGGCTGATGGATTTATTTCACTGCTCCACCTGCCAGGCAACTACATATTGATCTGTCCTCGACTGAGTGTCCGACACGTCCCCCGGCTCTGCCCTCCAGGAAGTCTCGGTGAAAACGGTCAGATTTCAGAGTGTTGAGCAGCTGTGGCAAAATGTTGTGAACACTATTTGTCGTCCTCAAGCTGTGAAACGTTTCTGAGGTTTCTCTTTGAGATCTCCTTGGTGTCTGACAGGTCTCGGAGACATTGCAGGAGCATCACAGAAACGTCTCACAGGTTGAGGACGACAAAGAGGGTTCCCAACACAACTGCCCGAGACAGTGTAGACCAGGGATCTCCAACCAGCAGCTCGCCAGGCCTTTCCACATGACTCTAATGCTGGCCTGTATTCCATTAGAGGCCGGGTCTCTGTCAGAGGCCGGGTCTCCGACAGAGGCCGGGTCTCTGTCAGAGGCCGGGTCTCCGACAGAGGCCGGGTCTAACAGAGGCCGGGTCTCCGACAGAGGCCGGGTCTCCGACAGAGGCCGGGTCTAACAGAGGCCGGGTCTCCGACAGGGGCCGGGTCTAACAGAGGCCGGGTCTCCGACAGAGGCCGGGTCTAACAGAGGCCGGGTCTCCGACAGAGGCCGGGTCTCCGACAGAGGCCGGGTCCCTGTCAGAGGCCGGGTCTCCGACAGAGGCCGGGTCTCCGACAGGGGCCGGGTCTAACAGAGGCCGGGTCTCCGACAGAGGCCGGGTCCCTGTCAGAGGCCGGGTCTCCGACAGAGGCCGGGTCTCCGACAGGGGCCGGGTCTCCGACAGGGGCCGGGTCTCTGACAGGGGCCGGGTCTCCGACAGAGGCCGGGTCTAACAGAGGCCGGGTCTCCGACAGGGGCCGGGTCTCCGACAGGGGCCGGGTCTCCGACAGAGGCCGGATCTCTGACAGAGGCCGGGTCTCCGACAGAGGCCGGGTCTAACAGAGGCCGGGTCTAACAGAGGCCGGATCTCTGACAGGGGCCGGGTCTCCGACAGAGGCCGGATCTCCGACAGAGGCCGGGTCTAACAGAGGCCGGGTCTAACAGAGGCCGGGTCTAACAGAGGCCGGGTCTCCGACAGAGGCCGGGTCTAACAGAGGCCGGGTCTAACAGAGGCCGGGTCTAACAGAGGCCGGGTCTGACAGAGGCCGGGTTCGCGGCTGGCGGAGGCAAATTAAAGCCGGTCTCTAAAACAGGCCGGGGCTTTTATTAGAAATTATAGCAGTAGAAATATTCCCCATGTTAGGAGTTTGTCTCACACTGGTGTAAATGAAAACTCACGTGCAGGAAGTAACAAACTGAACCCGGGCCGAGGGGGACGCTGCGGAGGAGCTGATCCCAGCGTAACTTTGACACAGATTTAGCCACTTTTCAAACCTCCTGTGACCATATTTGGAAACAGGACAAATGTCGTGTGACCCTCCAGGGTTTTAATAAAGTCTCCATCGCGTCTTCAAAGCACGTCCAGCTGCTCCGTGTGCAGGTCAGTCCCACGCCTCAAAATAACTCCTCCCATCAGCGCGAGCGTCTCGTCTTCTCTCGGGTCAGTCTCATGATCGATCACAAACACAAACACTCCGTCTAAACTCGCCTTTTACACAAGATAACAACAAATAATCCGGTCCAAGGTAAAAACGAAACAGAAACCTGCAGTGACACTGATGTCAAAGCTCCGCTAACAGCAACGAAACACTTCCTGTTGTCCCGACAAAATAAAAGGCGTCAATGTTCCAGCCGCTGGGAGAGGGTTTGAAATGTTCATTAATAATCCTCGTTTGTATTTTATCCCAGTGTTTCCACCACCCCTTACAACACATAGGCCAAGATTGTGAGAAAAAGATTGTGAATCAAAAGAAAAAGATTGTGTGTCAGCAGTGAGACGACGACAGCAACCACCAGCCACAAGCCTAGGTCTAGTAAAAGTAGAAATATAGAGACCACTTTTTCCTTCTCTTTTTTTAACCTCTTACCGCCCGCCTGAACCAAGTGCATTCTGTCCTCTTTGGCTATTATATAGGCCTGTGTAACACCTCATTTGAAAGCTAAGACCCACAAAACTGATCTTTTTCCTCGTGTTGTTGCTGTGTTGTGTCACCTTTATGTTTTTTTTTTGGTCACATTTTTGTTGAATTTTTGTCACTTTTTTGTTGAATTTTTGTCAGATTTTTTTGAATTTTTGTCATTTTTCTTATTGAATTTTTGTCACATTTTTTGTGGCTGTTTCGGTGCTTTTTTTTCCCAAGAATCTTTTTGATTTTTGTCATTTTTTTTGGTCATTTTTTTGTCATTTTTTTGTTGAATTTTTGTCACATTTTTTTTAATTTTTTGTCATTTTTTTGTTGAATTTTTGTCATTTTTTAGTTGAGTTTTTGTCACTTTTTTGTCGAATTTTTGTCATTTTTTGTTACATTTTTTGTCTTTTTTTGTCGAATTTTTTCACTTTTTTGTCGAATTTTTGTCATTTTTTTGTCGAATTTTTTTCACTTTTTTGTTGAATTTTTTTCACTTTTTTGCCGAATTTTTGTCACTTTTTTGTAGATTTTTTGTCATTTTTTTGTTAATTTTTGTCATTTTTTAGTTGAATTTTTTTCACTTTTTTGTCTAATTTTTGTCATTTTTTTGTTGAATTTTTGTCATTTTTTGTCTAATTTTTGTCACTTTTTGGTTGAACTTTTGTCACTTTTTGTCACATTTTTGTCACTTTTTGTAACTTTTACATCCTTGTTTTCTTCTCATGTTTTGTCGCTGCTTTGGCGCTTTTTTCCCCAAGCAGCTTTTTGATTCGGGTAAAGCTAAACTGGAGAAAATGGGATCCGTTCAGGTGGGAGTTAAGAGGTTAAGACTTGTTTGTGCTCCCAATAATGGAAAGAGGCTAAAACACATAAAACAGCCTCTAATCTGACCAAACAAAGTGAATAAGAAGCCTCTGGACCTCCGGCTTTACGCGCTGTGTCTTCCTTTGCGCGCTTCCCTCTGGCACGTGCGCGCGGGGTAAATAAAGCACCGAGACGTGAAATTTCCACAAAAACAACCCACGCGTTCAAGCTGCGAAACCCCCCGAAATCCATCCTCCATCCCGCGCGTGGTTCTGCACTCACCTCTTCTGCAACTTCTCCAAAAGAAACGCTCTCAGCGCGAGCTCGAGCGCGGCCTCCTCATCTCCGCGTCGTCTCTTCAGAAGAAAAACACCCGTAATCCTGATGTTCTGGAGGTGATCGTGAACCAGGAGAAAAGGCTCCCAGCGGCTCACATGTCTCCGCTGTTTTGATGCCTCTCTGGTCTGTCTGTGCAACAGGCTGCAGACGGACACGTCAAGAGCGCACACGTGCAGGCGCGCGCGGCCGGGCGCTTTCAAAATAAAACTCATCAGGATCAGCTGTTCCCAATCTGTTTGCTGTTGTTGAGTTATTTTTGTCATTTTTTGTCAAGTTTTTGTCACATTATTGTTGAATGTCTGTCATTTTTTGGTTGAGTTTTTGTCACATTTTTGTAAATTTTTTGTCATTTTTTTGTTGATTTTTTGCCTTTTTTTTGTTGAATTTTTGTCATTTTTTTGTTGAGTTTTTGTCATTTTTTTTGTAGAATTTTTGTCTTTTTTTTAATTTTTTGTCTTTTTTTTTTGGAATTTTTCTCACTTTTTGGTTGAATTTTTGTCACATTTTTGTTGAGTTTTTGTCCTTTTTTGTCTTTTTTGTTGAATTTTTGTCACATTTTTGTCATTTTTTTGTTGAATTTTTGTCTTTTTTTTGTTGAATTTTTGTCACATTTTTGTTGAGTTTTTGTCCTATTTTGTCATTTTTTTGTTAATTTTTTGTCACATTTTTGTCATTTTTTGTTGAATTTTTGTCATTTTTCTGTTGATTTTTTGTCATTTTTTTGTTGAATTTTTGTCATTTTTTTGTCCTTTTTTGTCTTTTTTTGTCCTTTTTTTTGTTAATTTTTTGTCACATTTTTGGTTGAATTTTTGTCATTTTTTGTTGAATTTTTGTCACATTTTTGTCATTTTTTTGTTGATTTTTTGTCACATTTTTTTGTTGAATTTTTGTTGAATTTTTGTCATTTTTTGTTGAATTTTTGTCATTTTTTTGTTGAATTTTTGTCATTTTTTTTGTTGAATTTTTGTCATTTTTTTGTTAATTTTTTGTCACATTTTTGGTTGAATTTTTGTCACATTTTTGTCATTTCTTTGTTGAATTTTTGTCATTTTTTTGTTGAATTTTTGTCACATTTTTGTCATTTTTTTGTTGAATTTTTGTCATTTTTTTGTTGAGTTTTTGTCACAAACTCATCAGAATCAGCTGTTCTCACTCTGTTTACTCTCTGTGACCCCGGTTTCTCTCGTGGACTGTGATCATGTTCACAGCCACGATTATTATTATCAATGATTTTCTAGAACAGTTCATGTTGAGTCTCTTTGTGCTTCGGCCTAAAATCTAGTTTATAGATAATAATTATAGATGAATAAGACATTGTGTTCGTCTGAAGCTTCATGTTGGTGCCTCTCCTCCTCCTTCTAATTTTTATTTTCTAGATTGGGCTCCACTTTATTTTATGCTTTGATATTTTGTGCCGAACAACATTTAACTCCCGCCTGAACCGAGAGGATCTTTTTCCACACGTCATCACATTTTTTTTCCAGCATTTTTTTGTTGGGCATTCAACTCATTTTTGTAACTTTTTTGTCATTTTTTTTGTCCATTTTTTATCACATTTTTATCACATTTTTGTCATTTTTTTGTCATTTTTTAATTTGTTTTTTTGTCACATTTTTATCAAATTTTTGTCACTTTTTTGTCGCATTTCTGTCATTTTTTCGTCACTTTTTTATCATTTTTTTGTCATTTTTTTGTCACATTTTTATCAATTTTTTATAAATTTTTTGTCATTTTTTTGTCAAATTTTTGTCATTTTTTTGTAACATTTTGCCACATTTTTACGTTAATTTTTTAATCTATTTTTTTGTCATTTTTTCGTCACTTTTTAATCATTTTTTTGTCAAATGTTTGTAATTTTTTTGTAACATTTTTATCAAATTTTTCTTTCATTTTTGTAACTTTTTTGTCACGTTTTGTCACATTTTTGTCACTTTTTTGTCACATTTCCATCATTGTTTCCGTCTCAGTTCTGTCTCTATTTTCACAGCTTTTTTCCAGAAGCTTTTGGATTGGGGTAAAGCCAAACTGGAGAAAATGTGTTCGGTTCAGGTGGGAGTTAAGGGGTTTTAATCTGCTTTTAACAAAAGTAATTAGTACCTCCTCAGTACACACAATAGAATCATGTGTATTAGCACCAGTGTTGAAATCGTATTTAGTTACTGAATATTTTAAATAACTCCCACCTGAACCGAGCACATTTTCTCCAGTTTGGCTTTACCCCAATCCAAAAGCTTCTGGGAAAAAGGTGTGAAAATAGCGACAAAACTGAGACGAAAACAATGATGGCAATGTGACAAAAAAATAAGAAAACATTGACAAAAATGTGATAAAAAATGGACGAAAAAACGACAAAAATGAGACAAAAAAATGACAAAAATGTGATAAAAAAAATGACAAAAATGTGACAAAAATGTGACAAAAAAATGTCAAAAATGTGACAAAAAATGACCAAAAATTGCCCCCCCCCCCCAAAAAGACAAAAATGTGAGAAAAATGACCAAAAAATGACAAAAAAGTTACAAAAAATAGTTCATTTGAAAGCTAAGACCTACAAAACTGATCGAGACTTTTTGTTGCGGAGTCGCCGTGTTTTTGTAGCTTTTTAAACATTTTTTCCGTTGCTTTTTGTTGTGTTTTTGCCATATTTTAGTCTCTTTATCGTCGCATTATTGTTGTTTTCTTTTGGCTCTATTTTTGTCACTTTTTTGTCGTGTTTTCATCCTTGTTTTTGACGCTTTTTTCAAGACGTTTTTAGATTTGGGTAAAGCCGAGCTGAAGACAACGTGCTCGGTTCAGGTGCGGCTTTAGAGGTTAATCACATGTATTCTTTCTTTCACGGTGTCTCGAATCATAAAGATCTGAAGATGACGGGACAAAATGCTACATGATGTCACCGCATAGCAACAGCATAGCAACATTACCAAAACGAGTGGCAAGTCCACATTTATCATCGGTGTTTGTGAATCTGACTGAACATGGAAACGAAGGGAACGTTTACGACGAGCTCACACTGTCTGATAAAAACCAAAGCAGCAGCGGAAGATTTTACTCCGACTCGATCAGGAAGTGGTTCTTCTCATTTCAGTCCCACGTCTGGAGCTAATCTGAGAGGAAGTGATGACGATAAAAGAGAAGATCAGGCGCTGAAACACTGAGCTAAGATTAGAGATAATATAATGGACGGACTGTATGTGCTGCAAACAGTTCAGTTAAGTTCAGTTCAAATTTTTTATTCAGCCATGGCGTTATTACAGACACAATAATAACAACAACAGCAAAGTCTTCAGTGCTGAATAGGAGCATAAGGAAGACATTGTCTTATAAATTTCATGCCTCTTTTTTTTTTTTTTTTTCAAAATCTGAGCTGGCTCTGAACAGACGGCTCGCCTGTTTTTGATTTGTTTGAGCCCATATCAAGGTACAATAATACTTTACATCTAAATCGTATTTTCCAAGTACATTTTTTTCATAAATTGTATTTAATTGAGTGATTGTGTTACATGATTTTTGAACAATGTCCAAAGAATTCCATAAACTGATCCCTTTTACAAGAAACCCCTTTTGTTTTTGTGAAGTGTGTGAAAATGGAACCCAGAACTTTCGTCTGTTGTTACCATCTGTGTGATGAACATAAATTTCTTTTGGATATGTATTGGCAGCACAAACTGGCATCATAGGAGGCATTGTACTTTGCTGAGGACTTCACTGATATCATTAATGTACATGATAAATAGTTTAGGTCCCAGTCTGAAAGAGAAACCTGAAAACTGTCCAAAGTAAACCAAGAATAAACAAGTTCCTGTACTCTATAAGTATCTCTGTAATGTTATCTCTCTTTAAAGCCACACCGCGTAGAATTTTACCCAATAAATACAATTGAAAAGCAAGCATTTATTTCATGACAGATATTTTCATCATTGAAAAGTACCTTGTAAATGTACAAACAAACCTTCATGAGGCTCAGCCCGGCTAAGATATGACTGTAAACTTTACTGGGAGTGGGTACGTCTCCAGCTCGTCTCCATGGAGATGTGACGAAAGGCAGTAGAATTTGAGATTTAAATAGGTTAGATTCTCATCCAAATCCATTCTTTTATTACACACTGCAGTACCAGCATTTTCTATGTCATTAGGAGCATATTTTGTTTTGCCACAACAGTAGAGTCCAAAATGTTACGCAGTGTACCTTTAAGATGATGTATTTGATGATGACACAGTCTGGAACAGATTTAAATGAATTATATGTATTGGCACCAACTTATTTTTCACCCTCCACATAATTTGTAGTGTTTTAAATTTGACCAATTCATTAAATTTCAAGGTCTGCAGTTTTATAAACAGTTTGTTTGTGTGATCTCGTGGACCTTTGAGAGTCACAATTCTTATAGTTTTCTTCTGGAGTAAGAACAACCTGTCTGTATAACTGGTGCCTGCATTTCCCCACACTTCAATACAGTCTGTTATATAAGGAACTAAGGCTGAGTGTGTTTAACCTTATACAGGATACCAATATTTTTACTAACTTTACCTTTGATGTGGTCGATATGAGGCTTCCAGCTAAGTTTGCTGCCTAGGAAAACCCCGGAGACACATTCAATATTTACATCCTCAATAACTAGTTTTGTACATGCATTTTTTCTTATTTCCAAACACCATTTTATTTGTCTTATCCCAGTTTAAGAACAATTTATTATAATCAAACCATGTCTTTAATACTGTCATTTCTCTTTCAATGTCGGCCATTAATTCATTTAAAGGGGGGGTATTATGCAAAATGGACTTTTTCAAGCTTTACATCATGTTATTAAGTCATTCCCTCATTAAAAACATGCCTGAAGTGTTGCCTTAGCACATTCACGTATTTTCGAGTAATCTGTAGAAACTCTGATGGCGGCCATTTTAGGGATAAAACGCCTGATTCCTTCAGGGAACGCCCTCGACCTCCAGGATACGCCTCCGAGCTTTCGTCACCAGCCGAGTAACCAACCACTGCTCCTCAGCAGAACCCCCTCCCCGCAGTGTCTAGCCCTAAGATGTAAACAGAGTCATCATGGAGGTTTAGCTTCATGTGTTGTGAACCGGAGCCACAGAAGACTTTTACAAAGACACATCAGTGTTTCTGTTACCGAAACACCCAGGATTAAAACCGGTGACAAGAACACTTATTTCAGTGTCTGGTTCTGCGCTGGGCCTTGATGATGCACAGAGCCTCCGGAGAAAGCTAATGCTAAGCTAAACCTCGAGTCATCACGTGAAAACGAGAAATATGCACAAATAAAGTCAATAAAACCACCAGACACATAAAGAACCGTTTAACAATGATCACACACGGAGCCTGGCTTGTTGATTTGGAAGTTTATTGCTCACATTTCATCTACAATGGGTCATAGCCGAGTGGCTTTCTCCCGGAGCTAACAAGCTAGCCGCGACAAGCTAACGGGAAAATTCACTGAATACAAGCAGCATATTATGCATTGAAAACGTCACTAAAACAGGCAACTGCTTGAAGCAGCCTTTATGACGATCACACACGGAGCCTGGCTTGTTGATTGTGTAGTTTATTGCTCACATTTCATCTACAGTGAGTCGTAGCCGAGTGGTTTCTCCCGGAGCTAAGGCACTATTAGCCACGACAAGCTAACAACCTTCACCTTCACAACATTCATTGAAAACAGGCAGCATATTATGCACAAATAACGTCAATAAAGCAGCAACTACTCGAAGCAGCCTTTACGATGATCACACAATGAGCCTGGCTTTACACATTTGTGGTTTATTGCAGACTTTTCATCAACAATGAGCTGTAGTCGATTATAACAAGCTAACGGGTAACCTCGAAAAAACACTGTCCACCTGCACAGATAATGTCCGTCTTTTGAATGGTATGGGCTCCTGCAGATCCTGGTGTCGTCCATGGGGGTATAGTTAGAGATCCATAGGGCATGGCAGATGCAAAGAGAAGCCTCCAAACAGCAGTTATTTTTCAGGCAAGAGCCCCTTCCAAGCGTCCGGTGTGGAAGGTTCGTCTCCAAATAATATCCTGTGTGGCCATTGTTCACAAAGTGATAAACAGTAGCTCCTTTCCAACAATAAAAATTAAAATGCACCGATCGTAGTTTCAATACTGTTGAGAAGCGGAGTGTTGTTGTGATGCCACAGACAGCGTGTGGAGGGGGCGTGTCGGAAAGGGTCAGAGGTTCTTAAAGAGACAGGGGCCTATTTCAAGTCATTCACTACAGCCATTTTGAAAGAGCAATTTTATACAAGGCAGTTATTCTAATTTACTGCATTTACAGACCAACAGAAGGTTTGGTCATCATTGTAGTGTGATATAGACTGGTGCTATGTGGCTGAAAAAAGCATAATACCCCCTCTTTAAATCTGTTCCAGACTGTGTCATCATCAAATACATCATCTTAAAGAGAGATAACATTACAGAGATACTTATAGAGTACAGGAACTTGTTTATTCTTGGTTTACTTTGGACAGTTTTCAGGTTTCTCTTTCAGACTGGGACCTAAACTGTTTACCATGTACATTAATGATATCAGTGAAGTCCTCAGCAAAGTACAATGCCTCCTATTTGCCGATGATGCCAGTCTGTGCTGTTCTGGAAAAGATCTCGAGCTGCTTTTGAATACAGGAGGAACTGAACTTGAGATACTAAAAAAATGTAAATGAACTTTCCATAAATCTGCATAAAACTGAATATATTGTGTTTGGAAACGGGGAAGTAAACAAACCGTGTCAACTCAAAATTAAGGAAGAGTTAAATTGGAAAGTGCAGATAAATACACTAAAGACTGTGTAAAATCAAAACCTCTGTGAATCACAACGCATTATATATACTGTACAATTCCCTCATCCTTCCACACCTGAGCTGTTGTGTGGAAATATGGGGGAATGCCTATGAAAAGTAAAATACAACCTATTTTCTTATTGCAAGAGAAAGCAAAAAGAGTGATCAGCCTTGCAGAATACTTGGCTCCAACAAATTCACTTTTTATTAGATTAAATATCTTAAAAATTGCACGATCTTGTTGATGTTTACACAGCAGTGGGGATGTACAAGGATCACAACCTCATGCTGTGTTTCAAATAAGAGAATCCTTACACAACCTCAGAGGAACTGATCTGCTACAAAACCTATGATGAAGACTGAAACTAAGAGGAGGTGTTTATCAGTTAAAGGCGTTGATCTATGGAACGGTTTACCTGTTCAACTTAAGGCGAGACGCTGCAGGTGAAGAGGGAAAAAATGTATATTTACAGTTATCAATTTTAAACTGTTGCTGTCGATCACTGGCATAAATGTGAGAAAAAAATACAAGTTTTCTGTCATTTTATCTTTTCATATAAGAACAAGGTGTTTTATGCCGAAAAATGCCCCAAATTTCCCATCTTTTCGGCAACAAAATCTGAATAATGGACAGAGCTACATTCAAACTTATGGTTTCATTTTATTAATGAATGAGTTGCCAAGACTTTTTCAGAGGGGATTTAGGATTTCTTGTTTAGTTTTAAAATAAGCTGTTTTTTAGTGGAAAATGTTGTAAAAATGTAATTTTCACCTTATTTTTTGACATTCAAAACTCAATAAATGGGGCTTAAGGGATTAAATAATAAAAAATCCCTCTGAAAAAATCTTCCAAATATTGTTCAGTCCAAGGCTGGAAAATGTGAAGTCTTTAGGTCCGACTGAATTGAGTTTTGCCTGTAGTGTCTCCCCTTAAGGGCTCCAAAACAATTAAGGGGAGACACTACAGGCAAAACTAAATTTTTTCAGTTTTCAGGTTTTGGGCCAAATTGGTCTCTGAACATATAAGCTTTCACCCAGAAACAGAAAACATGCCTAATCTTCACAATAACAGGTTTAAATATTGCCCTGATTCAATGTTCCCCCATAGACTTATATGGGAGAACACAATTTCAAAGCCCTTTTTCTCCAAACACATGTTTCTGTCATTGTGGCGACACTATGTCCACGTCAGTCGGACCTAAAGACTTCAAATCTTCCAGCCTTGGACTGAACAATGTTTGGAATGTTTCAGAGGGATTTTTTATTATTTAATCCCTTAAGCCCCATTTATTGAGTTTTGAATGTCAAAAAATAAGGCGAAAATTAAATTTTTACAACATTTTCCACTAAAAAACAGATTATTTTAAAACTAAACAAGAAATCCTAAATCCCCTCTGAGAAAGTCTTGGTAACTCATTCATCAATAAAATGAAACCATACATTTGAATGTAGCTCTATCCATTATTCAGATTTCGTCGCCGAAAAGATGGGAAATTTGGGGCATTTTTAGGCATAAAACACCTTGTTCTTGTGTAGAAAGGTAAAATGACAGAAAACTTGTATTTTTCTCTCACATTTATGCCAGTGATCGACAGCAAAAGTTTCAAATTGACATCTGTAAATATACATTTTTTCCCTATTCACCTGCAGTGTCTCGCCTTAAAGCATTGAAGAAAAGGTATAAATTGTCAGGCCATCTTCTTCTATCAGTGCTTGTGATCCTGCTGTTGCTCCTATGTGCTGTTCCGTCCACTTTGTGCAACTGAGATCTTCCTCCTCGCTGTCATGTTCCGGGCATTTGGATGCAAGGTGACACAAGGGGGCGCCCTTCCAACCTTCTCAGTGTAAATGTGAGTTGACTTTCTTCAGAGTGAGACTTTAGGTCAGACACAGCGGCTGTTTCCCAATGTCCAGGATCCTCGGCGTCTCGACCACTTCGGACGTCATTCGCGTCATCACGGCGCCGCCAAGTGGTTCCATTTCACCGGGACCACTCGCCCCCTCGCAGCTCGACTCCTCCGTTTGGTCAGTCTGGCCCAAATCAGCGTAAATGTGACACTTCCACAAATACACATGTGAACCTCTGACCCCCCGCCTTAACCCAGAGCATCTTCTCCAGTTCGGCTTTACCCAAATCTAAAAGCTTCTTGACTGGAGAGCAACACTGTAACGCCTCATTGTTTTGTTGCTTTTTCATTACTTTTTTGTGGCTTTTTTGCCGTGTTTTCGTCACTTTTTTCATCGCTTTGTCGCCACGTTTTCGTCACATTTTGTTGCTTTTCCAGCGCATTTTTGTTTTCGGAGGCTTTTCTTTTAACCCCTTAACTCCCGCCTGAACCGAGCACATTTTCTCCAGTTTGGCTTTACCCCAATCCAAAAGCTTCTGGGAAAAAGCTGTGAAAATAGCGACAGAACTGAGACAAAAACAATGATGGAAATGTGACAAAAAAGTGACGAAAAATTGATGAAAAATTGACAAAAATTGACGAAAAATGACAAAAAAAATGACCAAAAAAATGACAAAAAAAATGACAAAAAATGACAAAAAATGACAAAAAATTGAACAAAAAAGGACAAAAATTTGACGAAAACATTGATGTAAAAGTGACAAAAAATTTATGAAAAATTGACAAAAATTGACGAAAAATGACCCAAAAAAATGACCAAAAAAATGACAAAAAAGTGACAAAAAAGTGACAAAAATTTACAAAAAAATGACCAAAAAATTACAAAAATCTGACGAAAACATTGATGAAAAAGTGACAAAAAATTTACAAAATATGACAAAAATGTTACAAAAAATTTATACAAATTTGACCAAAAAATGACCACAAAAAAAATGAAAACAATGATGGAAATGTGACAAAAAATGGCCCAAAAAATGACCAAAAAATGTCAAAAAAATTACAAAAAAAGTGTAAATGTGAGTTGACTTTCTTCAGAGTGAGACTTTAGGTCAGACACCATGAGTGACAGTAACATGAGGCTAAACACAGTGAGCTCTTTGTTTCCAGTAAAAAGGCTGAGGCCTCATTGCTCTTCAGTCACAGACTGAGAAGTGAAGAAGGAAGTCACGGAGCTTCTGCTTTAGGCAGAACTGGGACAAACATGACTCCACAGCAGATACAAATGTCAAGGGTTTGTTTTTGTAGAGAGTCATTAATGATTAACCAATATTTCAATTACATACAGGCTTTTTCACACTTATTATGAAGAAATGGTTGAATTTCAATCTTTTATTGTTGCGTCCAGCAGAAGTGTAATGTTCTAACGCGGAGCTCAAATGTGACCAAACGCCAAGATCCAAGATCTGAGACAAAAATAATATTTCAGCGCTTTACGAGGTTAAGGGCCACACGAGGGTTAAAGGAGTTTATTAAAGTAATTGGACCTTGTATTGTGAAAATAATTAATTCGTCTTCGATGGCCGGTTCAGTCCCAGCTGTATTTAAACATTAGTTCAGCTGCTTCTCAAAAATACATAATCTTGACCCCAATGCTTTGTCTATTTTGGGCCTATTTGAAAACTCACCTATTTGTCAAAGGTCTTATTTAATTTGAATTTATTATATTATTGATATTTAATATATTTTCCACTATTCCCCTGAAGTGTCTCACCTCAAGATCTGCTTTTGCAACACACAGACGCCACACTGAAGCCCACTGTAACATTTCAGCTTTTATTGTGAAAGATCTTCCTTCTGTTTCCTGCTCCAGCTTCGACTGAACTTCACTTTCCATCCAGCAGTTGTTCTGAACCTCAGCAAGTGCAGGCGGGATAACCACTGCGCCACCACGGCCGAGTCCAACTTTCCCTCTGCAGGAGAAAAGTGTCCGAGCAGAACGAGCCGAGGACGTGAAAGGAATTTAAACGGCTTTTGGTGAAAAGAGTCGACCGGAGTCAGACGGAGGAGGAGGAGTTTTCCAGACAGAAGAAGAATAGAGAAGAATCTACACTAAAACAGGACACTTAAACGTCCCACACACCCCACAGTAAAAAGTGATTGACTCTTATATTACTTTAGGGGAGCAAAACCTTTGAAATTGAGTTTATAACATGGGTTTTAAACAGTATAGGGGAGAGAGCAGGGCCGGACTGGGACGGAAAACCAGCCCTGGACTCTGGTCAGCCTGGCCCAAATCAGCGTAAATGTGACACTTCCACAAATACACATGTGAACCTCTGACCCCCCGCCTTAACCCAGAGCATTTTCTCCAGCTTTGCCCAAATCTAAAAGCTTCTTGACTGGAGAGCGACACTGTAACGCCTCATTTTTATGTTGCTTTTTCATTACTTTTTTGTCACTTTTCTGTTGCTTTTCAAGCGCGTTTTTGTTTTTGGATGCTTTTCTTTTAACCCCTTAACTCCCACCTGAACCGAGCACATTTTCTCCAGTTTGGATTTACCCCAATCCAAAAGCTTCTGGAAAAAAGGTGAAAATAGTGACAAAATGAGATGAAAACAAGGATGGAAATGTGACAAAAAAGTGACGAAAAATTGATGAAAAAGTGGCAAAAATGTCACAAAAATGTGAGAAAAAATTTATACAAATTTGACCAAAAAATGACAAAAATCAGACGAAAACAATGATGGAAATGTGACGAAAATTTGATGAAAAAAAAGACAAAAATAAAAATGTGACAAAAATTTGATAAAAAATGGACGAAAAAATGACAGAAATGAAAAACACATAAATGAATAAAGCTCAGGCATTGGGAGCTTTAGGACATGGGCTTTTCTGTCTATGATGGACAGAGACATAAAAATAAAACATTATATTGAATGAAAATAAACTAAATAAATAAATGTCATCAGCACAATTCTAATATAACTGCTCTTAAATGTGTCGCCGACTTTACTTAAGGAAATGTAAATTTACTAATTACAAACCAATCTGTGAAAAAAGTAAGAACGTTGAAGAAAATGCCTTGTACTTGTATTGGTATTCGGTATCGGCGAGTACTTAAATCCAAGTACTCGTATCGCTTTTAGAAAAAGTGGTATCGGTGCCTCCCTACTTTTTATGTGAAAATAAAAGTTCATATCTGTGTGTAATTGACCTTGCAGTAACAAGTTGCATAGTTGCCAGTTCCACTTCATTCTTCTTCTACATATTCTGTTCTTTTCCCCATAATCCCTTTAATCCCTCGTGTCTTTGCTCAGGACTGAGGACCGGAAGCGTCTGATGCCGGAGAAGAAGCTGAAGCTGAAGCTGAAGCTGAAGCTGAAGCTGAAGCGGCCTGAAGGATCTGAACGGCGGCGTCTCTGTTGTGTCTGCGGGCCTCGTGCAGCGGAGAGCTCCCCCACCTGGACACAACACGCAACTACATCACAAAACAATTATCACAGGAGCAATAACAGGGATCTGACTGACTTTAACCTCTTAACCCCCACCTGAACCGAGCACTTTTTCTCCAGTTTGACTTTACCCAAATCTAAAAGCTCATTAGAAAAAGCAAAAGATAAATGAGACGAAAACGAGGATGAAAACGCAACAAAAGAGCGATAAAAATGTGACGACAATGTGATAAAAAAGTGTAAAAAATATGATGTAAAAGTGATGAAAAAGTGTCAAAAAAGTGTGAAAAATATGACGAAAAAGTGACGAAAAAGTGTGAAAAAAGTGTAAAAAAAAGTAAAAAATATTACGAAAAAGTGACGAAAAAGTGTCCAAAAAGTATTAAAAATATGACGAAAAAGTGTCAAAAAAGTGACAAAAAAGTGTCAAAAAAGTGTAAAAAATATGATGAAAAAGTGACGAAAAAGTGACGAAAAAGTGACAAAAAAGTGTAAAAAATATGACGAAAAAGTGTCAAAAAAGTGTAAAAAATATGACGAAAAAGTGACAAAAAAGTGTAAAAAAATATGACCAAGTGTCAAAAAAGTGAGAAAAAAGTAAAAAAATATGACCAAGTGACAAAAAAGTGTAAAAAAATATGACCAAGTGACAAAAAAGTGTAAAAAAATATGACGAAAAAGTGACGAAAAAGTGACGAAAAAGTGACAAAAAAGTGTAAAAAATATGACGAAAAAGTGTCAAAAAAGTGTAAAAAATATGACGAAAAAGTGTCAAAAAAGTGTAAAAAATATGACGAAAAAGTGTCAAAAAAGTGTAAAAAATATGACGAAAAAGTGTCAAAAAAGTGTAAAAAATATGACGAAAAAGTGACGAAAAAGTGACGAAAAAGTGACAAAAAAGTGTAAAAAATATGACGAAAAAGTGTAAAAAAAGTGTAAAAAATATGACGAAAAAGTGACAAAAAAGTGTAAAAAAATATGACCAAGTGTCAAAAAAGTGAGAAAAAAGTAAAAAAATATGACGAAAACGTGTCAAAAAAGTGTGAAAAATAGGACGAAAAAGTGACGAAAAAGTGTCAAAAAAGTGTCAAAAAAGTGTCAAAAATATGACGAAAAAGTGTCAAAAAAGTGTAAAAAAATATGACGAAAAAGTGACGAAAAAGTGTGAAAAATATGACGAAAAAGTGACGAAAAAGTGACGAAAAAGTGACGAAAAAGTGACGAAAAAGTGTAAAAAATATGACGAAAAAGTGTCAAAAAAGTGTAAAAAATATGGCGAAAACGTGTCAAAAAAGTGTGAAAAATAGGACGAAAAAGTGACGAAAAAGTGTCAAAAAAGTGTCAAAAAAGTGTCAAAAATATGACGAAAAAGTGTCAAAAAAGTGTGAAAAATAGGACGAAAAAGTGACGAAAAAGTGTCAAAAAAGTGTCAAAAAAGTGTCAAAAATATGACGAAAAAGTGACAAAAAAGTGACAAAAAAGTGTAAAAAATATGACGAAAAAGTGTCAAAAAAGTGTAAAAAATATGACGAAAAAGTGTCAAAAAAGTGTAAAAAAATATGACGAAAAAGTGACGACAAAGTGACGAAAAAGTGTAAAAAATATGACGAAAAAGTGACAAAAAAGTGTAAAAAATATGACGAAAAAGTGTCAAAAAAGTGTAAAAAAATATGACGAAAAAGTGACGAAAAAGTGACGAAAAAGTGTAAAAAATATGACGAAAAAGTGACAAAAAAGTGTAAAAAATATGACGAAAAAGTGACAAAAAAGTGACAAAAAAGTGTAAAAAATATGACGAAAAAGTGACAAAAAAGTGACAAAAAAGTGTAAAAAAATGACGAAAACGTGTCAAAAAATGTCCAAAAACTGACGAAAAAGTGACCAAAAAGTGTAAAAAATATGACGAAAAAGTGACGAAAATGCAAAGAAAAGAAATAAAAGCGACTACAACATGGCAACAACGCAAGCAAAAAGTTTAGATGCGTTTTGTGGGTCTTAGCTTTCAAATGAGCCCTACAGGCTGTAACTGGACAAAATGCACTTGGCTGAGACGGGGGTTTAGAGGTTGTGCCGTGAGAAAGTTCATTAAACGTTGCTGCGTTTCCCACTCAAACCTTTGAACCAGGAAAGTGATTAAATTACACAAAACGTTCCTTAAAACACAGGAATGAGAGAAAACGCTCCTTGTTTTGAGAAGTTGTCACAGATTTGGACTGAAACCCCGTTATGACGTTCTCTGCACCTGCGACCACGGTGGGGGGAAAGGGTGGTTGCCATAGTTACGAGGAAAGCGCAGACCTGTCGCCGGCGTCGGGCTTCGCTCCGGCGTTTTCCAGCAGGAAGCGGACGACCTCTGCGTGACCTTCGGCCGCGGCCACGTGGAGCGCGGAGCGGCCGTCGTAATCCACCGCGTTCACGTCCGCGCCCGACAGGAAGTACCTGCGCCGGGAAATCGCCGCCGTCATTCACACACAGACAGTCCAAAAGATAAATAAATAAATGTACCTCCTGAGTGACTGCACGTCTCCTTTGAAAGCAGCCAGGAGCAGGTTCATGATCTGGTATCCCTGCAACACAAGAACACACTGTAATAGGCGGAGGACACTGCGGAGTCTACGGGCCAGGTCCAGCCGACTGCGGAACAGCCACATCCACCAGGCCAAAACCTGAGAGCAGCACCAGCTCGATTGCTCATACTCACTATATTAAACGGCATAAACTCACAGGTTTCCAGGAGCTCGAGGGGCTGGACTCACCTCGGACTCGGACTTCCACTGCCTGTAGGCCAGGACCTGCCTGAACGGGGTCCTGATGTCGAAGCTGTGCAGCTGGAACCGAGACACCAGCTCCTACCGATAAACCAGCAGAAAGATCAAGACGAGACAAGAAAATGTGTTGCAAGTTTTCTTTCCTTTTTGTACAGTTTGCCGAATTCATAAACTTCCTATAAATCTAAATAATGGATAAGTTTACATTTAAGGCTTTGTTGGTTTGTATATTTTATTTAGTTTTGAAAAAGCAATTTATTACTGGGAGGAAGAATATTTTAAAAAAACTGGACACAGGAAGAAAATGACAAGACAATTAAGCTGATTTTGAGATTTCCAATAGAACACGTGTTATTCCACTTAAAACAAGACAAAATAACTTGAAACTTAAAATGAGACACAAAAAAGTCAAGAAAAATCACTCCTTTTCCATTGACAATAAGAAAATCCAAATCAGCACAAACTCCAATGATTATAGTACTTTTAGGAATTAGACCAGGGGTGCCCAAAGTGGGGCCCGGGGGACAAATTTGGCCCCCTCTCCCATTCATTCTCGATGCTAAATATGGATGTAGTACACTTTTTGGCCACCAGCGTCAAATTGGGGGCGCTGTTTCACTCCTTTCGCAAAGTGAAGGAAACACTGTTGCAGTGGCTGTTTCTCAATTGCGAGGATCCGTTTGGCCACGTCGTTGACGTCCTCGGTGGCGGCTCCTCCAGAGTGTCCTCTCCCCGCCGCCTTTGAGCTCAGATGGAACGGCCTCCGGAGCGGCTGCGTCAGGTCACGTGTCAATCTATGCTCATTAAAACAACTGTTTTATGAATAACAGAGGCCAGGAAACTGTTTATGTGGAACACAACTTTTTTAAAGTGAGTTCAAACTAATAAAGTTTTGCGAGAAAAGAAAAAAGAAACTATGCTGCAGTGCATCATGGGTAATGTCAGCTCTCCGAGGCAGCGGAGGATCCACTGCTGTATCCTTCGTAAATGAGCCAAACGGAGGAGTCGAGCTGCGAGGGGGCGAGTGGTCCAGGTGAAATGGAACCACTTGGCGGCGCCGTGATGACGCGAATGACGTCTGAAGTGGTCGAGACGCCGAGGATCCTGGACATTGGGAAACAGCCTGTGTCTTGGTGTTTATCAACTTTCCCATTTTTCCAACTTTTATTGCAAAGGTTGTTGACGTCAACAAAGGTACATGTTTACTTCTAAAAGAATTTATGCTGAACAGATATCGCATTTCCTCTGAGTTAAGTGAATGAGGTAACAGTAGCGCAGCGGTTAGCGCTTGTGCCTCACAGGTCGAAGTTCCCGGGTTCGATTCCCACCTAGAAGGGGCCTTTCTGTGTGGAGTTTGCATGTTCTCCCCGTGTCTGCGTAGGTTAGTGGTAGGTTATAAAAAACATGTGCAATAGGTGAATCCTCCAGCCAGGTGTTTCTGACCACCAGCCTGGCTCCACATCATGGAGACGGGTCCCTGAGCGCCGGCCCAGGCTGGAGCTCACTGCTTCTACAGGTCGCCCCATGCGACACGGAGGATGGGTCAAATGCAGAGAACTCATTTCTCTACAGAGATTAATACAGGATCAGATTTAGATTTAAAGTCACTGTAGGTACGGTTGTTTACATTTTGCACTATATTGCTGCAATTAAATGCAAATGTATACCAAAGAAGAAAATAAAGCAACTACTATTATATGCAGTTATATGTGTTTGTCAAGTTTTCTAAAAGTCAATGTGGGCTAAACTTGAAAAAGCCAAACGTAGATGGAGGACAGAGGCTCAACTAAGCTTCATTACGTCTTTTTATTTTCTACTTTGTTGTTTTCCTTCTGAGAGCAGAATTTAGTTTACAGCAGCAGCAGTTTGAAAACCTTAGAAAAGAAAATACAATAAATAAGTATTTAGGCTATGTATGCCTTTTTAGACAGATTATATCAGAGCACAGTTTTAGCTATAGCATATGAACAATGCTAACTATAGTGTATTATAGATTACATACCAACAGTGTCTCCATTCTCTTGCTTGCATTGACCTTTGATTGTGAGGCAACAATGCCACACACCTGTCCAAGTGGTGCTAATCAAGTCAGGTTCAAGTTCACTTGCTAGAGCGCCCTCTGCTGCTCAACTAAACTATTACCAAACAAATTCTGTCACACCATTAACTTTTGACAGCACAGTGTTTCACGCTTGACATCGCTATGTTTGGCCCGTGACTCACAGGCACTTTTTCATTTTGGCCCTCGGAGAAAAAAAGTTTGGGCCCCCCTGAATTAGACACTGAAAAATATCTCAGAAATCCATTCAAAAAATGTAGGTATGAACCTAGAAAATGTTGTGTTTTTGAGTAAATGGGCTTTGAATTTACAGTTTTTCATGTAAAGTTATGGAGAAACTGTGACTCAGTGCAAAGTTGACACACCTTTGTAGGAAAAACTGAATACAGTAATAAAAAGTTAAAGTTTTTCCTGTAAATCCGTGGCGTTAGAGTTGTAATAAACAAGCTGCATGAACCTGGCAGAAGTGCAGAGCTCTCCAGTTGTTCCGGCTGGAGTCCGTCTCCGGAGAAAAGGCCATGAGCCCCAGGACTCCGGGCACGACCGCCAGCAAAGCACCCTGGGAAGTGGAGGCGGCGGGGACCGAGGTCTGAGGGCAAAGCGAGGGTCAGCAGATCTGTGTGACTACAAGGACTTACTCAAGCTCAGACCTTGAAGTGGAAGGCGGTGGAGAAGTGTCCGAGTCCCGCCGTCTGCATCACGGAGAGGAGGGACCTGGTCGCCGTGGGAGACAGGACCTGGTCACATGACAGCGGACAGAGGCCCCCGTTGGCCAGCGAGGCGGCCAGCGCTGCGCCGGACTCACACGTCACTTCAGTGGACGAGCACTGGGGACATTAAACAGCAGGTCTGTGGTTTCTGAAGTACTTTTGTCACACAGTACTTTGCTTCCTCTTAAGTAATATAGTATTTTGAAGTAACAGGGATTTTGGTTTCTCCACAGAGTGAACGGTGTCTTTTAACCTCTTACCACCTGCCTAAACCAAATGCATTCTGTCCTCTTTGGCCATTATATAGTCACTTTTTGGTTGAATTTTTGTCACATTTTTGTCAAATTTTTATTGAATTTTTGTCACATTTTTATTGATTTTTTGTCAAATTTTTGTCACATTTTTGTCAAATTTTTGGCACATTTTTGTCACATTTTTGTTGAATTTTTGACACTTTTTTATTGATTTTTTGTCAAATTTTTGTCAATTTTTTGTCAAATTTTTGTTGAATTTTTGGCACATTTTTGTTGAATTTTTGTCACATTTTTGTCACATTTTTATTGAATTTTTGTCACATTTTTGTTGATTTTTTGTCATATTTTTATTGGTTTTTTGTCATATTTTTGTTGAATTTGTGTCATATTTTTATTGATTTTTTGTCATATTTTTGTTGAATTTTTGTCACATTTTTATTGAATTTTTGTCACTTTTTGGTTGAATTTTTGTCACATTTTTATTGAATTTTTCGTCACTTTTTGGTTGAATTTTTGTCACATTTTTGTCACATTTTTATTGAATTTTTGTCACTTTTTGGTTGAATTTTTGTCACATTTTTGTCACATTTTTGTCAAATTTTTGTTGAATTTTTGTCACATTTTTGTTGAATTTTTGTCACATTTTTGTCACATTTTTGTCACATTTTAGTCACATTTTTGTCACATTTTTATTGAATTTTTGTTAAATTTTTGTTAAATTTTTGTTGAATTTTTTGTCACTTTTTGGTTGAATTTTTGTCACATTTTTGTCACTTTTTGGTTGAATTTTTGTCACATATTTGTCGCGTTTACATCCTTGTTTTCTTCTCATATTTTGTTCCTGTTTTGGTGTTTTTTTCCGAAGAAGCTTTTCGATTAGGGTAAAGCCAAACTGGATAAAATGGGTTCCATTCAGGTGGGAGTTAAGAGGTTAAAAAGAAGGTCTGCAGTTCAAAGGTGCAAACACTTCACCCTCAGTCTGAGTGGCTTCAGCATCTGAGTGAGTGGCACAGATCAGCCTCACTGTTTGTGAAGTGAAATGTATATAAATAACTAAGTACTTCAGACGTTTACTCAGTTCTTCATTGTGGGACAGTTTTACCTGCAGCATCAGGTCCAGCGCCGCGTTAATGTCCACTTTCTCCGGAAAACACTGGAAACAAAAGAATTTCAGACACGAAAATGTAGCGAAAAATGCAAATGATGAGCTTTTCAAAGGTCAATTTAAAACCTTTTTCTCCTGGAGATAATAGAACAGAGCGGAGAGACGGACGCTGGAGTCTCTGCTGCTGTTGTAACTAAAACAATAGAAATGAACACGTATTGTTTTAGTTTTTGATTCAGATCTGCATAGAAAGTACCTGGTGCAGTTCAGATTGGCGTGTTCCTTGTTGCACAGTCGCCGGATCACGTTCAGCACCTGAAAACAAAAACCAAATCTGACCATCTCTGCGATTAAAAAACATGAACAGTATTTGTGTTTAGTCGCTCACCGAGTCGTACTTCTCCTCTTCGTCAGCGCACGGCCGTCCTGTCAGCTGCACGTGCAAAAAAACACAAAAATCAGCTCAATGGAAAAGGAAAAACTAAAAAGTAACTGACCTGTAGTAGTGACGTGGTGACGATGGCTCCCGTCTCGGTCAGAGGAGTGTGAGGAATCCCTGCAGACACAAACGTTTCAGAAGTGTTTTACAAGAACAATACACTGATGAAGAACTGAGTAAAACAATACAATAAAGAACTGAGTAAAACAATACAATAATGAACTGAGTATATCCCATGCAGTTGTTGCTTTGAGGCCGTTTTTTATCAGAACTTACGGAAGTGTTTTTCTGCTTTTAACTTCTTAACCCCCACGACGTTAACCGAGCACATTTTCTCCAGTTTAATTTAGTCACTTTTTGACACTTTTTAATCATTTTTTTTGTCGCTTCTTTGTCACTTTTTGGTAATTTTTTTGTCATTTTCCTGGCACTTTTTGGTCACTTTTTTGTTGTTTTTTTTGTCACTTTTTGACATTTTTTTGTCTTTTTTTTCACTTTTTTGTCATTTTTTTGTCATTTTTTGATCAATTTTTTGTCACTTTTCTGTCATTTTTTGTCACTTTTTGGTCACTTTTTGGTCACTTTTTTTGTCACTTTTTTGTCACTTTTTGGTCACTTGTTGGTCACTTTTCTGTCATTTTTTTTGTCACTTTTTTGTCACTTTTTTGTCAATTTTTTGTCATTTTTTTGTCACTTTTTTTTCACTTTTTTGTCAATTTTTGGTCAGTTTTTGGTCACTTTTCTGTCATTTTTTTCACTTTTCTGTCATTTTTTTCACTTTTTTGTCATTTTTTTGTCGATTTTTGGTCACTTTTCTGTCGTATTTTTGTTCGTTTTTTTTGTCATTTTTTTGTCATTTTTTGTCACTTTTTTGTCACTTTTTTGTCATTTTTTGTCACTTTTTTGTCATTTTTTTGTCACTTTTTTGTCATTTTTTTGTCATTTTTTGTCACTTTTTTGTCACTTTTTGGTCACTTTTTGGTCACTTTTTGGTCACTTTTCTGTCACTTTTTTGTCACTTTTTGGTCACTTTTTGGTCACTTTTTGGTCACTTTTCTGTCACTTTTTTTGTCACTTTTTTGTCACTTTTTTGTCACTTATTTGTCTTTTTTGTCACTTTTTTGACACTCTTTCTTATACTTTTTTTGTCCATTTTCGGACACTTTTTTGTCGCTTTTTCATCGCTTTTTGGTTGCACGATTTGTTGCGTTTTTGCTGCTTTTTTTCATTTACTTCATTGTCACTCTCTGGATGTTTTTTGTAAGAAGCTTTCAGACTTGGGTAAAGCTGAACTGCAGAAAATACACTCGGTTAAGGCTAAGGGTTTAAGAGGTTTATTTAACTTAGAATAACAGGTTTTACTGATTTTATTTGCCTTCTAAGTGTAATTGCTTGTTCTTTAACACACTCTTCTTGCTCTTCCCTTGGCTTTTTTTTCTACCCAGATATTCTCTTTCCCTCCTTTGCCCACGTTTCCAAATCTCGCTTTTCTGGACCTGTTTTGTTGAGGGCGAACGGAGAATCGTATCTGGAAAACTCCTCGAACCCGACGTATCTGTGAACGAGGTCCGGTCCGAGTAAATCCACGGCGGCTCCGTAAACCAGGGCCCAGGACAGTTCCTCCAGCAGCACCGGGCCGGACCAGTCCCCCAACGACAGCCTGAGGGAGAGGAGGATGATACATGACCTCTGAACCCCCATTTTAACTGAGCAGGTTTTCTTCAGTTCGACTTGACCCGAATCGAAAAGCTGCTTGAAAAAGAAAAACGTCAAAATAGGGACAAAAGAGTGACGAAAATGAGGAGGAAAACGCAGCAAAACAGGTGACAAAAACGAGACAAAAAAAGCAACAAAAAACGTGAACAGTGATGAAAAAGCGACAAAAAAAGTGTAAAAAAAGTGTAAAAAAAGTGTTAAAAAAAAAAAGTCGAAAAAAAGTCTCAAAAAAGTCCAAAAAAAGTGACAAAATAGGGACAAAATAGGGACGTAAATGAGGAGGAAAACGCAGCAAAACAGGTGACAAAAACGAGACAAAAACGAGACAAAAAACGTGAACAGTGATGCTAAAGTGTAAAAAAAAGTGTAAAAAAAGTGTAAAAAAAAGTGTCAAAAAAAGTGTCAAAAAAATGTCAAAAAAGTGACAAATAAGTCTAAAAAAAGTGTCAAAAAAGTGACAAATAAGTCTAAAAAAAGTGTCAAAAAAGTGACAAAAAAGTGACAAAAAGTGACAAAAAAGTGACAAAAAGTGACACAAAAACGTGTCAAAAAAATATCAAAAAAAGTCAAAAAAGTGACAAATAAGTCCAAAAAAAGTGACAAAAAAGTGACAAAAATGTTTAAAAAAAATGTAAAAAAAGTGACAAAAAAGTGTCAACAAAGTGACAAAAAAATGTAAAAAAAATGTAAAAAAAAAATGTAAAAAAAGTGACAAAAAAATGTCAAAAAAATGTCAACAAAGTGACAAAAAAGTGACAAAAAAGCGACAAAAAGTATTTTGAGGGACTACTTTCTCGCAGATCACTCCGCCGCTGTGTAGCTTATACAACCACGAAGCTGATGCTGCTCAAATATAAGTTATTTTAAATGCAAAATGGTTAAAATGACTCTATGGACACAGACATTTATATGGTTAGTCTGGTGTTATCAGTGATTTGTCTCAGGTGCTCTGTGGAGCGGGTCACACTGTGTTTAATGCAGGCTAGCTGATACCATAGACATGCACTAGCCTTGCACTAGCCTAGCGCCACGAAACGCTTCAAATATATGTCAAACATCCTGAAACATCCCTTTAAGTGGCTATATGGCATTTTCCAGTTTGCACTTTTCATGATAAAATGATAAATCACCCCAAAGCCAAAAAGCTAGATCACCTCTGTCCGTCCACAGTGCAGATGGAGACGCCCCACTTCCTGCTATCGACTCCACCGTTTTCTTTCTCCTGAACACAGAGAGTATTTAGACACTTGTGCTGTGGTGAGGTTCTCTTGGGCTGGAGCTGGAGCTGGAGGACACCTGTCTACTGTCTGTGCTGTGGTGACGTTCTCGCCCTGAGCTGGAGGAGACCTGTCTATAGTCTGTGCTGTGCTGACGTTCTCGCCCTGAGCTGGAGCTGGAGGACACCTGTCTGCAGTCTGTGCTGTGGTGATGTTCTCCTGAGCTGGAGGACACCTGTCTGCAGTCTGTGCTGTGGTGATGTTCTCGTGAACTGGAGGACACCTGTCTGCAGCCGGAGAACAGCTTCTGCGTCTCGTCCGTGAAGGTGGAAAAGTCCGGGATCACGAACCGGCCCTGAACAGCTTTGAGGATCAGAGACACGGAGCCGGTCACACACCTGCAATACACAGCAGTTTATCTATAAAACATATATTTATATATGTGTATATGGTTTCAGTCACACACCTGCAATACACAGCAGTTTATCTATAAAACATATATTTATATATGTGTATATGGTTTCAGTCACACACCTGCAATACACAGCAGTTTATCTATAAAACATATATTTAGATATGTGTATATGGTTTCAGTCACACACCTGCAATACACAGCAGTTTATCTATAAAACATATATTTAGATATGTGTATATGGTTTCAGTCACACACCTGCAATACACATCAGTTTATCTATAAAACATATATTTAGATATGTGTATATGGTTTCAGTCACACACCTGCAATACACAGCAGTTTATCTATAAAACATATATTTAGATATGTGTATATGGTTTCAGTCACACACCTGCAATACACATCAGTTTATCTATAAAACATATATTTAGATGCTTTAGCCTGGTTAACAGGGTGTTTCTCAGTCGTCCAGGGCTATAATAGAAAGCTGCATCCACCACGGTGAGGCGGATCCGCCGTGATCGTGCGCCCTCTGCTGGTCGGAGCAGATTGACGACGGTATTATTTGTTAATGATTATGTTTCACAATTATTGTTAGGTTTACATTAAAATCGTTAGGATTAGAGTTAGTTTAACATTAGGGCTAGGTTAAGACTAGGGTTTGGTTAAGATTATGGATAGTTTAGGTTAAGATTAGGGATAGTTTAGGTTAAGATTAGGGTTTGGTTAAGATTATGGATAGTTTAGGTTAAGATTATGGATAGTTTAGGTTAAGATTAGGGATAGTTTAGGTTAAGATTGGGGATAGTTTTTGGTTAAGATTAGGGATAGTTTAGGTTAAGATTGGGGATAGTTTTTGGTTAAGATTAGGGATAGTTTAGGTTAAGATTGGGGATAGTTTAGGTTAAGATTAGGGATAGTTTAGGTTAAGATTAGGGATAGTTTAGGTTAAGATTAGGGATAGTTTAGGTTAAGATTGGGGATAGTTTAGGTTAAGATTGGGGATAGTTTAGGTTAAGATTGGGGATAGTTTAGGTTAAGATTGGGGATAGTTTAGGTTAAGATTGGGGATAGTTTAGGTTAAGATTGGGGATAGTTTAGGTTAAGATTGGGGATAGTTTAGGTTAAGATTGGGGATAGTTTAGGTTAAGATTAGGGATAGTTTAGGTTAAGATTGGGGATAGTTTAGGTTAAGATTGGGGATAGTTTAGGTTAAGATTGGGGATAGTTTTTGGTTAAGATTAGGGATAGTTTAGGTTAAGATTAGGGATAGTTTAGGTTAAGATTGGGGATAGTTTAGGTTAAGATTGGGGATAGTTTAGGTTAAGATTGGGGATAGTTTAGGTTAAGATTGGGGATAGTTTAGGTTAAGATTGGGGATAGTTTAGGTTAAGATTAGGGATAGTTTAGGTTAAGATTAGGGATAGTTTAGGTTAAGATTAGGGATAGTTTAGGTTAAGATTAGGGTTAGGCTAAAATTAGGGTTAGATTTGTTAGGATTACGCTAGGTTAAGATTAGGATCGCTTAGGAACAAAAATAACAACCAATTTGTTTTCTGTTCGAAGTTAAGTTATCTTTATCAATCAACAGAAGCATCTCATTACACTTTGCAAATGTCTGCATAAGATTTTTGTTTTGTTTTCATGAAAAAAACTGATATAACTTGCCTAACTCCTCACGTGGGTGAAGTAGATCAACATCAATCCACATCAGCCTTCCTAAAAGCTGACCGGTCTAGATCCGCCTCATCCAGCAGAGGGCGCACTATCACTGTTGAGAACCCCAGTTTTGCTTAATGTTTGAATGTGACATAGCGTGACCTGTGGAAGGAGCTCCTGTCGATGGTCCCGTCTGAATCCTGCAGTTTCCTCATGTGAAAGAAACTCTCTCTGAGCCGCGGGTCCGACCGGTGCAGCCCGGAGCTCCAGATCGACTGGAACAAATGCAAGATTAAGAAAAACACATCTCAGGCTCCATCACCATCTTCTCTCTGAGCTTCTGTTGAAAAATGATGGCTTTTACTCCACAACAGTTCAAATATGATGCTCAGCGTTACGTTTTTATCAAGGTTAGGGGAGGCGGCTGCGTGTTTGGTCCCATTTTAACCTCTTAACTCCCGCCTGAACCGAGAGGATCTTTTTCCTCACGTCATCAGATTTTTTTTTCCATCATTTTTTTGTTGGGTATTCAACTATATTTATTTTTGTAACTTTTTGTCATTTTTTTGTAATTTTTCGTCACAGTTTTGTAATTTATTTGTCAAATTTTTATCACATTTTTGTAATTTTTTTTGTCACATTTTTTGTCACATTTCCATCATTGTTTTCGTCTCAGTTTTGTTGCTATTTTCACAGCTTTTTTCCAGAGGCTTTTGGATTGGGGTAAAGCCAAACTGGAGAAAATGTCCCCGTCACTGAGAGAGAAGTCGGGGAATCGCTCGTGAAGTTAGCGTGAGTCTGACTTTCAACTTACCCAGAGATTCAGCACCATTCCTCCACCTGCGCCTTCAACTAAGCTAGGCTAGCTGCTAGCGTTGCTGCTTCTAGCCTAGCCAAACGTTGCCAAGCAACGCGCAAACTTTTGGGAACTATTTGTCGCGGAAGTCATTAAATAAACCTTTGGACCTTCATAAAAGTGTACGAAGTTTATGTTGTGTGTTCAGTTGGCAAATGGCCGAATAATAAGCGGATCATGTATAGAACGCTGGTCATTATCGGGAAAATAAGCACCGACAGAAGGGGCGCCCTTACTTACAATATAGTCCCCTCTTTTATCCGCTTAGAAAATCCACATTGTTTAATTTTGTGTAATTATACTTTGTAGTGGAACACTTCACGTAACCAAGCCTGGCTAACACCAGACTAAAATCACAAGTGATATTTAGTCTGGGGACACCAATTCATTTTCTCGTAGGAGAGGTGTGGTTTACGATCGTCCATAGTCGTTTATTGGGCGATACGAAAAAAAAAAAAAAAAAGTCTCATGCGTCTGCACGAGGCCACAGCCAATCGTATCATCGTATGAGACGACGTATGACGCACCCGCTGTAAACTTTTGAGCTAAATTATTTAGAACAAGGTCTAAAGCTTGATCAAAAAATACCATCGTGTCTGCTGCTGTCATGTTGGATCCGTAAATAAACGTTTTATTTTTTTATCCGTAAATAAACTACAAGCTTCCGTATATCGAATAGCGCGTCATCGTCTTGCCGTCCCTCCTCGCTCTGTGATTGGTTCCCAAATCCATGCGAAAATTTGGGCCATGGTCCCCAGGCTGTTGTGCAGTTCCAAATAATTTGAGCGCACACAGCAGCACGGAGTTAGCCAGGTTACACGTAACCATATTTAAATAGGGAAAACGTGGAAGAGCTTGGTAGCTTCTATCTTGACCTGTTTTGGAGCTATAGAGGAGAGAGGGAGAGGCTAAATGCTAACGCCGTCTGCGCTGTGTTTACGTGACTGAAGATCAGACAGGTGCTAAAGAACTCGTCACAGCTCAGGTAAGAACATATCTCAGTATGGAAAAACGGTGGCCTGTTCCTTTAAGAGGTTTAACTAATGAAATCACAATACACTTGAACCACCACAGCTCACTCTCCTTCCTCCTCAGCTCAAACCTCGCTCTAAAACAAAGCATTTCTCATTTCAAATAAAGTTACCTCAAAGAAATGATTGACGTTGATGCGCCCGTCGGTGGAGAAGCTGTCGAACAAAACGTCCGCCGCCCTGAAGCAGAAACAAACACACAAATGGACTTTAACTAAGTCTCAGTTCATTCACGGTGATCAAAGCGCCTCACGCTCTCTTCCTGGACGGACTCTGGACCGGACTGAACCAGGTGTGAGCTCGGTCTTCGGGGGAGAGCGGGGCCTGGGGCAGAGGGGGCTTCAGGCACCCGTTAGAGCTGCAGACAGAGGGCGCTAGAGAGGGAGAGGAGACAGAGAGGGTTCAGATCATCATGGAAAACTTTGTCGTCTCGTGATCGGAAGGACTACAATGATGACAAACCTTCTGTTGGTCTGTAAATGCAGTAAATTAGAATAACTGCCTTGTATAAAATGTCTCTCTCAAAATGGCCGTAGTGAATGTGTTGAAATAGGCCTCTGTCTCTTTAAGAACCCCTTAACTCCCGCCTGAACCGAGCACGTTTTCTCCAGTTTGGCTTTACCCCAATCCGAAAGCTTCTGGAAAACAGCTGTGAAAATAGCGACAGAACTGAGACGAAAACAATGATGGAAATGTGACAAAAAAGTGAAAAAAACATTGGCAAAAAAGTGACAAAAAATGGATGAAAAAGTGGCAAAAATGTTACAAAAATGTGACAAGAAATTGACAAAAAAATGACAAAAATGTGATAAAAAAAAATGGTGAAAAAAAGACAAAAATTTGACAAAAATTTGACAAAAAATTGACAAAAACATGACAAAAAAAAAAGAAAAAAATGTGATAAAAAAAATGATGAAAAAATGACAAAAATGTGATATAAATTTGACAAAAACATGACAAAAAAAGACACACAAAAAAGACCAAAAATTGACAAAAAAATTGACAAAAAAATGGACAAAAAATGGACAAAAAAAGACAAAAAAAGACAAAAAAAAGACAAAAAAAGACAAAAAAAAGACAAAAAACGACAAAAATGTGAAAAAAACATAGGCAAAAAAAGTGACAAAAAATTGATGAAAAAGTGGCAAAAATGTTACAAAAAAATTACAAAAAAATTACAAAAATTTGATAAAAAATGGACAAAAATGTGACAAAAAAAATGATCAAAGGAGTTTTTTTTTCCATCATTTTTTTGTTGGGTATTCAACTCATTTTTGTAACATTTTTGTCATTTTTTTGTCAATTTTCTGTCAATTTTTTATACATTTTTTGTCACATTTTTTGTCGCATTTCTGTCATTTTTTGGTAAATTTTTTATCAAGTTTTTGTAACTTTTTTGTCACGTTTTGTCACATTTTTGTCCTCTTTTCGACCATTTTTTCTCAATTTCTTGTGACATTTTTGCCACTTTTTCATCCATTTTTCTCACTTTTCTGTCACATTTCCATCATTGTTCCAGTGTTTAACGCCTCATTTGAAAGGATGGATCTTTTTTTCCTCACATCATCAGATTTTTTTTTCCATCATTTTTTGGGGGGTTTTCAACTCCAACAGCTGCCCCCACGACCCGGCAACGGAAAAGTGGAAGAAAATGGATGGATCTGATTAAACGTAATGCTGACTAGAAAATGTATTAGAAGCTCTATGCCAAAGTTCTTTCTAGTGTATTTGGCTTTAGATTTCGCTAAAGCACCATTTTGCTAACGTGAGTCATGACATTAAACATTTGATTAATCATTTATTTGATGTTTAAGTACGGATTAAACACCTCGGAGCCGCATTAGACGGTTCTAACGCCCGACACAGTGTTGTTCCTCCTGCATTATAACGTCTAACGCGGCTCCTCGTTGTTTAATCCGCTTATACCAGGGTCCCACAAACCTAACATTTATAATAAATGTGTTTTTCATTGACTAAACTCACTAAATCTGCCAGACTACGGGACTATTTTGTGTGGGTTATTAGCCGGTCACTGAAGGCTGGTCTCAGAGCGAGTCATTCTCCGCAGCTATTACGAGGATCTCAGTCAGGCTCAACGACACAACATCAGCACAGAATCACAACACAACAGGACTAACCCGGAAACACTTTTCCCTGGAAGGAAACACCGATATGCGGCACTCGTGGGCAGGAGTCACAGAGCCGTGGGAAGATATCTTAGCTAGGGGGCGCTGAGGGACAAAATTTACCCCCAAAACGCTTTTTCTTTTTTTAACCTCTTAACTCCCGCCTGAACCGAGAGGATTTTTTCCCTCACATCATCAGATTGTTTTTTCATAATTTTTTTGTTGGGCATTCAACTCATTTTTGTAACTTTTTGGTCATTTTTTGTCAATTTTGTGTCACATTTTTGTCATTTTTTCGTGAATTTTTTATCAAATATTTATCACATTTTGTCACATTTTTGTCATTTTTTCGTGAATTTTTTATCAAATATTTGTCGCATTTTGTCAAATTTTTGTCATTTTTTTCGTATATTTTTTGTCAGTTTCTTGTGACATTTTTGCCACTTTTTCGTCAATGTTTTCTCACTTTTTCGTCACATTTCCATCATTGTTTTCGCCTCAGTTTTGTTGCTTATCACATTTTAGTCATTTTTGAAATCACATTTTTGTAATTTTTTTGGTCAATTTTTTGTCATTTTTTGTCATTTTTTGTCACATTTTTGTCATTTTTTCGTACATTTTCTGTCAATTTCTTGTCATTTTCTTCTGACATTTTTGTGACATTTTCGCCACCTTTTCATCATTTTTTTGTCACATTTTTGTCATTTTTTTGTAATTTTTCCGTCATTTTTTAAATTAATTTTTTGTCTTTTTTTGTCTTTTTTCATCATTTTTTTGTCACATTTTTGTCATTTTCTTGTGACATTTTTTCCACTTTTTCATCAATTTTTTGTCACATTTTTGTCACATTTTTGCCATTTATTCGTCATTTTTTCGTCATTTTTTTAATCAAAGTTTTTGAATTTTTTGGTCAAATTTTTGTCATTTTTTGTCACATTTTTGTCATTTTTTCGTAAATTTTCTGTCAATTTCCTTTTATTTTCTTGTGACATTTTTGTCAGTTTCTTGTGACATTTTTGCCACTTTTTCATCAATGTTTTCTCACTTTTTCGTCACATTTCCATCATTGTTTTCGCCTCAGTTTTGTTGCTTTTTTCCAGAAGCTTTTGGACTGGGGGTAAAGCCAAACTGGAGAAAACGTGCTCGGTTCAGGTGGGAGTTAAGGGGTTAATATTGCCTGCTGTTCCCAAACAACCACGGCCTTGAGGAGTTATTTCACTTTTACGCACACAACTTATTTAGCTCTGCAGGCGTCGATTCTAAATCAGTCCAGTTTACAAGATTGAAGCTGTAGTTCTGATGAAATGGAACATCCGACCCGCCCACACAACAGCTTTTAGACCCGATTTACTTACAATCTGTCATTCACGTTCAATATAACGACTGTTTTCACCTCCCGGGGAACATGGGAAATTCCCTAAAGAGTGAAGTGAAATGTGTCTCCTGCGATTCACCTGCAGAGCCCGGGCTGACCAGACTGACCGGCCGCTGCAGAGGGGTCAGAGCCTGTATGAGTCTGGGGGCGGGACGGGGCGCTCCTGCTGCATCCTGGGAAACCTGCGAAAAGAAAAACACCAACGAAGATCAAATACGTCTGCGCCTCCTCGACGCGGCAATAAAAGCTTCTCAGATCTTTCCAGGAGGCGGCGAGAAAATGAGAGACGAGGTAATTTGAAGGACTTTGAAGTGGAGGCGCTGACGGGACCGGGGCGAGTCCGGGCGAGTCGTACCTGCGGGGTCACGGAGGATCTGGGTCGACAGTCGTCCGTCGGCGCCGCGTCCTCTGGAAAGCGAGAGGAAACTGTTATAAACACGACACGAAGCCAGGTGTTTGCAGAGTCGCTTCAGGTCAGAGGAAAGGCTTCAGTTAAAGACTAGACTGCAGCTAATTGGCAACACACTCTGGGAAGAAAGTCACAACACATCAGGAAGAATTATACACTGTGGGGTATAATCAAGGTAAAAATGACTGGGATTAAGAAAACATGACTCTGCCAGTGGAATAAGATTATTATTATCATTTGACCTTTATTTAACCTTTAAAGTCCCACTGACATTTTGGTAATTTTTTCGTAAATTTTCAGTCAATTTCTTATCATTTTCTTGTGACATTTTTGTGACATTTTCGCCAATTTTCATCAATTTTTCGTCACATTTTTGTCACATTTCTGTCACATTTCTGTCATTTTTTTAATCAATTTTTTGTCATTTTTTTCACATTTTAGTCATTTTTTTGTCATTTTTTTAATGGAATTTTTGAAATTTTTTGGTCAAATTTTTGTCAATTTTTCGTACTTTTTCAGTCAATTTTTTGTCCTTTTTTAATCAAATTTTTGTAATTTTTTTGTCACATTTTTGTCATTTTTCGTAAATTTTCTGTCAATTTCTTGTCATTTTCTTGTGACATTTTTGTGACATTTTTGTGACATTTTTGTGACATTTTTGTGACATTTTCGCCACTTTTTCATAAATTTTTCGTCACATTTTTATCACATTTTTGTCACATTATTGTCATTTTTTGTAATTTTTTCGTCATTTTTTTAATCAATTTTTTGGTCAATTTTTTGTCATTTTTTGTGACATTTTTGTCATTTTTTCGTTGTTTTTTAAATCAAATTTTTGTCATTTTTTTGTACATTTTTTGTCAGTTTCTTGTGACCTTTTTGTGACATTTTCGCCACTTTTTCCATCAATTTTTTTTCTCTTCCAGAAGCTGTTACTGCGATAAACACAACACGTAGCCAGGTGTTTGCAGAGTCGCTTCAGGTCAGAGGAAAGGCTTCTGTTAATGACTAGACTGCAGCTAATTGGCAACACACTCTGGGAAGAAAGTCACAACACATCAGGAAAAATGATACACTGTGGGTGTAATCAAGGTTAAAATGACTGGGATTAAGAAAACATGACTCTGCCAGTGGAATAACATGTCTTTTCTTATTCTAATTATTATTATTTGACCTTTATTGAACCTTTAAAGTCCCACTGACATTTTTGTCATTTTTTGTCAAATTTTTTCGTCATTTTTTTAATCAAATTTTTGTCATTTTCTGTCAATTTTTTGTCATTTTCTTGTGACATTTTCGCCAATTTTTCATCAATTTTTCGTGACTTTTTTGTCACATTTTTGTCACATTTTAATCATTTTTTAAATCAAATTTTTGTAATTTTTTTTGTCAATTTTTTGTTGTTTTTTGTAACATTTTGTCACATTTTTGTCATTTTTTCGTCATTTTTTAAATCAATTATTTTTGTATATTTGGGTCAAATTTTTGTCATTTTTTGTCACATTTTTGTCATTTTTTCGTAAATTTTCTGTCAATTTCTTGTCATTTTCGTTGTGACATTTTCCATCAATTTTTCGTCACATTTTTGTCGTTTTTTCGTCATTTTTTTAATCCAATTTTTGTCATTTTTTGTCACATTTTTGTCATTTTTCGTACATTTTTTGTCAGTTTCTTGTGACATTTTTACCACTTTTTCCATCCATTTTTTTTTTCCAGAAGCTGTTACTGCGATAAACACTACACGAAGCCAGGTGTTTGCAGAGTCGCTTCAGGTCAGAGGAAAGGTTTCAGTTAAAGACTAGACTGCAGCTAATTGGCAACACACTCTGGGAAGAAAGTCACTGATACACTGTGGGGTGTAATCAAGGTTAAAATGACTGGGATTAAGAAAACATGACTCTGCCTGTGGAATAACATGTCTTTTCTTATTCTAATTATTATTATTTGACCTTTATTGAACCTTTAAAGTCCCACTGACATTTTTGTCATTTTTTGTCACATTTTTTCGTCATTTTTTTAATCAAATTTTTGTCATTTTTTCGTATATTTTCTGTCAATTTTTTGTCATTTTCTTGTGACATTTTTGCCACTTTTTCATCAATTTTTCGTGACTTTTTTGTCACATTTTTATCACATTTTTGTCATTTTTTAAATCAAATTTTTGTAATTTTTTTTTGTCCATTTTTTGTTGTTTTTTGTAACATTTTGTCACATTTTTGTCATTTTTTCGTCATTTTTTAAATAATTTTTTTTTGTATTTTTGGGTCAAATTTTTGTCATTTTTTGTCACATTTTTGTCATTTTTTTGTCATTTTTTTGTCATTTTTTCATCAATTTTTTGTCACATTTTTATAACATTTTTGTCATTTTTTCGTCATTTTTTTAATCAAAGTTTTGTCATTTTTTTGTCACATTTTTGTCATTTTTTCGTACATTTTTTGTCAGTTTCTTGTGACCTTTTTGTGACATTTTCGCCACTTTTTCCATCAATTTTGTTTTTTTACAGAAACTGTTACTGCGATAAACACTACACGAAGCGTAGCGATTTTTTGTCACATTTTTGTAATTTTTTCGTAATTTTTTTAATCAAAGTTTTGTCATTTTTTTGTCACATTTTTGCCACTTTTCCATCAATTTTTCATCACTTTTTTGTCACATTTCCATAGCTTTTTTCGTTCAGTTTTGCTGCTATTTTCACAGCTTTTTTCCAGAAGCTTTTGGATTGGGGTAAAGCCAAACTGGAGAAAATGTGCTCGGTTCAGGTGGGAGTTAAGGGGTTAATAAAATTTACAATATTATACTCAATTTGAGACATTTAAACTAATCAACAAGCAGGTCCGGATAAATAACAAACTGAGTAAAACAAACATGGACTAAACTAAATGAATTCGCTTTTCGGTCTAAACAATAAGAAGCGTCTCACATGTTGAGAAAGCGGCGCTCGACATTCTTTGGTGGATTTAACTTTAGAAACCTATTTAGTGGGCGGGGTCAGGCGGTCCCTCGGCCAATCAGAGGGCAGGGCAGGGGCTTAATTTAGAAACGACGCCCTCTTCAGGATGTCGCTGTTACCACTAATCACTGGGTGGGTTAAAGGGGACGCTATTCCTGACGCAGCACGGACATGAAGGCAACCAGGAAGTGACTCTGGGTACAACATGTTTTGGAGTATTTTCGAAGTATTCAACCACTAACCAGAGGCTCGACAGCTTCATCCGAGCCCCCTCCTCCAGACACATTTCTCGTACTTCGTGATATTCTGAAGGAGTTCGCTGAAGGAACTTTTAAAGAGGGGGTGTTCTGCTTTTTTCAGTCCCATAGCACCAGTCTATATCACGCTACAATGATGACAAACCTTCTGTTGGTCTGTAAATGCAGGAAATTAGAATAACTGCCTTGTATAAAATGAGACGAAAACAATGATGGAAATGTGACAAAAATGTGACGAAAAATTTGATGAAAAAATGACAAAAAATTGATAAAAATTTAACCAAAAAAATTGAAAAATTTGACAAAAAAATGACAAAAAAATGACAAAAAATTGACGAAAAATTGACAAAAAGTTGATAAAAAAATGACAAAAAAATTTGAAAAAATTGACTAAAAATGACAAAAAATGACCAAAAAAAATGACAAAAATTTGATAAAAAAATACAAAAAATTGACAAAAAAATTGATAAAAATGACAAAAATTTGACTAAAAATGACAAAAATTTGATAAAAAAATGACAAAAAAAAATGACAAAAAATGACAAAAAAAAAAGACAAAAAAATGACAAAAAATTGACAAAAAATTGATAAAAAAATAACGACAAAGTTACAAAAATGAGTTGAATACCCAACAAAAAAATGATGGAAAAAAAATCTGATGACGTGAGGAAAAAGATCCTCTCAGTTCAGGCGGGAGTTAAGAGGTTAAAGAGGGGGTGTTCTGCTTTTGTCAGTCCCATAGCACCAGTCTATATCTCACTACAATGATGACAAACCTTCTGTTGGTCTGTAAATGCAGTAAATTAGAATAACTGCCTTGTATAAAATGTCTCTCTCAAAATGGCTGTAGTGAATGTCTTGAAATAGGCCTCTGTCTCTTTAAGAACCTCTTAACTCCAGTTCAGCTTTACCCAAATCCTGTAGGCCAGTGTAACGTCTCATTTGAAAGCTAAGATCTACAAAACTCATCTAAATGGATCTCTTTCCTCACGTCGTCAGATATTTTTTTTTTAGATCAGATCATTTTTGGGGGGGGTTTCAACTAATTTTAGTAACTTTTTGTCAAATAGTGAATTTTTGGTTACTTTTCGTCATATTTTTGTCATATTTTTGTCATATTTTGTCATTTTTTGTCATATTTTTGTCTTTTTTTTGTCTTTTTTTGTCTTTTTTTTGTCTTTTTTTGGGTCATTTTTTGGTCTTTTTTTGGTCAATTTTTTGTCACATTTTTGTCATTTTTTTGTTAATTTTTTGTCAGTTTTTTGTCATATTTTTGTCATATTTTTGTCTTTTTTTGGTCTTTTTTGTCAATTTTTTGTCATATTTTTTGTCATTTTTTTGTCATTTTTTTGTCAATTTTTGTCGTTTTTTTGTCAAATTTTTGTTAATTTTTTGTCAGTTTTTTGTCATATTTTTGTCATATTTTTTGTCTTTTTTTGGTATTTTTTTTGTTTTTTTTTGTCATATTTTTGTCATTTTTTTGTCATTTTTTTGGTCAATTTTTGTGGTTTTTTTGTCATATTTTTGTCATATTTTTGTCATATTTTTGTCTTTTTTTGTCTTTTTTTGTCATTTTTTGGTCATTTTTTTGTCAATTTTTTGTCAATTTTTTATCCTATTTTTGTCATTTTTTTGTCAATTTTTGTCGTTTTTTTGTCGTTTTTTTGTTAATTTTTTGTCAGTTTTTTGTCATATTTTTGTCTTTTTTTGTCTTTTTTTGTCTTTTTTTGTCATTTTTTTGTCAATTTTTTTGTCAGAAGCTTTTGGATTGGGGCGTTCCTAGGAGGACTCAGGCAAACCTATCCCTAAAATGGCCGCCATCAGAGTTTTTACAGATTACTCAGAAATACGTGAATGTGCCAAGGCAACACTTCAGCCATGTTTTTAATGAGGGAGTGACAGAATAACATGATGGAAAGCTGGAAAAAGTACATTTTGCAAAATACCCCTCTTTAAAATAACCATTAAAGCCCGAGTCCAGACCTGTGGAGTCCTGGTCTTTGCTCGGCTCCAGGAGTTTGTTTCCGTCCAAACCTCCGTAGCGCTTCCTCCACTTTCGCCTCAGGGACGGAGTTCTCTGGAAACTGCACGAGAAAGTTTTACAAGACATGAAACAACAAAGCAGCTCTACAATAATATGTTGTATAAAGTAGGGTTCCAAAAGTGGAGGATGGGCTAATATCATTTGTGACCAGTGTTGGGCAAGATACTTTAAAATTGTAATATATTCTATAGTAGTAGTTTAAGCTTTAAAGCAGGACTAAGTAACTCTCACCCCTAGAGGCCATAACCGCCACTGCAGGTGTCGTAGCAAGTTGTGATTTTTTTACTCATTAATTGTCCGTGAGAGTAAATACTACGCTGACAGGAAAGACAAAGGGACAGAGGGTTATTATTCATCCAATTACACAATGGAGATAATTTTTTTCACTCAAACTTGGCTGTAAATACAGTTTAAAAGGGGCTAGATGCAAGTTGGCCATTTTATACTCACTACTGCCACCTCAGGTCATACGTGTAACTGCAGCTTCTATATTAAGCTCGTGCGGATTAACACCTTTCTGAGCGGCAGTGCAGGATTTTAGAGGCAGTTGTGGTGAACAGGTCTGAGCTCATTCTACACATTAGGAGATGGAGGAACATGTAGGGGGAGGAAAACACTTCATTTTAACATTTTTACTGTATAGTCCCTTTAAAGTGGCGCTAGCACACAGTTAGCCTGTTAGCTCCTTCTTCGTGATTCCATTAGTGTGTATTGGTGGCTCCGGTCCGGTGGCAGTCAAGTTGCAATTGTGGTTTTGTGGCCAGAGACACCAGGGGGCGATGAAAGACCCTCCAATCATCCCATAAACACTTGTGTTACCCCCACAGGGACTACGGGGAGGGTTTATTAAGGTAAACACGTTACTTAGTACTGCATGTCCTAATGTGTAGAACACACGAGCTTAATAAAGAAGCTGCAGTTACATGTATGACCTGAGGTGGCAGTAGTGAGTAAACAATGGCCAACTTGCATCTAGAGAAAAATACGAGCTACAAAACTTGCTGCTGAACATATTTCCACTGAAATTATGAAGCAAATAATGTCCACAAGTAACAGCATGTTATAAAAAAATACATTAATTAGATTAGATTAATGACCTGCTGGAATCAAGCCATCTCAGGCCTTAACCCGTTACATGCCGGCGATCAGGGAGATATGTTTAGGTTTGGTTTAGGATCGGCAAGTGTGATGTAAGTTGTTCTTCACTCACACAGGGATTATTCAAACATGTGACAAAAATTCAACAAAAATGTGACAAAAATTCAACAAAAAAGTGACAAAAATTCAACAAAAAAGTGACAAAAATTCAACAAAAAAGTGACAAAAATTCAACAAAAATGTGACAAAAATTCAACAAAAATGTGACAAAAATTCAACAAAAAAGTGACAAAAATTCAACAAAAAAGTGACAAAAATTCAACAAAAATGTGACAAAAAATCAACAAAAATGTGACAAAAAATCAACAAAAAAGTGACAAAAATTCAACAAAAAAGTGACAAAAATTCAACAAAAAAGTGACAAAAATTCAACAAAAATGCAACAAAAATGTGACAAAAATTCAACAAAAATTCAACAAAAATTCAACAAAAATTCAACAAAAATTCAACAAAAAAGTGACAAAAATTCTACAAAAAAGTCAAAAAAATCACACAGATCTTACACATATTTTTGGAAACTAGAAGGTCTTGGCTTTCAAATGAGGCCTTGCACTGGCACATACGCTGGAACTCTTCATCCTTAAACCTAACCCTACGCTGGCAGATACAGAAAACAGCTTAATAAATGTGATTCAAGGCCATGTCAGACGTTTTGCTGCTTGAAATCATTGAAAGCTGTGAATTCACAAAAGGGGGTGGTCGGCCAATCATTCACCGACCCACCACAGTCATGTCAGTAGGTGTCAGTGAGTGTCTTGCTCAAGTGCACGACCTCATTCCACCACATGAACCGCTGATCTGAAACACTTTTTTTTTTTGCTGAGTGTCCGTTTCCTTTGTGTTGGCGGCTGCCACGTCTCAGCCTGTCCTTCAGCGACTCACGAGGAATGTAAACCTGGAACGCCTTAAAAAACTGAGCCAACGCGGAACCACCAACAGAGAGACTCGCACTGATCAGCAAATACTCTACATGTAAGCCAGATATGAAATACTCAACATGTAATCCAGATATCACAGTGTTGGTGATGTATGTTCTGTATATTTATGGTTGAGCCAGTTTGACCTGAGTCTACACTGAAAAAATAATCACCTTAACCTCTTAACTCCCGCCTGAACCGAGAGGATCTTTTTCCTCACGTCAGCAGATTTTTCTCCATCATTTTTTTTGTTGGGTATTCAACTCATTTTTGTCACTTTTTGGTCATTTTTTGTCACATTTTTGACATTTTTAGAATGTATTTTTTGTTACATTTTTGTCATTTTTTTGTCACATTTTGTCATTTTTTGGTAATTTTTGGTAATTTTTTGACATTTTTCCGTCAATTTTTTTTATCAATTTTTTATCAATTTTTTGTCATTTTTTTGTCACATTTTTGTCTTTTTTTTGGTCAATTTTTTGTCTTTTTTTGTCAAATTTATGTTATTTTTTGGTCACATTTTTGTCATTTTTTCATCCATTTTTTGTCACTTTTTTGTCAATGTTTTCTCACATTTTTGTCTTTTTTTTTTGTCAAATGTTTGTAATTTTTTGTCACATTTTTGTCTTTTTTTTTGTCAAATTTTTGCCATTTTTTCGTCCATTTTTTGTCAATTTCCTGTGACATTTTTGTGACATTTTTACCACTTATTCATCAATTTTTCGCCCTTTTTTGTCAATGTTTTCGTCTCAGTTTTGTTGCTATTTTCACAGCTTTTTTCCAGAAGCTTTTGGATTGGGGTAAAGCCAAACTGGAGAAAATGTGCTCGGTTCAGGTGGGAGTTAAGGTGTTAAAGGAGTTAGATGCAAGTTGGCCATTTTATACTCACTACTGCCACCTCAGGTCACACGTGTAACTGCACCTTCTACATTAAGCTCGTGCGTGACGGCAGTTGTGGTGAAAAGGTCTGAGCTCATTCTACACATTAGGACATTGTTGGAACAAGTAAAGGGAGGAAAATACATAATCACTTTAAAACTCCGTCCCTTTAAGGAATTAAGAGATTAAATCTAAAGATCAATCGGGTTTGGTCTCGCCTTAGATCAGATTTGTCAATGGAACAAACTTCTTCTTTCTCCTCAAGTAAAAAAGAAATATTTTGAAAAGTAGAAGTGAATTTGTCTGAAGTGGGATTTATACTCGTACAATTCACACTTTTATCTTAGATTCATTCAAACTGACAAAAATTTAACAATAACCCCTTAACTCCCACCTGAACCGAGCACATTTTCTCCAGTTTGGCTTTACCCCAATCCAAAAGCTTCTGGAAAAAAAGGTGTGAAAATAGCAACAAAACTGAGACGAAAACAATGATGGAAATATGACAAAAAAGTGACGAAAAATGGATGAAAAAGTGGCAAAAATGTCACAAAAATGTCACAAAAAATTGACCAAAAAATTGACCAGAAAAATGACGAAAATGTGACAAAAAATGACCAAAAAAGACAAAAATGTGAAAAAATTTGACAAAACAATTTCTAAAATTTGACAAAAAAAGACAAAAATGTGTCAAAAAATGCCAAAAATTGGACAAAAAAAGACAAAAATGTGTCAAAAAATGCCAAAAATTTGATAAAAAATTGACGAAAAAATGACAAAAATGTGACAAAAAAATTGCAAAAAATGTGATAAAAACTTAACAAAGAAATGACAAAAATGTGTCAAAAAATGTCAAAAAAATGATAAAAAATGTGACAAAAAATGACTAAAAAATGTGTCAAAAAATGTGACAAAAAATTTGACAAAAAATGACAAAAAAATGACAAAAATGTGACAAAAAAGTGATAAAAATTTGACAAAGAAATTACAAAAATTGATAAAAAGTTGATGAAAAAATGACAAAAAATGTGACAAAAAATGTGACAAAAAATGACAAAAATGTGATTAAAAAATGACAAAAAATTACAAAAATAATGAATTGAAGTTGAATACCCAACAAAAAAATGATGGAAAAAAGAATCTGATGACGTGCGGAAAAAGATCCTCTCGATTCAGGCGGGAGTTAAGAGGTTAAAAAGCCTTTACTGAAGAAATTTTACATCATTCATGTCATTGAAATGCTCATTTTTCCAGTGTATCATGTTTATTTTTCATTTTACACTGAAAAAAAAAAATCATTCCAAGGAAGAAACGACATAAATCTTGATAAAGAGATTCAATCTAAAAATGTAGTAGACCTGGTCGGGTCTTAGACAGGATGTGATGAAGACTTTCTTTTCTTGATTCAGCTAAAAAAAACATACTTTTAAAGGTAAAGTTACTGATTTCAAGGTGGGATTCATGCTCGTTACATTCACATTAGATTAGTTCAAACCAACTCAAACTCAACATAAGGCTCCTGAATTAAAGTAGTGTTAAGTCATTTATCTAATTGAAGGTGGTGCTTTTTCTATTGTCGGCCATTTTAATTAAAAGCCTGTCTATGTTTCCTGTTGCACCAAAGACAATTCCTAGTTTGTAAACCTCTCACCGGCAAATTATTCTCATTCTATCAAAGCATGAAGACCCTACAATCACACAGGCAGCACCACCATTTAGCCAATAGATAAAATTACAAAAGTACAATAAACTTTCAAAACTTCATCCATATTTTATACCATAATCTGGTTTAAATCTGATAAAGAAGTCAACAAATGAAATGAAAATGCTAACATTGATTTCCCTGCTACAATAGTTGATTTGACCCATTCAAGATTTAATTGTGATCCTTTATATACAATAATCCTTAATCCTTAAAACATCAAAAAGCTCCTGAACCCAAACACGTCCTTACCAGAGAAACGAGCCGTCCTCTGCCTCCAGACTCTGGGTGTTCTCCATGGCAGACGCTGATGTTTCAGGGTGTTCAGAGGGTGTTCAGAGTGTGTTCAGAGCCTGTGTGTCCTCGGGCTGTGCAGAGTTTCTGATGAATGAGAGTCTGAGAGAAAAAGAGGAGGAGGAGGAGGAGGAGGAGGAGGAGGAGGAGGAGGAAGTCTGAAAGTGCTGTAGACCAGACACTCCCAGCAGTGCTTTAGTGTTCAACATCTGTTTTACCACAATTAACGAGAGAGAGGGAGAGAGAGAGTGAGAGGGAGAAGAAGAGAGAGGGAGAGAGAATAAGAGAGAAGGAGAAGAGAGAGAGGGGGGAGACAGACACACACATAGAGATGCCTGAGGAGCTGCTGATGTGACAGAAACACAGGCAGTTATGGGGTTTTACTCAAAGAAAATACTTATGTAACTTTGAAGTCGCCCTAAGAACACGGAAAAACATCCGTCAACTCAAGAGAAAGAGCATTAATGAATCAGATGATTTTACTCATGTAGCCTGTTGTAGCCTGTATTCATTCAGTAAACACATAACTGCAAATAATAATAGTTATTTGATTTGATGGTTTACATTTGTAGTTGATTCTATCTGTCTACTACAAATATTAACTATGGCAAAAGCCTAGTTTTAGTAGAACAAAATCAACTATTGCAGCGATATAGTACAAACACTGTACCTGCAGTGACTTTACCTCATTCATTTGTTAACCAAGAAAATGCCACCTTAGATCATTTTGAAAGTGTTCATTCTTTTATCAGTCAATTTCTAACATGTACCTTTGTTGACGTCAACAACCAATGCAGTAAAAGTCGGAGGCTGCTTCCGAAACGGTCAGATTGCTAAGAGCTCTTACGCCAAACCGGATGTGCGTCAGCGTCCGCCATGGCAAGTTGCCTCCGAATTGGTCTGTCAGTTAGGAAGGAGTTAGGAAAAGGAGCCTTGATGCTAACTATCATGGCCACTTTAGCATAGGGACCTCTGATGCTAACTATCATAGCCACTTTAGCATAGGGACCTCGGATGCTAACTAACCAGTGATTAGGAGCTATGTGCCGTCCCACAAGCCACTGCGCCAAACCCCCCCACCCAATAATAATTAAAAATTAAGATTCTGCACAAGCCAAACTTTATAAAAGTGATAAATCCATGTTGTCGTCCCCACAGCTCAGTCACATGTCAGTGTTAAAGAGGAAACTCAGGAAACAGATTAAATGCTTTTGTTTTCATTTAGAAGAAACTTAAGCCACATGGATCATTTGCATAATGTAGTTTTAAGAAACAGCTGTTGAAATAAAATAACACAAAGGGAAATGTTTGGTTCATTTGGATTTATTTTTCTCCTTAAATGTCTTTGTTTGGACACTATGTTGTTGTTGGACACTAGGGGGCGACATGCACTTTTGTTTAACCTGCACTCCACCAATAACTTTAAAGAAGAAGAAAAACAGCTGTTGGTGATGTCACTTCCCTTTCCCCTGTTTAAGGACGGACGGATTGTTCAAATGCTGCTGAAGCTCTAGTTCACTAACTGCATAGATCTAACAGTCGACCCCATGAAAGGTTAAGGAGTTAGTTGCTAGTGTTAGTGCTTAGAGGCTACAATTTGATGGTTTCGGATTGAGCCGGAAACTTCATGTGTTTCCTTAACTTTGCGAAAGGAGTGAAACAGCGCCCCCCATTTGATCATGGTGGCCAAAACATGCACTGCAGCCACATTTGCCATTGAGAATTAGTAGGGAAAGCTGCAGACCCGGAGCCGAGACAAATACCGTGAAGCGAATCCACAGTGAGAGTGCGCCCTCTCCTGGTAAAGACGGATATACGACGGCATTAGGTCTTGGGAAGATTGATTTGATCAACTCAACGAACGTGAGACTTTAACCGAGATATTTCATTTTTTGATTTCTTATGAACCAGTTTTGAAATCGTAGATGCGTAGTTGTAAATTAGTAAAATCAATAAAAAAAATCCCAATTACATGCCATCCAAAAAATGTAATTGCAGGCTGTGAAGTAAATACATAATTTATTCATAATGATGTATTAAGGGTACTTTTTACTTTCTGTGGTAAATTACTGCATATTCTAATTTGAAAGAATCTTGACCAGGACAGTCTTGAGATTTTTGATCTCAACGAGTTTTATCCTGGATAAATAAAGGACAAAAAAAATAAAAAGTTATGGCACCATTATTAATGGCACATAGTTGCATGTATATGTCATTCCAGACTAGTTTTGACCATATTATTATTATTATTATTATTATTATTATTATTATTATTATTATTATTATTATTATTATTATTATTATTATTATCATCATTATCATTATCATCATTAGCCCAGAATTACAACATTTGATTTTTACACATTAATGACATCAGTGTTGATCTTTTGTTTTGCTGCTGAATTTAGGAAACAGGGACGACCCTGACGGTACAAATATTACTTTTTACTTTGTTTTGCATCTGCAAACTAACATTATTAACCCGATTTCTCTCCTTTTTTAATTTCATTAAAAAACAAAACAAATAATAGTACATGTCGCCTAAACTAAGCTACATGTCAACACATTCTAAATCACACAAAATAATCCCAACGACACAACTGTAAAACACGAGCTAAATACCGTCGTATATCTGTCTTTGCCAGCAGAGGGCGCACTATCGCGGTGGATTCGCTTTTCACGGTAGATTTGTCTCGGCTCCGGGTCTGCAGCTAAACATTATTGTTGAGAATATAGTATTAACCATATGCGACGCAAAAGTGGGTCACTCTCTGGCGGGCCAACGTTCTTTGGGCACCTCTGGTAGAAAATGTAGACTCAAAGAAAGACAAGATAAATGTGCAAACAAGTAATAACGATAGAATAAAGGCGTCTTTTATAGCCTACAAGGAATTATAACTTTAAGAAAGAAAGAAAAATTATGAATAAACAAAATTATAGCAAAATATAAAACATCTAAATTGTTTCGGTTTAGTGGGAGGCGATTGAGCTATCTTATTTTGAAAACCGGAAGTGCCCGTGTTTACGTTAGCATACTGCCCCGTGTGAATGCTAGCAGCAGGCTAAAGCTTTAGATGTTTCCCCGCACATCTTTAGCTCTACGAAGCTTTATAAAAACACAAATCATATATAAATCGTGTCGCACTTTACCTCCATGCACCTTCCTTGTTCCGGTTTGTCCCCGGTGTTTCCCGCGGTCATCGTTAGTTTGCAGTAAAGAGCGGCTCAGCTCAAAGAAGAGTCCAATGCCTAAAAAAAAAGACAAATCGGTCAGTTTTTCTTTATTCTTTTTCCAGTATCGACTAATTCTACCAATAAATGTGTTTAAATATGAACATTGTGGATCTGTAGAAGATGGGGAGTGGGTCCTGCTTTGTTTTACAGCACAATAATATTAAGGTTATATACTTTATGAGTGAGGGGAGGATGTAGTATCAGACTATAGTGGTGAAGAATGAGCTGAGTTAACCTCTTAACTCCCGCCTGAACCGAGATCTTTTTCCTCACGTCATCAGATTTTTGTCCATCATTTTTTTGTTGGGTATTCAACTCATTTTTGTAGCTTTTTTGTCATTTTTTTTGTCCATTTTTTGTCCGATTTTTGTCATTTTTTCGTCCATTTTTCATAAATTTTTTGTCACATTTTTGTAATTTTTTTGTCAAATTTTTGTAATTTTTTCGTAATTTTTCTTAAATTTTTCATCAATTTTTTGTCACTTTTTTGTCACTTTTTTGTAATTTTTTAGTAATTTTTTAGTAATTTTTTAGTAATTTTTTTGTCAAATTTGTGTCATTTTTTGGTCATTTTTTGGTCACATTTTTGTCATTTTTCGTCAATTTTTTCTTCAATTTTTTCTTCAATTTTTTCTTCAATTTTTCATCCATTTCTTGTCACTTTTTTGTCACATTTTTGTCATTTTTTTGTTATTTTTCTGTCAAATTTGTGTCATTTTTTCGTAATTTTTCTTAAATTTTTCATCAATTTTTTGTCACTTTTTTGTCATTTTTTTATCCATTTTTTGTCAATTTTTTGTCATTTTTTGGTCATCTTTTGGTCACATTTTTGTCATTTTTCGTCCATTTTTGTCAATTTCTTGTGACATTTTTGTGACATTTTTGCCACTTTTTCATACATTTTTCCTTGCTTTTTTGTCATTTTTTCGTCCATTTTTTTGTCAATTTCTTGTGACATTTTTTTGACATTTTGGCCACTTTTTCATCAATTTTTCATCACTTTTTTGTCACATTTACATCATTGTTTTCGTCTCAGTTTTGTTGCTATTTTCACAGCTTTTTTCCAGAAGCTTAATCGAGCAGCCCTAGTAATTTTATTTTTTTCTTTTATTAGTTGCAGGCCCCATGGGACATTTGGATCTATAAGGGGCACACTTTCAGGAAACTTTGGAGTTTTTGTAGTACATTTATACTATAGTATAAACCAATGTGGTCATTATCAAAGCAAAAATGCACGCACTGAATGACTGTGATATGAACGCTGTAAACTGTGAGTGAGTCATAGATTCCTGAAGTAGAAAGTGCTTTTATCGTGTGAGCTTCTGTGTATTGTTCTGTATATATTTTATGAACTTTTGTAAGTATAACAGTGTGTCCCTGTCCGGGGACTGCGTGTGGAAATAAGCATTTTTTTTGCTATAACCTGGCACATGACATCTCTTCTCTCTTAGACTAATGTTGTTTGTGCATTGTCCCTGAAGATACTGTTCATGCTAGCCGGTAGCATGCTAACATCTTGAGCTGCTTGTGTTTTTACTTCTTGAGCAATGATCAGTTGTTTTTCATTTTGATCCTGAGTAAAGATATTGTTACATGTTCCAAGATTATGTTGCCCCCGTGAAGACAGACACAGGCTGGGATGTAACATTTGGGCTTTATTCTGTAAACAGACAAATATAGTTTTCAGACGCGGCTCTGCCTTTCGGGACGTCAGTTGAAAACCTGACGCAGAACTGAGCTAACTCTGCGCGAGACCGGGGACGTCAGTCTCTGATACATATTCTGCTACAAAAAGAAAAACAACCTTAAACTTGGCATAAGAATTACTAGTTACAGATCTCCAGCTCACTAAATGTGCTCAACTGCTTCAAAACACCAATGTGTGTCAACAATATGAAACAACAATGAAAATATCGGACCAACGTCTTTTGTAACCAGACGCTAACGGTAGCTCGCGGCGGTTGTCGTTTTGTACAAAGAACAGCCAAAACATACAATTCTCATAAATGAAACATCTTCTCAAAATTAACAATTGTCCCACTAATGTTACCCGTACAGTGCTTCATGTACTCAACCCACCTGTAAACAGACAGTAGTACTGCATAATTCTACTTCGGTATTCAAAATGGCCGCCATAACAACAAAAGTCACATGACTGAAAAGCATGTATTACAGAACAGCCACTGCCTAAATCAGCCTAAACTAATCAGACTGTGTGTGTCATGAACAGGGGAAGGGACAAGCGGCTGTGGCCAAAACAGACCCTGAACCTCCAGGACCAGTTTCTAAAGACAAGAGCGGGTCCGTAACCATCGCAGTCCACGCCAAACCAGGCTCCAAACTCAGCGCCATCACCGGTACTAAACTTTGAGTCACTTTTTATTCATAAACAACAGCATCAAGCTCTAGTATTATCAAGCTACACTACCTTTCACAGTCTCACCGCTGCTATAACTGAGCTGGATGTTCGTTTTGTTATAGATGTGTCTGCGGAGGCGGTGGGCGTCGCCATTGCAGCGCCCCCTACAGACGGGGAGGCCAACGCTGAGCTCATTCGGTTTCTGTCTGAAGTCCTCGGCCTGAAGAAGAGTCAGATCACACTGGACAAGGTTTGTAAGGAGGTCAACATTTTTAGAAGAAAAAACAAGACACGCTTTCAACAAAATGTGCTATTTAAATTTCTTTAAAAGCCTTGAAGGAGCCATTTCATTTACCTTTTTAATCAGATTTTTTTAAACCCTTAACTCCCACTTGAACAGAGAGCATTTTCTCCAGTTTGGCTTTACCCCAATCCAAAAGCTTCTGGAGAAAAGGTGGGAAAAGAGCGACAGAACTGAGACGAAAACAATGATGAAGATGTGACAAAAAAGTGAGAAAACTTAGACAAAAAAAGGACAAAAAATGAACAAAAAATTGATGAAAAATTTAGAAAAAATAATGAAAAAGTGGCAAAAATGTCACAAAAATGTCACAAAAAACTGACAAAAAACTGACAAAAAATTTAGAAAAAATAATGAAAAACTGGCAAAAATGTCACAAAAAATTGACAAAAAAGGACAAAGAAATTGACAAAAAAGTGAGAAAACTTAGACAAAAATGTGACAAAAAAATTATTTAAAAAATGACAAAAAAGTGAGAAAACTTAGACAAAAAACTTAAATACTTAATAAATACTTAATAAAAAATGACAAAAATGTCACAAAAAATTGACAAAAAATGATGCAGATGTGACAAAAAAATGAAAAAACTAAAATTAACAAAAATGTGACAAAAAAATTATGAAAAAATGACAAAAAATGTGACACAAAACTGACAAAAAAGCACAAAAAATTGACGAAAAATTTAGAAAAAAGTGGCAAAAATGTCACAAAAATGTCACAAAAATGTCACAAAAAATGGACAAAAAATGATGAAGATGTGACAAAAACGTGAGAAAACTTTGACAAAAAACTGACAAAAAATTAACAAAAATGTGACAAAAAAAATTATGAAAAAATGACAAAAAATGACAAAAAGTGAGAAAACTTCAACAAAAACTGACAAAAAAGGACAAAAATTTAGAAAAAATAATGAAAAAGTGGCAAATATGTCACAAAAAAGGACAAAAAAATTGACAACAAATTATGAAAATGTGACAAAAATTTGACAAAAAAGTTACAAAAATGAGTTGAAAACCCCCAAAAAATGCTGGAAAAAAAATCTGACGACGTGAAGAAAAAGATCCATTTAGATGAGTTTTGTAGATCTTAGCTTTCAAATGAGGCGTTACACTGGCCTTACAGGATTTGGGTAAAGCTGAACTGGAGAAAATGCTCTCGGTTCAGGCGGGAGTTAAGAGGTTAAAGAAGGTTTACTTCGTACAAACGTTGCATTAATAAAGGAACGCTGTTGCAAGTATACAGTGTGCCAGAGAAACTGAAAAAAATTAACAAAAATGTGACAAAAAAATGACGAAAAATTTAGAAAAAATAATGAAAAAGTGGCAAAAATGTCACAAAAAATGGACAAAAAAGGACAAAAAAATGGACAAAAAAGTGACAAAAAAATTTACAAAAATGTGACAAAAAATCATTTAAAAAATGACAAAAATGTGACAAAAATGTGACAAAAATGTGACAAAAAAGTGAGAAAACTTTGACAAAAAAAGGACAAAAAATTAACAAAAAATTTACGAAAAATTTTGAACAAATTATGAAAAAGTGACAATAAATTGACAAAAAAGGACAAAGAAGAAGAAGCTGTGTTTCTCTCTTTTTCTCTTTAAAGGTCTGTCTCATGAACCATATGAGTAAAAAGACAGATTTATGTTTGTAATTATTAGACAATAAATTCATTGAAAATACCAATTTCTGGTCTAAAACATTATGTAGCTTTGGCTGAAATTGACCACATTTTTTGCTTATACGTTGCCTGTTTTGTCCAGTTTTCTTTCCTCTGTTTGATCAAACCCTAAGAAAACATCCGGGCATTAAAATGGCATTAAAAAGCATTACAGTTGACCTTGTTCTACCTTTATAAACCCTGAATAGAAACTTTATCATCGAGAGCATTTTGCGCCGCATTCTTCCAGTTTCAGTCATTTATATTTTGTAACTTTATTGTAATTATTTATACTAACACGTTGTGTGTTTAGGGCTCGAGGTCGAGAGACAAAGTGATCAAACTGGACTCGTCTCTCGCCCCGGAGGACGTGCTGCAGAGGCTTAAACAGGCCTGAACTCAACACTGCCGTACGGGACAATGACATAAAAGAACATGAAGAAGATGCTGTGAAGAGTCGCAGTTAGCTCATCGCTAACACTGCAGCACCAGGGCGGGACTGGGACTGAAAACCAGCCCTGGACTCTGGTCAGCCTGGCCCAAATGAGCGTAAATGTGACACTTCCACAAATACACATGTGAACCTCTGACCCCCCGCCTTAACCCAGAGCATTTTCTCCAGTTCGGCTTTGCCCAAATCTAAAAGCTTCTGTAAAAAAGGTGTGAAACATGTCCGGGAAACATGTCCCCCGCGCCCTGTACGTGGATCTGGAGCCTTCTGTGGTCGGTGGGTAAAAATAATGATGCTTCAGTTGTAGTTGCTTCACAAGTGACAAAACTGAGACGAAAACAATGATGGAAATGTGACAAAAAAGTGAGAACAGTTTGACAAAAGGTGACAAAAAATGGGACGAAAAAATGACAAAAAATGATTTAAAAAAATGGACAAAAAATGACAAAAATGTGATTAAAATTTGACAAAAAAAACTGAGACGAAAACAATGATGGAAATGTGACAAAAAATTGATTAAAAAATGGACGAAAAAATGACTAAAATTTGACCAAATTTGACAAAAAAATTACAAACATTGACAAAAAATGGACAAAAAAATGGACAAAAAAATGACAAAAATGTGACAAAAAATTACAAAAATTTACAAAAATTTGATTAAAATTTGACAAAAAAAAAGACAAAAAAGTGACCAAAAAAGTGACGAAAAATGTCACAAAAATGACAAAAAAATGACCCAAAAAAATGGCAAAAAAGTGACAAAAAATCTATAAAAAATTGACAAAAAAATGACAAAAATGTGACAAAAAGTGACAAAAAATGGATTAAAAATGGACGAAAAAATGACAAAAATTTGATTAAAAATGACAAAAATTTGATTAAAATTTGACAAAACAAAAGACAAAAATGTGAGAAAACATTGACAAACAAGTGACGAAAAATGGATGAAAAAATGACAAAAATGCCACACAAAAAAAAGACAAAAAAATGGCAAAAAAGTGACAAAAATTTGATAAAAAATTGACCAAAAAATGACACGACAAAATGACAAAAAAAATGGGACAAATTTTTTTTTTAAATGCTGTAAAAAAAATGTGCTGACGTGAGGAAAAAGATCCTCTCGGTTCAGGTGGGAGTTAAGAGGTTAAGCTTTTAGATTTGGGTAAAGCTCGGGGGTAAGGGTGAGGTAAAGTGAGAGGCCAGACCGGTGGCCCTGGAGCCGGTGGCCCTTCTGTGCTCTTCCAGAATACAGGACATAAGGCCAGTCCGCCCCTGCCCCGATGTTTTCATTTATTCATGTGAAGAAATGCGGGAGATGCTGATATTCTCCCCTGTAGTCTGGGCTGGATCTTGTTATCTTCTTGCTGATTGTATTTTTGCTGATTGTATTTTTGTATATATTTTGCCAGAGTAAACGGAGACGCCTCCAAAAGTTTCCGCTGTGTCTCGTGGCTTCTTAACACATCACAAACTGCACTTAAAGTCACCGGTCACACACGGGCCCTGCCAACTCTTTAGTAAAGACACGCTTTGTGTTTAACATAATCCCGCACTCTGAAGGCGGGTTTGTAGTACTTCTGTTGTATCAGCAGATGGCGCTCCGAGACCTTCTGATCCGCAGCCTCGTTTTCAAAATAATAAAAAACGGACATTTTCAAGTGATATTTGTAATGGTGGTAGGCTACCTCAAGGGGGCGCTGCTGCCCAGGGCCGGACTGGAACCGAAAACCAGCCCTGGACTCTGGTCAGCCTGGCCCAAGTGAGCGTGAATGTGACACTTCCACAAATACACATGTGAACCTCTGACCCCCCGCCTTCACCCAGAGCATTTTCTCCAGCTCGGCTTTACCCAAATCTAAAAGCTTCTTGACTGGAGAGCAACACTGTAACGCCTCATTTTTTTGTTGCGTTTTCGTTGTGTTTTCGGCTCTTGTTTTTCGGGGTTTTTTTCATGTTTTTGTTGCTTTTCCAGCGCATTTTTGTTTTTGGATGCTTTTGTTTTAACCCCTTAACTCCCGCCTGAACCGAGCACATTTTCTCCAGTTTGGCTTTACCCCAATCCAAAAGCTTCTGGAAAAAAAAGGTGTGAAACACATGTCCGGGAAACATGTCCCCCGCGCCCTGTACGTGGATCTGGAGCCTTCTGTGGTCGGTGGGTAAAAATAATGATGCTTCAGTCGTAGTTGCTTCACAAGTGACAAAACTGAGACGAAAACAATGATGGAAATGTGACAAAAAAGTGAGAACAGTTTGACAAAAGGTGACAAAAATGGGACGAAAAAATGAAAAAAAATGGGGGAAAAATGGACAAATATGTGACAAAAATGTGACAAAAAAATGACAAAAATGTGACAAAAAATGTGACAAAAATGTGACAAAAAATGGGACAAAAATGGGACAAAAAAATGACAAAAATGGGACAAAAATGTGACAAAAATGTGACAAAAATGGGACAAAAATGTGACAAAAAAATGACAAAAATGGGACAAAAATGTGACAAAAATGTGACAAAAATGTGACAAAAAAATGACAAAAATGGGACAAAAATGGGACAAAAAATGTGACAAAAAATGTGACAAAAAAATGACAAAAAAATGACAAAAATGGGACAAAAATGTGACAAAAAATGTGACAAAAAATGTGACAAAAAATGTGACAAAAAAATGACAAAAAAATGACAAAAAAATGACAAAAAAATGACAAAAATGTGACAAAAAATGTGACGAAAAATGTGACAAAAAAATGACAAAAAAATGACAAAAAATGTGACAAAAAAATGACAAAAAAATGACAAAAAATGTGACAAAAAAATGACAAAAATGGGACAAAAAATGGGACAAAAAATGGGACAAAAAAATGACAACAAAATGACTAAAATGGGACAAAAATGTGACAAAAAATGTGACAAAAAAAATGACAAAAATGTGACAAAAAATGTGACAAAAAGTGACAAAAAATTGATGAAAAATGGACGAAAAAATGACAAAAAAATGACAAAAAATTGACTAAAAATTGACAAAAAAATGACAAAAATGTGACAAAAAATGACAAAAAATTGATTAAAATTTGATTAAAATTTGACCAAAAAAATTACAAACATTTGACAAAAAAAAGGACAAAAAAGTGACGAAAAATGGATGAAAAAATGGCAAAAATGTCACAAAAATGACAAAAAAGTGACAAAAATTTGATTAAAATGTGACCAAAAAATGACAAAAAATGACACAAAAAAATTACAAAAATGTGACAAAAAATAAAAATAAAAATGCTGTAAAAAAAATGTGCTGACGTGAGGAAAAAGATCCTCTCGGTTCAGGCGAGAGTTAAGAGGTGAAGCTTTTAGATTTGGGTAAAGCTCGGTTTCGCCCGGGGGTGAGGGTGAGGTAAAGTGAGAGGCCAGACCGGTGGCCCTGGAGCCGGTGGCCCTTCTGTGTCTCTTCCAGAATACAGGACATATGGCCAGTCCGCCCCTGCCCCGATGTTTTAATGTATTCATGTGAAGTAATGCGGGAGATGCTGATATTGTCCCCTGTAGTCTGGGCTGGATCTTGTTATCTTCTTGCTGATTGTATATGTGTATATATTTTTGCCAGAGTAAACGGAGACGCCTCCAAAAGTGACCGCTGTGTCTCGTGGCTTCTTAACACTTCACAAACTGCACAAACTACACTTAAAGTCACCGGTCACACACAGGCCCTGCCAACTCTTTAGTAAAGACACGCTTTGTGTTTAACATGATCCCGCACTCTGAAGGCGGGTTTGTAGTACTTCTGTTGTATCAGCAGATGGCGCTCCGAGACCTTCTGATCCGCAGCCTCGTTTTCAAAATAATAAAAAACGGACATTTTCAAGTAATGTTTGTAATGGTGGTAGGCTACCTCAAGGGGGCGCTGCTGCCCAGGGCCGGACTGGAACCGAAAACCAGCCCTGGACTCTGGTCAGTCTGGCCCAAGTGAGCATGAATGTGACACTTCCACAAAGACACATGTGAACCTCTGACCCCCCGCCTAAACCCAGAGCATTTTCTCCAGCTCGGCTTTACCCAAATCTAAAGGCTTCTTGACTGGAGAGCAACACTGTAACGCCTCATTTTTTTGTTGCGTTTTCGTTGTGTTTTCGTCTCTTGTTTTTCGGGGTTTTTTTCATGTTTTTGTTGCTTTTCCAGCGCATTTTTGTTTTTGGATGCTTTTGTTTTAACCCCTTAACTCCCGCCTGAACCAAGCACATTTTCTCCAGTTTGGCTTTACCCCAATCCAAAAGCTTCTGGGAAAAAGGTGTGAAAATAGCGACAGAACTGAGACGAAAACAATGATGGAAATGTGACAAAAGAGCGAGAAAACATTGACATAAAAGTGACAAAAATTGATGAAAAAGTGGCAAAAATGTCACAAAAATGACAAAAGAAATGACCAAAAAAATGACTAAAACGTGACAAAAAATAGATAAAAAGTGACAAAAAAGTGACAAAAAAATGACAAAAATTAGATAAAAAATGACAAAAGAAATGACCAAAAAAAAGACAAAAAAGTGACAAAAATTAGATAAAAAAATGACAAAAAATTGATGGAAAAGTGGCAAAAATGTCACAAAAATGACAAAAGAAATGACAAAAATGTGACAAAAAATTTATAAAAAATTGACCAAAAAATGACAAAAAATAGATGAAAAAATGACAAAAGAAATGACCAAAAAAATGACAAAAAAGTGACAAAAAAGTGACAAAATAATGACAAAAAAGTGACAAAAAAATGACAAAAATTAGACGAAAAAATGACAAAAAAGTGACGAAAAATTGATGGAAAAGTGGCAAAAATGTCACAAAAATGACAAAAGAAATGACAAAAATGTGACAAAAATCTTATAAAAATTTGACCAAAAAATGACAAAAATTGGATGAAAAAATGACAAAAATTGCTGGGTTATAAGATTCAGAATGTCTTATCATAATGAAAAAAAAAAAGAATATTCAACAGTAGTTATGAAAATTAAATTCAAGAACAAATAATGTACATCTACACATTACATTTAGTCTTATCGACCTCCATTAAAAGTGTTTGTTTTTTTCTCAAAAAGGATGAAGATACAGACTCTCATTCATGTGTGTGGAGATGGAAACAGGGTCTGTAGGACGATGGGTGGATTTTTACTCAAGATTCTTAAAGGAGCTGTCCTTGATTTTTTTTATTTTCTGTATTGGAATAAAATTTGTTTTGTCCTTCAGTATTTGGTAAAATCAGACATTTATCCCCCCCAAAAAATACTGCTTTTAAAGCCTTTTAAACAGTCAGAAAATGTCAGGCTAGTATCAGCATTTTTCACAGTGAAAGTTGTAAAAACCTGCTTTAAATGTTGATGTTGTAAAAGCATTAGTTTGAGATGAGTTTGGACCAGAAAACAGCCATTTGTAATGTGAGTGACGCTGTTTCTTTGAACAATCAGGTACAGCTCCTTTAAAGATTTATTGATTGATGGAAATATGTACCAACTCTTTAGTAAAGAGACGCTTTGTGTTTAACATAATCCAGTCGTGCAAGAGCCGCCTCTGATTGACAAAGAGCCATATTGGATTTGTAGTACTTGTGTTTTACCAGTAGATGGCGCTCCCAGACCAGGTCCAGTGTAGTCACTGAGCACATTGGCACATACGAGATTCGAGGTGATATTAGTTTTGTGTGCGCGGCCACAGAGACAATAGTTTTTGTAAAAGGGCATTTGAATGTCTGTTTTCAAGTCTGTGATTCCTGCACATTGACCCTCAGTCCCTCCTGTTTAGTGGTGCTAATAATCATTATGCCCCTGTACAAACACAGTTTACGGCAAATGACCAAAAAAATGACAAACATTAGATAAAAAGTGACAAAAAATGACCAAAAAAGTGACAAAAATTAGATAAAATTGACAAAAAAATGACAAAAAAGTGACAAAAAAGTGACAAAAAAGTGACAAAAAAGTGACCAAAAATGACAAAAAATGACAAAAAAAAGTGACAAAAAATGACTAAAAAAAGTGACAAAAAATGACCAAAAATGACAAAAAATGACAAAAAAAGTGACAAAAAATGACCAAAAAAGTGACAAAAATAGATAAAAAGTGACAAAAAAGTGACAAAAAATGACAAAAAAAGTGACAAAAATAGATAAAAAGTGACAAAAAAGTGACAAAAAATGACCAAAAATGACAAAAAATGACTAAAAAAAGTGACAAAAAATGACCAAAAAAGTGACAAAAATAGATAAAAAGTGACAAAAAAGTGACAAAAAAGTGACAAAAAATGACCAAAAAAGTGACAAAAATAGATAAAAAGTGACAAAAAAGTGACAAAAAATGACAAAAAATGACAAAAAAAGTGACAAAAAATGACCAAAAAAGTGACAAAAATAGATAAAAAATGACCAAAAAAGTGACAAAAAATGACAAAAAATGACAAAAAAAGTGACAAAAAATGACCAAAAAAGTGACAAAAATAGATAAAAAGTGACAAAAAAGTGACAAAAAAGTGACAAAAAATGACAAAAAAAGTGACAAAAAATGACAAAAAAAAGTGACAAAAATTTGCTAAAAAATTGACCAAAAAATGACAAAGATTAGACGAAAAAATGACAAAAAAGTGACGAAACATTGATGGAAAAGTGGCCAAAATGTCACAAAAATGACAAAAAAAATGACAAAAATGTGACAAAAAATTTATAAAAATGTGACCAAAAAATGACAAAAATTAGATGAAAAAATGACAAAAATTGCTGGGTTATAAGATTCAGAATGTCTTATCATAATGAGAAAAAAAGAATATTCAACAGTAGTTATTAAATTAAATTCAAGAACAAATAATGTACATCTACACATTACATTTAGTCTCTGCCCCTGTACAAACACAGGTTACAGCAGACTGAGGAGCTAAATCCGGGATATTAGAGACTTGTTGTCCATCTGTAAGGAGGGTTTGTGTCTATGGTTTGAATGGTGTGAATCTAATGGCCCAGTGGTTAGAGGGAGAACACACTGGGGCGAGAGCGGCTGGTGTGGCCAAAAAGAGACAGTTTAAAAAGTTTACAATGTATTAAGAGATTTAAATAAAAGTTAAAACAGTCAAAACCTGCAGAACAAAGTTTTAAAATTGCTAGTTTTAAAAAGGCACGAGCACTGAAAGGGGAGAGTCCAGGAGCTCCTGTCCAGGCCGGACCCGCCTGACCAGCACGGAGAGTCTAAAGGCCCTGAATGCACTTACGCCCCGGGCAGGGCTTCTCTCTGTCAAGCCACAGCTTCAGTGCCTGAGAGTAAAGCGCACACTTCGAACAGTCTACGCGGAGTTTCCCGCGGACTTCAGCGCTTTGTAATACAGGTTGTTTCCCGCCTGCACCTGTCACTGCCTTTGCCCAAACCCGCTCTCACGCGCTGCTGCAAAGGGGAGGGAGAGAAGTGGACTCCCAGAGCGGGGATGAACAGGGAAAGAGTCTATGAGACGTACGCGACTCCTCCAGCCTCTATCATTATGAGCTCTTCTTTTGTGCTCATGTGCACCGGAGCTGAGAGGGAACAGTCGGTCTGTCGGAGGGACAGAGAAAAAGAGAGAGAGGGATGAGGCTGTGATCTCTCGTTTTCAGGGGAGGAAATAGTTTGTGGTGGAGTTTGTGCTGGTCTCCAAACGGACAGAAAACACAAAAATAACACTGTGCAAATGAGTGATACGAATCTTTCCCCACTTTGTAGTGGTTATACAGTCATTCTGCAGGCCTTAGTGGTTATACAGTCATTCTGCAGGACTTCTAGTGGTTATACAGTCATTCTGCAGGACTTCTAGTGGTTATACAGTCATTCTGCAGGACTTCTAGTGGTTATACGGTCATTCTGCAGGACTTCTAGTGGTTATACGGTCATTCTGCAGGACTTCTAGTGGTTATACGGTCATTCTGCAGGACTTCTAGTGGTTATACGGTCATTCTGCAGGACTTCTAGTGGTTATACGGTCATTCTGCAGGCCTTAGTGATTATACGGTCATTCTGCAGGCCTTAGTGGTTATACGGTCATTCTGCAGGCCTTAGTGATTATACAGCGTAAACCTGCGTATCACGTAGATACACCACTGGCAGACAGTGGCCTCAAAGTTGTCCTCAGCATTGGAAGAAATCCAAAATTGGCTCCAATCCTCATGTCTGACATCAGTGGTGTAGTCTACGTGATACGCAGGTATACGCCGTATAGCCACTAGAAGGCCTGCAGAATTACCATATAACCACTACAAAGTGGGAAAAGATTCGTATCACTCATTTGCGCAGTGTTATTTTTGTGTTTTCTGTCCGTTTGGAGACCAGCACAAACTCCACCACAAACTATTTCCTCCCCTGAAAACGAGAGATCACAGACTCATCCCTCTCTCTCTCTTTCTCTGTCCCTCCGACAGACCGACTGTTCCCTCTCTGCTGTGCTCGTGCGCAATTGCGCACAGCTCCGGTTACATGAGCACAAAATAAAACCCGGCCTGAGAATAGCTCATAATGACAGAGGCTTATTAACCGTCCTCACGGCGCTGGAGGAGTCGCTACGTCTCAGCTCATAGACACTTTCCCTGTTCATCCCCGCTCTGGGAGTCCACAATGCCGATGTCCTAAAAAAATCTCCAGAAAAATCTCCCAAAAAAAATGTCCAAAAAGAGGCGTTCTCCAGAAACAGCGCGCATGGTTTCGGGGGAATTTGCAGGCCCAGAGCCCAGTGGTGTGTGACCGGTGGAGGGTTGGTGAAAGCAGACTGGGCTTTATTCATTGAAGTTTTCCTTTTGGCTTCAGTCCCACAGCCTTATAGCTACAGCCTTTGAATTTCTAGAACATTCCTACAGGTCTATTATTGTTATTTCAATAACATTTATGTTCACCGTTTGGTTTATAATCTATTTAATTCTCTGATACATTTAATATTAGTAATAGTCGGCCTATGTGACGGGCTATTTTTTTCAGCGCATATAATTAGCTCTCCCCCACGCCTGCTAAAAAATACAGTATACCCACTAGGAAACTGAAGACTACACCACTGTCTGACATTAAACACTCGTAAAACAGTTGGTTTGTATTTTCACAAAGCAAATAACACAAAAGAGATGCCTGACATCTATGTGAATGGAGGCACTGAAGAATGTAACAGAAACAAAATACTCAGGGCTCTATTTAGACCAAACACTGACGTTCAAAAAGCAGATTAAAAAACTAACCAACACAATTAAATATAATATTTCCTCTAAAACATATGAGGAACAGCCTGACAGTCGCGGCGGCTTCACTTATTTCAACGCCATGATAATTCCTCACTTTACTGACTGTTTATCCAGCACAGGCAAAGGAGACCAGGCTCAGACCACTCAGACCCGTGTATAATCAGGCTTTAAAGGCACCACTTCATCATCATCATCACTGCAATATCCTGAGTAAGTACAAACTGCTCTAATTTTATACAATAATCTAAGAACTAGATTCAAAATCACCAATAACGCAGCTCCACCACCACTGAAGAACTTTGTCAGACTTTGTTCTGAGCAAAATACAAGAGCTGCTCGATCCAATGAAAATGTACATTTTAGATGATCAGTCGTGTCAGCATTAATGAATGTAAACTATAGAGATTGTTTAGTTTAGTTGTTGTTGTGTGTGTGTGTGTGTGTGTGTACACTTTTAGGAAAAGCAAAGAATGTATTTTATACAGTGATTTTATTATTGGATTTATAGATTGTAATTGTAATGTTTTATGTTCACATCTGTCCAGGGGCTGCGGATGGAAAACATCTGCTGAGCTAAATCTGGTACAAACATCTCCTCTTGTAAAGACTGATGGTTCTGTACATTGTCCCTGTTTCAATAAATAATGATAATAATCATTATAAGGCCCAAAACGAGCACCACTACAGAATAAACACTCTCCTCACGGGTTCCCCCTGCCGCTGTGTGTGATCAGCGTCCTGTGGTCACGGGATGTTGCCGTCCTGGCGCTGCTGCTGCTGCTTCCACATGGGCAGGGTTGCCGTGGCGACAGGCCAGGTGCGTAAAACTAAAAACTAAAGGTGCAGCAACAAAACACAGCAAACGTAAAACAAGGCCATGTCCCAGGCACCAGATTACACATTGTAGGAGCTATTTGTCAGTTTTTTGATTTAAAGCTAAAATGTCACTTTTTGTTTATTAGTTGCACATCAGTATGTTTTATTTTTTGTTATGTAGTTTTCTACAAGTTAAGTCTAGTTTGCTTACTTTTGTTTTATTTTTCTTGGTTAGTCTGTTATTGCGCCCCTAGGGGATATAGGGGAGTAGCGCACATTGTCCAACACGCACCTGGGGGGCTAATGGTTTTTTACCAGTCACGTCGGAGAGGCAGCAAGTCGGCCTTTACATGAAGTCTTGCTGTTTGCCGTCCAAATCTGGAAAATAAACCCTCTGTTTGAACCTTTAAGTGTGTTTGGACATTGCTCTCTTTTGAACGCTGCGTAAACCAAAAACCCAGGGCGCGTCTGAAGTGTTTATTTGAAGTTTTCTTATGTCGCAGTTTAAGTTTAAGTTTTTGTTGACAAATTCTCACTACACACATCCATCCATCCATTTTCTTCCACTTGTCCGTTGCCGGGTCGGGGGGGCAGCTGTTGGAGCTGTCACATTGCACCATTCCCTTATGGCGCCTCCTGCAGGTGGTGGGTCCACAGAAGGACGGCCTCACGATTCTAACCGGGCCTGCTGGTCTCTCGTAAGGGGCTTCTGAACCTGTTTGCCCTGGGAGACCCTACAGGCAGTGGTGTAGTCTACGTGATACGCAGGTATACGCCGTATAACCACTAGAAGGCCTGCAGAATTACCGTATAACCACTACAAAGTGGGAAAAGATACGCATCACTCATTTGCGCAGTGATATTTTTGCGTTTTCCGTTTGGAGACCAGCACAAACTCCACTCACAGCCTCATCCCTCTCTCTTTCTCTGTCCCTCCGACAGACCGACTGTTCCCTCTCAGCTGTGCTCGTGCGCAATTGCGCACAGCTCCGGTGCACATGAGCACAAAATAAAAAAAATAAAAAAATAAAATAATAATAATGATAAAGGCTTATTAACCGTCCTCACGGCGCTGGAGGAGTCGCTACGTCTCAGCTCATAGACTCTTTCCCTGTTCATCCCCGCTCTGGGAGTCCACAATGCCGAGCGCTTCTCTCCCCCCCCCCCCTGCAGCAGCGCGTGAGAGCGGGTTTGGGCAAAGGCAACAACAGGTGCAGGCGGGAAACAACCTGTATTACAAAGCGCTGAAGTCCACGGGAAAGACCGCGCAGACTGTTCGAAGTGTGCGCTTTACTCTCAGACACTGAAGCTGTCGCTTGACAGAGACTGAAAAGTGGATGTGCCCCGCCCACAGCGCTGACCGAGCCACGCCCACAGCGCTGACCGAGCCACGCCCACAGCGCTGACCGAGCCACGCCCACAGCGCTGACCGAGCCACGCCCACAGCGCTGACCGAGCCACGCCCACAGCGCTGACCGAGCCACGCGCGCTCCTAAAAAAATGTCCTAAAAGAGTCGTTCTCCAGAAGCAGCGCGCATGGTTTTGTGTGTGGGGGAGTTTGCAGGTGCGAGAGCCCGGTGTTTGACCGGTGGAGGGTTGGTAAAAGCAGACTGGGCTTTATTCATTGAAGTTTTCATTTTGGATTCAGTCCCACAGCCTTATAGCTACAGACTTTGAATTTCTAGAACATTCCTACAGGTCTATTGCTTGTTATTTCAATAACATTTATATTCACAGTTTGGTTTATAATCTATTTAATTCTCTGATACATTTAATATTAGTAATAGTATGTGACGGGCTATTTTTTTCAGCGCATATTTGGCTATCCCCCACGCCTGCTAAAAATACAGTATACCCACAAGAAAATTGAAGACTGCACCACTGCCTACAGGGGCACGAAGCCCCCGACAACAGAGCTCCAGGATCATCCAGGCTCAAACCCTCCACCACGTTAAGGTGGCGGCTCCAGGAGGGGAGACTTGTTGTCTGCTCATTAATCTGCTCTGGCCCATTCAAATCAATGAATAAAATGAGAATAAAATCGGCGAGAGATGAACAAGTAAGGCCTTTAGAAAACCAAAGACTGTCCTCCAACAGAAAAACGAGGGGCGGGCCTTCTCCAGGTACAGGAGCACATCGCAAAGTGAAGTTCCCCTTAATTCTGATTGGCCCTTGACTGGTAGCCCCTGCAGGCCCACCTTACTGTACCCACAGGGCCCGGGGCGTAAACAGGATCCCCCCCCTCGCCCCGATGTTTTTTTTGTTTTAATTGATGTTAATACCATTGATAGTTTCTCTTATTGATACGTTATTGTTTCGCTTATCAATTAAAAATAGGCTATAAATTATAATTTGAAAAGAAATGACCTATTTTGACATAAACTTCCTCAAAGCATTTTTGTAAAGCTAATGTAGAATGTTTATTAAATGAACAGGATTTAAAGCTATTTCAGTGGCAGACGCTCTATTTTTATGAACGAGGGTCGAAGGATGTTCTCAGCCCTTCAGTGTCGTAGTTTCTGAATGATCCGAGCGAGCGGCAAAAGCGCGTGTTTCAGCTCGTGCGCTTTGTTTTGGTTCTTAATAACGCAGCAGCTGCAGTGTGAGCGTGTATGAAGAGGACAGATTCAGACGGGCTCTTTACAACGTGTAGCGTGGATCCCAAAACAGCGCAGACGTTTGGGACGGTGCGAGTGGTGCGTGTATCTGCGGGCGTGTATCTGCGGGCGTGTATCTGCAGGCGTGTATCTGCGGGCGTGTATCTGCAGCGGCTCCGCGCCTGCAGGTTTATCGTATAAAGAGGCTGCGGCGCAAAGCGGATCAATAAGAGGCGTCGTTAATGAAGGAGTCACATGTTCTGATGGATCACTCATCAGCAGGGCCGTGCAGAGAGCTACAGAGGGGCAGGGGCTCAAAAATCAAAAGGGCACTTCACCCAACCACTCCCCCCGCCACCCCGGACAAACCGACCATTCCGGGTCCTCTTAAATCACAATCACATTTATGTTGAAACCATTTTGTTATTTGTTATTTGTTATTTTATACAAGAGTAAAAGGAGCTGTATTGGCACTAAAATATAGATTTGGGGAAAGCCAACTGCTATTATTATTTCAGTTTATTAATACTATTTCTTGCCTGTATCTTTTGCTAGTGGGGTATTTTGCATGGGGCCTCTGCCCCAGGCCACAGGGATCTTCGCAGCGCCCCTGCAGAAACACAGACTTTCACCACCGTCTCCCTCATGTCTCGCTCTTCTCTGGGCTGTGGCTGAAAACAGGGGCTTAAGAAAATGACATAAACTGTTGAGAATTTCACGTTGTTTTAAGAGAACATAGAGCTGAAATACGTCGCGCGGATGCGGCGCTCGCGTCTGACACAAGGTTTATTTTTCAGGTCGTACAAACTGTCGGCTTGTTGACCTCATTGGTCCGTGATTATGAGGCCGATTGGTACTAAATAAAGAGCGATCCATCTGAAGCACGCGCTGCGGAGATCGTTGCTCTGCAGGAGAGGCCTCGGCCCTCCCTCCCTCCGCTCTCTGCTGCTGCAGGGCCGAAACACACGATGAACCAGGGGCATTTCTTATTTGATTTATTAATATAAGATAACAAAGCTTATTGGGACAAAACCAATGACTTCAGTTCCTCAGGGACTGTGTGGTACAAACATAACATTTAAACACTACAAACCCATATCTGTCACCTACACACGTGCATTGTTGAAGTATGTGTGGAGATGGTGAAATTTAAAAAAAGAAACTATTTGAACACACATTGGCACATGTTACAACTGACCCCAGTCTCCCCTGGAGGGAAAAGGGCACTTCAGGGGCATGGAGTAAAAGGGGCAGGGGCTCAAGCCCCCTCCGCCCCAACCCCGTGATAGGCCCTTGAATAGTGAAGGCCCCTATGCCCTTCGATCAATGGTCAGGCAAACACAGGCTAAGATCAGAGATCTCAGGGAGCTTTGTGTTTAAATCTTTCGTTTCTATATTCAATAAAACATATTGTTGTAGGTGAATATTGTATATTTTATGTCTGTTTGTTTCGTGGCTCTGAGTGATTTAGTGATTTATAGTTTCCTGTAGGCGACATTTTAAGGCTTCATTTGCAAAAACAGAGAGGCCTATTGAAAACAAAGCTTAGGCTATAATTAGCGCGTCCACTTTTCAGTCTTTTTCAAGCCTTCAGTAACGCGCACACTTCTAACAAACACGCGGGTCTTTTCCGCGGTCACGTTGTTGCAGCACAGGCCGCGTGTTACCGGCCCGCGCCCGTCACTGCCTTTGCCCAGAAATGTCCACGAGCCGCTGCGCAGAGAGAGGAACGACATGGTGCCTCTCAGAGCGGGGGGTGAACAGGGACAGAGTCTATGAGCGTGAGGCACGAGACTGTTCATGAGCCTCTGTCGGATCAGCTGTTCTCCGGTCGGGTCTTATACAACACGGAGTCGTGCGCAATTACGCACGAGCGACGGACCTACGGTTTCTACAGAGGCAGAGCCAGAGACAGAGACAGAGAAACAAGTCTAAAAACAGCATCACTAAACTGGAGCTCATTGAAGCACAAAGAAGGTAAAGTGACCACGGCCATGTTTGTGTGAAGGTGAAGCGTCCTGACCTCAGTGTGTTTGTCCATTTTACAAACACAGGAGGAGCTGCTGATCTGAAGGCCTGTGAGGATGAAGATGAAGGCTTTCAGTGTCCACCATGTTGTGCTTTATGTGGAGAATGCAGGGAAGAGGAGCACACGCTGTGAGGAAGGACTCAGCGACTCAGTCACAATGGAAGGAGAGCTGAGTCCGGTTTCATCTGTTACCAAAGTATTTACAAATGTTCATGTTCTTTAATGTTTTTGTTCGTTGACCTGAAGCCGCCGGGGATGAGACTCACTCCTCCAAAGATCCTCAGCTCTTTTTTATTTATAAAATGTGAGCAAATGTTCTGGCTAAAGTTGTGTCTTACTTTCATTTTTACTATGTATTTCGCTGGCTCTGAACCAGTGGTTTCGCTCGGGATAATTTCTCTCCTTCATTTTGAAGGACAGGGTTGAAAAAATCCATCATGAGCATTTTTTATCCGTCATGAACTAATCTCTCATTAAATAAATTTAAATAAATATATATATATATAGGCTGCACATTATTTATGTTAGTAAAAATGCGAGACTGCAGGACAAATGGAGCTGAACTAAACCTGATCTGAACAGTCTTGGTACATTTTGCAACAGAAATGTGAATAAACTCGTGCGTAAAAGTGTCAGAGGAGACGACTTTCAGAGTCACCTGCTCATCAATATCAAGAGACGGGGTGAACGGGACAATGTTTACCGGTCCCGCTCCGCACACGGGGCCCCGCACTATGAAAAACAACAGAGCTGCGGACTTTGACATTTTTCGTCAAAGTAAAAAATATCCCGTAAATGACGGAGAATGTTCGGTTATTGTGACCTCTGCTCTAAACTGTTTCTCATAGTGGGGCATTTTTTTATGTTGTGGCATTACATGGACTAATTTATCGGGCTATAGATGGTAAATCTAATCATTTGATGTTTTGTTCTATTGTTACTGTCACAGACTCACACAAGCCCACTGGTATGAAGAGTGTCGCTCCAGAGACCAACACTCACATGATATTGAACTTGGTTTCATTTCTTGATTTGTTCTGACAGACTTTATCCACATTTTTCAGATGTTGGAGCCAAAAACAATGTGATGAACACCCTAATGTTATGTATCTTTAATACATTCTGAATAACTCTATGTTACAGCTTAAGGCACGTCGAAGATTATTTTATGAAAGTAAAAATCTGCAATTTGCCGTTTTGTTGTTTTTTGGGGTTTTGGTTAAAACAAACTGATGGGACTAAAGAAAAGGTGATTTTAAGGCGATGAGCTGAAACTGTAAAGTTGTTCTTGACTTAAGGGGTTTTGGGCCAACTTGGTCTCTGAACATATAAACTTTCACAGAAAATATACCTAATCTTCACAATAACATGTTTAAATATTGCGCTGATTCAATGTTCCCCCATAGACTTATATGGGAGAACACAATTTCAAGGGCCTTTTTCTCCAAACACATGTTTCTGTCATTGTGGCGACACTATGTCCACGTCAGTCGGACCTAAAGACGTCACATTTTCCAGCCTTGGACTGAACAAGATTTGGAAGATTTTCTCAGAGGGATTTTTTATTATTTAATCCCTTAAGCCCCATTTATTGAGTTTTGAATGTCAGAAAATAAGGTGAAAATTACATTTTTACAACATTTTCCACTAAAAAACAGCTTATTTTAAAACTAAACAAGAAATCCTAAATCCCCTCTGAGAAAGTCTTGGTAACTCATTCATTAATAAAATGAAACCATAAGTTTGAATGTAGCTCTGTCCATTATTCAGATTTAGTCGCCGAAAAGATGTGAAATTTGGGGCATTTTTAGGCATAAAACACCTTGTTCTTATATGAAAAGATAAAATGACAGAAAACTTGTATTTTTTTCTCACATTTATGCCAGTGATCGACAGCAACAGTTTCAAATTGATAACTGTAAATATCGCTACATTGTTCACCTGCAGTGTCTCGCCTTAAAACTGTCAGGAGTTTTTAAGTTGAACTTCCTGCCCCATGAGCTGATCTGTGAGATGGGCCTATAGCTGAGCCGCGTTTAAACCAAGGGGGGGGGGGGGGGGGGGGGGGGCAGTTCAGTGTCTTTAAACTGATTTGTTTTACATTGGTTTGTTAATAAATAGAAAGATTTCGCCCATTATCTTTGAATAATGTTTTCTGTTGAATTAAAACAAAGTTTAAACACAAGATATAAACTATAAATGTAGTTAATGTATCTACATATAAACCCGTTTCTGAGGAGCAGGAACTTTACGGAAAATAAACCTTTATTACCTTCTGTTTTTCTGTCATTTGAATTTCACGGATCGTTTGCTGTAAATTCACAGTTGTCACAGTTTCAGCTCATTCTGAACCAAACACGGATCAGGTCCTGCTCTTTTTCTGACAGCGCTTTTTACTGTTATTCTACGGTTGGTTCGTTTTTCTTCGAGTGTAAAAAGTGAAGTGTTTCAGCAGCAGGTCAGGCTGTGATACCGGCGCCACACAGAGAACATCACTCTTCAGTCTTTCTCTCAGGACAGCGTTTTATTAACAGTGGATAAATCAGCAGTTTGGTTCCTGTTACTGCGTAAAAGTAGCTTTTGTAAATACAGCGCCATGTTTATGAAACATGAAGGAGGAGAGAGAGAGACGGAAAAGAGGAGACAGACACATTGAGCTGCGGCGCTGGCTGCTCCGCGCCGCGTGCTGCGTGCACGTGTGCCGTGCGCGTAGCCGCGTACCTCACAAACATGGTGCTGCTGTGCAGATGCACCGATCTGAGCCTTAAATAAATCATTATTTACGTCGGGTTTGTTTCGGGTTCGGGCTGACAATTCACGTTAATTGCTCGGGCTGGGTCGGGTCGGGCTTTATAACCGCGGGCTTGGGTCGGGTCGGGCTTGATTTTTTGGGCCCGATCTAATCTCTACTCTGGAGCCGCGGCGGCGCTGACGCTCCTGATCAATGAAGGGCAGCCCTTTTGTCACTGGTGATGTTGTTCATCATAACTGACCGTGTAACAGATGACCAGGACATGGACCACAGGCCAACATTCTCCTCCGGCTCTGTCCAGGCCCTGGTTTAATCCTGGTTTAGTTCGGAGTTGTCCTAGTTCATAATTAGGCTCTTTATTATTCTGTATTAATCTATAGAATAATAGATTAATATTTTAATATTAATCTATATAATATTTTAAGGCTTTTTTCTCCAAAGCCTTAAAATGCTGGAATAATGTAACTCTTATGTTTAGACCCAATTCTATTCAAGCAGTGATGAAAATGACATTTTAATTCATGCGCGTGTGTGTGGTGCATATGTGGTTTGCAAACAAAGTCTGCCCGCAACCCCTGATACGCTCGAATGCAGAAGAGCAGAAGTGGTGTCAAACCACAATATAGTTGACAAAGCTCCAACAACACCACGCGCTCGCATACGGATGAGCAGGCCCGCCTTAATGTACCCATAGGCCCCGGGGCTTGAATAGAATTGTAGGCCCCCCCTCAGCGCAAACCCTAACCCTAAATCCCATAAAAAACCCAACCTGCAACTCCTACATGTGTCAAAAATAAATGTTAAATGACATCTTGCAATGTGTATCAAAATCTCTATCTTTAATGCAAATTTAAAAAAAAACTACAACTCAACTAAAACAGACTGTCTCTTGCAAACAGAAAACATGCTTCAAAAATATGGCAGAAATAATAAAAATGAGCATAGCTTTACATCTTAAAAAGGTCTTTTTCTTGACTTTCTGGCTGAGAAGTCTTTAATTATGTCCGTAAAGTCCAAGTCACGAGCGATGTCATTTTCAAGTGACATCAGTGAAAGATGGCTAAGTCTCTCTTGGTGCATCCCTGACCTCAGGCGAGATTTACCAATGAAAGCTTTGAAAAGGACCCCAGCCATCGAACAGAGTCTGAGTTAAAAGGGTCCACAATGTTCGAGTCCTCTTCCTCTCCTCCTCCTGCTGCGGGAGGAGCTTCAGCGGCGTCTTTTTCCTTCTCTGCTCCTAACTGGTCCGCGCTCTCCCCCCCCCGACTCGTCTGGGCGTAGCGGTGAAATGGCAGCTGCAGAGCTACTGGTTGAAGGCTGGGTTGGCTATACGGGGAAGGCAGTGGCACCTCCTCTAGCAGCTCCTCCTCACCGGATTGAGAGCCAACAATCTCCTCTTGGCTCTCGCTGTCAGCTGCGCGGCCTGCGCCTCCCGTGTCAGGGGCGCTGCTGCAGCGGCTGCGGGGGCCAGTTCGCCGAGGCGTGTGGAGGTGCCTGCGTCCGCGGCGCTGGTTCCACCTCTGGGTGTTGATTTTAAAAAGCCCGTTAGCTTCGGCATATGGCTCATCAGCTCTGTATCACGACGCTCCTTCTCCTTTTGCGTCTTTCTTTTCTGTGCACCGCTCTCAAACTTTTCCTTCCCTGACATTTCTGTCTGTCGCTACGAGTCGCCATCAAGAAGTGTGAAAGTGAATAGATGCGTTACGTACAGAAGTTACGTCTTTCTATGCGCGTGGATTGGTTAGAATTTGTCATAGTATCAATGCGATGCGATGACAAATTCTAGCCAATTGGTCAGTTGACGCTGCAGTATGTGATTGACAGGTAAAACAAACAAATTACAATATTATGGAATTCGATTATATCTGATAGGCCCTCTGGGCCAAGAAGGGCGGGCCTACTCCAGGTACACAGCGTGAAGTGAAGTGATTGACATGGAAATCGACGAATCATCTTTTCTTTTTCCTTTTTCCTTTAATTCTGATAGGCCCTTGACAATAGTAGGCCCCTGGGCTCCAGCCCCTGTTAGCCCGTTGGATAAGGCGGGCCTGCGGATGAGCACCATAATTTATGTGTAATGAGGTGTCAAATAACATTGGCCCAGGGGGTGGTCCCAGGACGGAGGAGGCGTGAGGACTGGCTCCTCACTTATTACAGTAAGGCCACATGTGATCCAGGACAGAGCAGTTATCTGTCCGGAGGCTGAGGGTTAAAGGACGCGCTCTGAGAGACTTTCTGCTGTTTCCCTGAAGAGGATTCTCTGCTTTTCAGGTCAGTGACGTCATTACACGTTTGAACTGTCCCAAAACGGGATCCAATAGTTTGAATGGAGCGCTAGGTCTGGACTGATGATTCTGTCTATGGTCAGTCCTCTGTCCACTCAGCTGAGAGCAGCAGTGGCTCAGCAGGAGTTAGTCATGGCCGTATCTATCACTGAGGTCTCCGAGATCCGGCTCTTTTTTTTTATTGAATCCTTCACTGCGCAAATGAATGTTGGAAACACGCGCTTATAAACCAGGCGGAGGAGCCTCTAGTTCAGACGTGGATGAGCTTGTTCTGGACCTAAATGTGTCCACTCTAAAACCGCACCTGCAGAGAGAACCTGGCCCCCCATCAAACTCAAATGTACATGAAAAATATGTCCATCGTTTGTGCTGTTTTGTGCTGTTACTGTTTTTGAGATATTGATGATTGTTTTATTGGTCAGATCTGAGGTACAGGAAGCGGTGAGGTGTCACCGCTTCCTGTACCTCTGTGCTGTTTTGTGGTGTAAAGATTTCGGTTTGTGCTGGTTTTCTTTTTAAACTATTACAAACTTTAGGGCCTTGATGAGTCATCGTCCTCATCCTCCCACGTGTCAGAGGCGCACGGCAACAAAACTACACCATGACAAACCACAAATCTCCCCAGGGGAGAAAAGTAAAACATCGGCTTAATCTGCAAAATGTATAGAAATCATTCACATCTGCATGTTACTAGTTGTTCATAATGATATATATTCATTAGTCCAACTATAAATGTTTCATCTGTAACTGTGAATATTATAAATTGGTTCAACAAAAAAATGTTCGTGACTTGAATGTTCAAAGGTTCATTGAGTCAATTTAAAACTCTTCATTAGCGGATATGAGACAATTTAAAAATGTCCATTGAACCAATGTCCTTTTAGCCCTTGTGTTGCCTTCGCGGGTCATTTTGACAGGGGTTTGGCATGATTTGGATGTAAGGTGACACAAGGGGGCGCCTTCCAACCTTCTCAGTGTAAATGTGAGTTGACTTTCTTCAGAGTGAGACTTTAGGTCAGACACCATGAGTGACAGTAACATGAGGCTAAATACAGTGAGCTCTTTGTTTGCAGTAAAAAGGCTGAGGCCTCATTGCTCTTCAGTCACAGACTGAGAAGTGAAGAAGGAAGTCATGGAGCTTCTGCTTTAGACAGAACTTCAGACTCTGCTGGATATAAGCAACACAGTCTCACTCCGAAAGCGTCATAAAGTGACGAACGGTCACTCGCCTTATGCGTAATATAGAACGCAAAAGGTACCCGTCTGCGTCTCCCTTGACGCAGTGGGTTTTTCGCGTATTTGAATGAGAGCCCGTCTGCGTCTCCCTTGACGCAGTGGGTTTTTCGCGTATTTGAGAGCCCCTGTGCGTCTCCCTTGACGCAGTGGGTTTTTCGCGTATTTGAATGAGAGCCCCTGTGCGTCTCCCTTGACGCAGTGGGTTTTTCGCGTATTTGAATGAGCCCAGGCGCGGCTCATTTGACGATATCGGTCAACTCGTAGTATAGAACGCGTACACTCGCTTGAATCCCTCGCACACGCGCATAAAGCACGCAAACACAAACCAGACGCGCAGAACTACAGTATTATTTGCGTGAATCTGAGGCCAAACTGTTGTTCATTAAAGCTAAAATGAGGGATCCAGGACAAACCAAGCCGGACCCAACCAACCCTCAAAAACTACTCCAGGAACTTTTACAATATCGTATTGCATTACAGCAATAATAACAATTTAAAGCCTTTTTCCTACCTTCTGCTGTCTTCATGGGACGAGTACTCCAGTATAAGTCCCACAAGTGTGCAGCCGCCGCGCGTCATGGTCCTGTTTTAATCCATGGCCTTGCCGGGTCTTTCCACCGGCTTGTACCCGGCGAAGGTGCGTTCTCTTCGGGCTAGCTTTGAGCTGCGGCCCGCTGGAGTCTAATGGAGTCTCGTAGCAACGATTCACACTTCCTCTGCTTCAGTCCTTTTGGTGAAAGTGATGCCAAGCGTCCGCGATGATATACATGATATACGCGCCTCTACACGGCCATTTGAGGTTCAAAAACACGCATTTATTGATCATATGTTTGACTAGGCGCCAATGTACAGTGACATGATCAGCTGTTTTGATTGACACCTCCGTCAACCAGTGACACGCGTTCAAAACTGTGACGTCACTAAGAAGATGGTCAATCTATATTTGTATTGTATATTTAAGTCATTGAGCAGAAGATTCTGAAAGCACATTTATAGCATGGATTGGAGGCCTATTTTATTTTATTTTTAGAATTATTATTTTTTATGAATTTTTCAGCAAAAGGTAAACAGAACTGAAGATCCCTGTTTCTACACGGACTCGTTTTGGTGTCGCGCCCATCCCCCCGAGGCTTTAATAAGTTAGAGGTGAGTTGTTTTTAATCGTGTCATTTTACCTACTTAGTTGAACGCTTCAAACGTCTAGGCTCTAGAAACAACTTGCTGTAGGCTGTATGTGAGTATATTTTTGCTGGGATTCATATGGCTGTAGAGCCTTATACAAGCTACTAAGTTTTTTTAGACAGGATTTTATTTTGTGTTTTTAATAAAGTAGGAACTGATCCAGTGCTGAGCCTCTAAATTAGGGTGTAAACTGATAAAATCATGATTAACGCATGTCACAACAAAGATTACATTTATTATTTTTTATTTTTTTATTTTATTGACCTTTATTTAACCAGGATAGTCCCACTGAGATTTAGAATCTCTTTTTCAGGGGAGTCCTGGCCCAGAGGGGAATCTATTGTACATGTTTTTAGTGGTAGGGGAAACCGGAGAACCCGGAGGAAACCTACGCAGACACGGGGAGAACATGCAAACTCCACACAGAAAGGCCCTGCCCAGGTGGGAATCGAACCCTTCTAGCTGTGAGGCGTGAGCACTAACCGCTGCACCACCGTGCCGCAACCAAGAACCTGAGCATCTTTACCAAGGCCCAAAACCATGGGATGCAGGTCATTCCTGTATAGTAGGAGTAGAACCTTTGTCATGTGCTGCAAACATATTATTAGTAATGAATCATTAATTCCTTTCTTTGTGCGAGGACAGACAGACGTCTTTCTGAATTGAGGAGAAGATCGAGGACATGGGATTTGGAGTTTGTCCACTACAAGACCGTAGATTCTTCACTCTACTGCATCAGATTGCTCCAGGTTTGTCATTTCCACATCAGTCAGAGGGCTGCACAAGTTTGGACAAATATCTACTTGCAAAGGTATTGTGATTGCAGCTAGACTTTTGTCGTTTCGTTAATACAAAAATGTTGTAATTGTGTCCATGTAAAATAGACTAAATAAGACATGACGTCTTCTATCACTGAAGACACTAAAGTGCGCAGAGGTTTTGTGGCAATCACCTCTAATTTAAGCTAGGCTTCTTGTCATATATACTGAAGTTGGCTTTGCCAAAGCTATTTTGTAAATGTTTAGTGGTGTTTAGAGGCATTGTTTGAAGGGAGGATATGACAGACCACGCTTGTGTGCGCTAGATGAGGAATTGTCTTTTCTTTACCTATGTTGTTAATGATCATTTCGTGTTTGTGTCCCAGCATTATTGATCTGCACCCTGGTATATCCTGGAATAGTCACTTGTGCAGTTTTGATGACATCTCTTGAAGTGTTATGACCATCGAGCACAGCAGGTAAGATCACGTTATAGAGAAGAATCAGCCTCTGAATTAGCTGGTGCGGTGTTTTGTTTATATGGCAAACCAGAGCGCTCAAAAGCATATCAAGCATATCAGGTTTTCAGCACAGTTCATTCACAACTGAGGCTTATCTCACCAACAGACACTCAACTCCACATTTTCAGAAGACGGGGGACTGACATCCTGTCTGTGCGTTCTGTCAGAAAATGAAAAGTACGTTATTATTGTCACATGGTCTATAGTTCAGAGTTCATTTGCATGTTTTGAGCCAGCACTTCATGGTGGAAACAACCAGTCATCACCTTGGTTTTGTTGGATGCAGGGAAAGAAAGTCCGCACAACCGCATAATTGGCTTGCAAATTTTAATGTTTACTAACACCAAAACATATACATATGCAAACATCTAACCTTAAAGTAAATATCTAAAAAATCTAATCAAACAAAGGCAGAAGCAGCTACATGAGTATTAAGTTTTTGTCATTTTCTCTTTCAAACAGCAAAGAAAAGTGTGTCATCAAAATGCCTACATTTACAGAATGTCTTGTGTTTAAACTGAATTTAAAAAATGTTTTCCTCTTCTCACCAGCTTCTACCGGCAAAGAGACTACAACGAATGAAGATTTTGCATCATTATAAACACACAGTCATAAGGGGCTTTTGAACGGCCCGTTGTCTGAGCCGTCAGCTAGGATCTGTTTGCCATGGAAGAGCCGACCAGGGGCATGAAGCCCCCGACAACAGAGCTCCAGGATCAATCAGGTGCTCAAACCACTCCCTTCCAGAAAGGAGGCCCCTTATGAGAGACCAAAAGGCCAGGTTAGAATCGGAAGGCCGTCCTTCTGTGGACCCACCACCTGTGGGAGGAGCCATAGGGGCACTGGGCAGCTCGTATGTTGGCCCCACGACCCGGCAACGGACAAGTGGAAGAAGATGGATGGATGGATAAACATAAGCCACAGCTGGACTGGACAACTTGTTTTCTGGGAACAAGAAGTACAGCATCAATGAATGTGTGACGAGAGACTGAAGTTACTGACTGACATTCTTGACTGAAGACTCCAGTCCATTCTGTACCACTTGTTCAAACAAAACTCTCGATTCTAAAAAGCTGAAGCATAGGTTTCAGGAAATGGCACAAATTTCATGCGTTTTTGTTTCATCACCCAGCTCTAGCAGGAACTGAATTGTAGTGGAGGAAGTTTGAGCTTTGAAATGACAAGAATAAATCTGATATACGTGCAAGTATTTCAAATTAAGAAGAAGATGGTGTCAGCATTTTGAAAGCTGTGTTAAAAAGTGTTATAAGTGTTTGAAAGGGATGGAAGGCATGATAACCACATCATATACAGTATCATAACATGATTATTTTAAATTCTATTTTAAAATGATGCAAGCCATTTTAGCGTGTGGGATGTTTAACCTACTCCTGGTCAGTGTTTTCCTATATAATATTTTGGTTCAGTCTTGCAGGCACTGCTTTAGACGAAGACTTTTTTGTTTCAAACCTGTTTGTTTTCTTCTTTGATGGGTTCTGGCTGTACATTCTAACAATTACTGTACTAGTTTCTACTCATCAGGTTAGTTACTAAATGTGTTCAACATCATTTTATGCTTGGTAATGTTTACCATTATATTAGAAAATAAAAATAACATTTTTAAAAAGTCTTTACAGCTTTGTCTTGGGTCTTTGGGCTGGTCTGTTTAGTCTTTACCAAGAGGCACATATACAACATTTCTTGAATAACAACCAGATATTAAAAATATGTAGAGAATTTTGAAATTGCCAATTTATATCAGTGACAGGATTCATGATCTTATGGTGCAACACTAACAAACTCCATAATGACATTACTATTTTACTAGTCACTGATCGCTATTGAATCATACAGACTTATAGAACGCTATGTCACCTGAAATGTATTCATAATATGTAAACAGTGCTTAATTTGTAAATTAGTATTTTCAGGAACACTTTTGGTCTGAAGTGATGGATTAGGGGAACAGGCCAAAACATTTGCCGGAACACTCTCATTAAACACCATTATATCAGATAAATCTTTTGCCGGATCCTCCATAATATATCCCAGATCCTTTAGCCTGGATCAAAAATCCAGCATAAAGGGTAAGAACTGTTGAAAACATTTTGCATGTGGCTTCTTGATAGAATGAAGCCATTCTATTCTTCATAGAATGGTAGCTAAGAAGTAAGGGTTCGATTCCCACCAGGGACGGGGCCTTTCTGTGTGGAGTTTGCATGTTCTCCCCGTGTCTGCGTAGGTTTCCTCCTGCTACTCCGGTTTATCCTACCACTGAAAACATGTACAGTAGGCCAGGATGAATAACAGTGCACATGGGGAACGACGGATGGAAATTAGCCCAAGATTATAATCCGTTGTGGCTTGTTTACATGCATTGGACCCATGTATGTTCATTAACATACACTGTCCCATCAAATAAACCAATCAATAAATTATACTTATTTTATGTGATCCAAAACAACGTATAGTTAGGTTCTTTATTTATTTATTTTTCATCAATTAGCTTTAAGCCTCCCGCGGGAGGTGTTTCAGGCATGTCCTAGTGGGACAAGACCTCGTGGAAGACCCAGGACACGCTGGTGGGACTATGTCTCCGAGCTGGCCTGGTGTCGCCTCGGGGTCCCCCCAGAACAGCTGGAGGAGGTGTGTGTGGGTCGGGAAGTTTGAGCATCTCTGCTGAGACTGCTGCCCCCGCGACCCGGCCCCGGATAAAGCGGAAGAAAATGGATGGAGCTTTAAGCCCTGGCCACTTTTCAGGAACAAAATTACATTTTTGGTTAAAATACAGTACACATTTCTTTAAATATAATTAATTTGCATAGTTGACATGTCTTCAATCACTATTAAACAAGATCTGATCATTCAATTATAAACTTTAATACCTTTTCAATGTTGTCCATGTTGGGCAGCTAGAGAGTGTCTAAAAGTATGTCTGGAAGGAGGCATCAGGGCTGAAGTGAAAAAAAAAAGTTTTTATATTAGAAGCAAATGAAAGGCATTTTCTGAAAGCTTATGTTAAATGGAGTAAGATGATGTAATTATAATGCCTGTACCCCACACCTGTTTTTAAATATTTAGGCTTAAGCACTGCATTTGGGCAGTTTTTAAATGCATATTTTTCAAGAACCGTAATAGCTATCATAACAAACTAAATTTTGCTGGATCAGTTTTGACCTGAATTTTAATATAAGAGCATTTGAAACTAGGGGGCGCTGTTAATTATTTACATTAGAAAAAAAAATATGAGTAAACATATTAAATGGTATAATATTGGCATGCCAATTACATATGTATTATATTATGTATTGACAATCAACATGAGTACCATTCATTTTATTTTTAATAAATGTGTTTTGAAAAAATGGCAAAATTAAAAATGTACCATATATTACTACATTTCCCATGAACCCCTGCCTGCATCTGTTCGTCCTTTGCCGCCATATTTGAAGTTCTGTAGTTGCCATATTAGGTTTAGAGATTAGGGCTGTAAACATGAATAAAATCGCTATAAACCCCCCATAAACTTAGCCGAATTATTAATAACATTTATAAAATATGAAAACTATGTTTACTTCGCAAATACGTTTTGTCATTTTAATGTATCACATTATTTACTGTTAGCCGAGTGGGTGCACTATTGTGTTGATCCTAGCTAGGGTTGACGTCCTTAAAACTTGTGTGTTTCGACATCAAAGAAACCAGCGGAACTAGTTAACATCAATAGATTAATAAGGTAGATATTAAAAAATAGCCAAATTATTTCGGATGGCCATTAATTTTAACTTTTTCCACCACAACGTGGTCTCCTTGGTAACCAAACAAAGATCAGGCCAGACCTGGGCAAAATACGGCCCGCGGGCCACATCGGGCAGTGATTCAGTCCGGCCCACAACTTGTAGAGCATAAATTCCTAAATATGTCCAAAAAAAAAAGTAAGTCTCTAGCCCATTCCTGTGCGGAGTTATGATTTTTTTTAAATGACCAGAATGCTCACTCCAGCCACTAGGGGGCAGATTAAATAAGAGTAAAAGGAAAGAATACCACGGGTGTCCAGCGGAGGGCACTGACTAATAAGAGATCAGGATATTAACAACAAATTGTGTGACTCTCAAGTGGGAAATGGACAGTCTGCCCCTGGGCAGCTGTGGCTAGAATAGTAGCTTACTACCACGGAGTGTGGAGTGAATGAATATTGACTACAATGTAGCAGAGACTTGTGACACAGGCTTGTAAAGTGCAATAAGTGTAAGTGTTTATATGAGGCTACAGTCCTGCCAGGCTCATTATTATTCATTTATTGAAAGAAAATCCTCAATGTATTTTCCCAATCAAAACAATTGTTTTTATTTTGGAGCTTTTGTTTATGGACCCGGCGATACACTCCCCATATATTATACTTCTATCCCGATATAAGTTTGAGTTATTGTTGGTGCGGCTCTGACTCAATTCAGGCTTCTCATGTGGCCCCTTATGAGAATTAATTGCCCCCCCGATCTAGGCCGAAATGTACATAGCCCCTTAATGCACAGACATACTAGCTCGGGACATATCAGAGAAACAACATACTGTTAATCATATAATTATGAACATGAAACATACCAATGCTTTTTTCCTTTTATTGCAAATCATGGACATAAACATTTGAAAAAAATCTAAATCTCAAGAGGTTGAAGCGTATCCACAACTTTCCCTTGCTTCAATCAAGAGTCTCAGGAAGAAAGTCTGGTTTCTCTTCAAAACGCAAAACAAGTAGAATCAGACTTCCAGCCGTGGCTGTGTGTTTATAATGATACAAAATCTTCATTCGTTGTAGTCTCTTTGCCGGTAGAAGCTGGTGAGAAGAGGAAAACATTTTTTAAATTCAGTTTAAACACAAGACATTCTGTAAATGTAGGCATTTTGATGACACACTTTTCTTTGCTGTTTGAAAGAGAAAATGACAAAAACTTAATACTCATGTAGCTGCTTCTGCCTTTGTTTGATTAGATTTTTTAGATATTTACTTTAAGGTTAGATGTTTGCATATGTATATGTTTTGGTGTTAGTAAACATTAAAATTTGCAAGCCAATTATGCGGTTGTGCGGACTTTCTTTCCCTGCATCCAACAAAACCAAGGTGATGACTGGTTGTTTCCACCATGAAGTGCTGGCTCAAAACATGCAAATGAACTCTGAACTATAGACCATGTGACAATAATAACGTACTTTTCATTTTCTGACAGAACGCACAGACAGGATGTCAGTCCCCCGTCTTCTGAAAATGTGGAGTTGAGTGTCTGTTGGTGAGATAAGCCTCAGTTGTGAATGAACTGTGCTGAAAACCTGATATGCTTGATATGCTTTTGAGCGCTCTGGTTTGCCATATAAACAAAACACCGCACCAGCTAATTCAGAGGCTGATTCTTCTCTATAACGTGATCTTACCTGCTGTGCTCGATGGTCATAACACTTCAAGAGATGTCATCAAAACTGCACAAGTGACTATTCCAGGATATACCAGGGTGCAGATCAATAATGCTGGGACACAAACACGAAATGATCATTAACAACATAGGTAAAGAAAAGACAATTCCTCATCTAGCGCACACAAGCGTGGTCTGTCATATCCTCCCTTCAAACAATGCCTCTAAACACCACTAAACATTTACAAAATAGCTTTGGCAAAGCCAACTTCAGTATATATGACAAGAAGCCTAGCTTAAATTAGAGGTGATTGCCACAAAACCTCTGCGCACTTTAGTGTCTTCAGTGATAGAAGACGTCATGTCTTATTTAGTCTATTTTACATGGACACAATTACAACATTTTTGTATTAACGAAACGACAAAAGTCTAGCTGCAATCACAATACCTTTGCAAGTAGATATTTGTCCAAACTTGTGCAGCCCTCTGACTGATGTGGAAATGACAAACCTGGAGCAATCTGATGCAGTAGAGTGAAGAATCTACGGTCTTGTAGTGGACAAACTCCAAATCCCATGTCCTCGATCTTCTCCTCAATTCAGAAAGACGTCTGTCTGTCCTCGCACAAAGAAAGGAATTAATGATTCATTACTAATAATATGTTTGCAGCACATGACAAAGGTTCTACTCCTACTATACAGGAATGACCTGCATCCCATGGTTTTGGGCCTTGGTAAAGATGGTCAGGTTCCTGGTTGCGGCACGGTGGTGCAGCGGTTAGTGCTCACGCCTCACAGCTAGAAGGGTTCGATTCCCACCTGGGCAGGGCCTTTCTGTGTGGAGTTTGCATGTTCTCCCCGTGTCTGCGTAGGTTTCCTCCGGGTTCTCCGGTTTCCCCTACCACTAAAAACATGTACAATAGATTCCCCTCTGGGCCAGGACTCCCCTGAAAAAGAGATTCTAAATCTCAGTGGGACTATCCTGGTTAAATAAAGGTCAATAAAATAAAAAAATAAAAAATAATAAATGTAATCTTTGTTGTGACATGCGTTAATCATGATTTTATCAGTTTACACCCTAATTTAGAGGCTCAGCACTGGATCAGTTCCTACTTTATTAAAAACACAAAATAAAATCCTGTCTAAAAAAACTTAGTAGCTTGTATAAGGCTCTACAGCCATATGAATCCCAGCAAAAATATACTCACATACAGCCTACAGCAAGTTGTTTCTAGAGCCTAGACGTTTGAAGCGTTCAACTAAGTAGGTAAAATGACACGATTAAAAACAACTCACCTCTAACTTATTAAAGCCTCGGGGGGATGGGCGCGACACCAAAACGAGTCCGTGTAGAAACAGGGATCTTCAGTTCTGTTTACCTTTTGCTGAAAAATTCATAAAAAATAATAATTCTAAAAATAAAATAAAATAGGCCTCCAATCCATGCTATAAATGTGCTTTCAGAATCTTCTGCTCAATGACTTAAATATACAATACAAATATAGATTGACCATCTTCTTAGTGACGTCACAGTTTTGAACGCGTGTCACTGGTTGACGGAGGTGTCAATCAAAACAGCTGATCATGTCACTGTACATTGGCGCCTAGTCAAACATATGATCAATAAATGCGTGTTTTTGAACCTCAAATGGCCGTGTAGAGGCGCGTATATCATGTATATCATCGCGGACGCTTGGCATCACTTTCACCAAAAGGACTGAAGCAGAGGAAGTGTGAATCGTTGCTACGAGACTCCATTAGACTCCAGCGGGCCGCAGCTCAAAGCTAGCCCGAAGAGAACGCACCTTCGCCGGGTACAAGCCGGTGGAAAGACCCGGCAAGGCCATGGATTAAAACAGGACCATGACGCGCGGCGGCTGCACACTTGTGGGACTTATACTGGAGTACTCGTCCCATGAAGACAGCAGAAGGTAGGAAAAAGGCTTTAAATTGTTATTATTGCTGTAATGCAATACGATATTGTAAAAGTTCCTGGAGTAGTTTTTGAGGGTTGGTTGGGTCCGGCTTGGTTTGTCCTGGATCCCTCATTTTAGCTTTAATGAACAACAGTTTGGCCTCAGATTCACGCAAATAATACTGTAGTTCTGCGCGTCTGGTTTGTGTTTGCGTGCTTTATGCGCGTGTGCGAGGGATTCAAGCGAGTGTACGCGTTCTATACTACGAGTTGACCGATATCGTCAAATGAGCCGCGCCTGGGCTCATTCAAATACGCGAAAAACCCACTGCGTCAAGGGAGACGCACAGGGGCTCTCATTCAAATACGCGAAAAACCCACTGCGTCAAGGGAGACGCACACGGGCTCTCAAATACGCGAAAAACCCACTGCGTCAAGGGAGACGCACACGGGCTCTCATTCAAATACGCGAAAAACCCACTGCGTCAAGGGAGACGCAGACGGGTACCTTTTGCGTTCTATATTACGCATAAGGCGAGTGACCGTTCGTCACTTTATGACGCTTTCGGAGTGAGACTGTGTTGATATAAGAGTCACATCATATTCTGAAACTCAAACATGGTAAAAGCAACAAATATAGGACAAATTATTACAAAAAACAAACACGTGATTGATGCTTCTAAAGGTTGAAGAAATATCCAAATCTATGATCTGCTGTAGGTCATGTGTGTCCCAGTTCCTCTGAGTCGTGGTGGGTCCTGGTGGACCGTGACAGATGTGGACAGGACTGTGGTAGATCTACTTTTACTTTGGAGAAAATAGTTACTATAGTAACTGTTGAAGAAATGAACCTCATGAACTTCTTCTGTAACATCTGTCCACATCAGTCCTGCTGCACCACGACTCAGAGGAACTGGGACAAACATGACTTTACTGCAGATACAAGTGACCTGGGTTTGTTTTAGAATTAGAAAAAAACATTTTTGATTAGATCCAGGATTTTCAAATATTTTTCTTTTTGTAATGATAATTTTCCATATATTATGTTTTTACTACAGATTTGAGTTTCAGAATATGATATGACTCTTACCTGCAGCAGAGTCTGAAGTTCTGTCTAAAGCAGAAGCTCCGTGACTTCCTTCTTCACTTCTCAGTCTGTGACTGAAGAGCAATGAGGCCTCAGCCTTTTTACTGCAAACAAAGAGCTCACTGTATTTAGCCTCATGTTACTGTCACTCATGGTGTCTGACCTAAAGTCTCACTCTGAAGAAAGTCAACTCACATTTACACTGAGAAGGTTGAAAGGGCGCCCCCTTGTGTCACCTTGCATCCAAATGCTCGGAACATGACAGCGGGTCAAAATGACCCGCGAAGGCAACACGAGGGTTAAGCCATTAAAAGTACATTGGTTCAATGAAAACATTTTAATTGTCTCATATCCGCTAATGAAGAGTTTTAAATTGACTCAATGAACCTTTGAACATTCAAGTCACAAACATTTTTTTGATGAACCAATTTAAAATGTTCACAGTTACAGATGAAACATTTATAGTTGGACTAATGAATATATATCATTATGAACAACTCGTAAAATGCAGATGTGAATGATTTCTATACATTTAGCAGATTAAGCCAATGTTTTACTTTTCTCAGCCCTGTAAGCACCACTGGACCTCACAGGCCTGGACCATTCATGATTGTTCAAACCTGCTAAAGTGTAGGCCTCAAAATATTGGAAAATAAAATAATGACAGTATCAAATACCTTGTACTGTGCAGTATAAATACTATATACTGTTCAGAAGAAGCATCTACATGTCAGTACATACAAATATAAAATCCTACTGCTTGTTAAAGGTTGGAGTTCCCCCACTTTCACCACTGCATAAACACACGCACTGAGGGGCCAAAGGATGAACAGCTACAGGTTAGGATCGTGAACGTGTGTGTGTGAGTCGTGCACAAAAGTATTTCATCCCATTTTGATTTGCTTAGGCCTAATTATAGGTTTGTCAATAGGCCTCTGTGTGTTTGCAAATGAAGCCTTGAAATGTCGCCTACAGGAAACTATAAATCACAAAATCACTCGAAACAAACAGACATAAAATATACAATATTCACCTGATCCTGAATCTGAGTCATGTCCGACAAAACCTCATGAGCTGTTCTAACCTGCGCTGCCTCCTTAGACGGACTCTACTTTCTGACCAGCTCCACCGCCACAGCTGCCCTGAGGATGAAGATGATGATGATGATGATGATGATGATGATGATGATGATGATTCTCTTGGTGAGAATCGTCGATGCTCCAAAACAAGATGAGCAGGTGAGAAGCACGGTTTAAACCCACTGAGAGAATGAGCTGACGTGAGCCTCGTGCTCTGCTCCACAGCCACGCCCTGATCCAGGGGACACTCCCATGGTTACTGTCACCGTGGTTACTGTCACCGTGGTCACTGCGGCCATTTTGATCCTCCTCACGGCGTTTCCAGCTCGCGCCTAAACAGCAGATCATCCCTGACGTTCGGCAGCAGGTTCGTCTCATCATTATTCCTGATGGAAGTGTCCAAAGAAAGATCAAGTCCTTCAGGATGAACCTGTTTCAGGACTGACTCAGAGTCGTGTGTCTTTGCAGATTTCATCAAGAACCAAACGTTGTGGATCATCTCCTCTACAACTCATTTATAGCTCAATTATAGCTCAGACATAAATGACACAAACTCACTGGAGCTTTGTTAAAGTGACATCCTGATCTCAGGACTGGGCCTCAGCTGCTCCGCAGCAGAAACACAAAAGCACTTGTTTTTGGTCAAAGGTCTTTTAGCTTAATCCAGTTTGATTTTTAACTGATCATGTTTCTGGGAGAATCAAATGTCTTTTCCAAATTCCAACACTGTCATAAGAACTCTTGTGTTTTGTACTGAAGATGTTCCGTTTTCCTGTGGCCTCGTCGTTGTTTCCGTTGCCACTGTTGTTTTAGCAAACAATCATTAATAATAATAATAATAATAATAATACAAATAAATAAATAGAAAAATAAAAAGTTAATCGAAAGCTGATTACATCTGGTTTGTGTGTGTGTAAATGTGTGTAAATGTGTGTACATGTATATGTGTGTGTATGTGTATGTGTAATTACTGTTGTTGTTTTTGTTGTTTGTTACATCGGTTAGGCCATCTAGTTTGTAAGTTTTTCTTCAAGAACGGGGTTGGAGTTTATAAGATTTTTTCTTCTTCATCCAACTCCTGTTCTTCTTTTCATGGAATGTATTGTTTGTTTTTTGTTGGATTGTTGCTTTATTTTAGGTTGCATTAGTGACACTATTGCATGTTTTTGCCCTGGCGTCGCAGTGACGTCACGCCACGGGACGAGCTCAGAGGCTCAGCCCGGACCAGAGACACTAGAACCTGGACGGCGGGGATATTTTCTTTTTTAACAAAAAACACCGCTGCTGCTGCTGCAAACTTAGTGTGGATGTCTGCCCCGCCTCACAAGCCGCTGCCGTCGGGACACCAGGACTCACCTGGGTCTTCGCGAGGCCCTGCTCCGTGTTCTGGCTGCTTTGAGCGTCAAGTCTGTGGACCGGATTCCGTGGCGCGAGAAACCCGGGTGTCAAATAAATCCTTCGACAGCACCACAGCTTTCTTCGGTCCGGACGGGTTCGTAAGGTCCGGGAGCGGCGCGCGCAGGGTCTGCTGACCGCGCACTCTCCTCAGGGGGAGGATCGTCCCGTCGTCGGGCTGTCTCCGGTCCGGACGGGGTCGTTAGGTTCTGGTTGGCTGTCAGCTCCGCGCACCTGTTCCCTCCCGGAGGAAAGCTCTGCTCAGGCCTAAAGACGTGCAGTTCTGCCCCGGGTCCAGCGCTGAGTCCGCGGAGCTGACGCAGCTTTTCACTGGTTCAGATCATGGTCCAGAGTCTGCTCGGACTGCAGCGTTACATCCACGCTTTCTTCTTTTTACTACACATTATATTTTTATGTGGTTTAATTTTATACCCTTTTTTATGTTATTTAGGCCTACAGCGTATTTAATAAACGTTTTTTATTATTAACCTATTTCTTTTCAGTGAATGTGCTCTTGGATTGGCCATAAGGTTATTGTGGGTTTCTAATAGATTCTTTAATTTTTCTCATGCGCGAAAATATCATATTTGTTGTGTTAAAAACAATTCTTAATCATTTCCTGGTTGGAGAAATGTTCCTTTTTTGCCGTGTTTCGTGCGTTCGTGCCGTAAAACCCGCGGGTGAGGCCTCCTGATTATGAATATTTTTGTGCGTTTCATTCAAATGACGCTGGGATTTCTCCGTGACATTTACCATCAGCTGCTTCTGCGTACGGAGAGATCTGAGCGGAAAGCGCGGGTTCATAAATGCCACGCGCACTCTGGCGGATATCGCAAATACACCTACACGTACAGCGTTTTTGTAGCCTACGCAATGTTGATAAATGAGGGCCAATGTGTGAAGTTTTTTAACCACAAATGAGCTCTTAAAACAATCTGATTCTCATGATTCATTTACCAAATTAACACAAATGCAATAGAATATTTGTAGCTTCATTTTCCACTAAGAATTTACCAACTAAACTAAAAACAATAAAATAAAATATGATTATTAAGATTTCCAGAATTTTCCTGAAACAGTGACATAAAGAGCTTTAACACTAAGTGAGGCCATGATATGTTTGACTCGTGGCTGAAGTCAACTTTCTCCAGCTCTACCAAGGTTGGCAAAAATACATCTCAAAATACTTCAGATTGTTGCTTTAAGATGTGGAATATAAAATATTTCCCTGAGATGGAAATAAACTTCTCACCTTTTTCACCCCTGACCCGTTTTCATGCCTGAATAAAAGCTCGCAGCAAAAAAAATATATATAACCACTAAGTCCTGCAGAATGACCGTATAATCACTACAAAGTGGGAAAAGATACGTGTCACTCATTTGCGCAGTGATATTTTTGTGTTTTCTGTCCGTTTGGAGACCAGCACAAACTCCACCACAAACTATTTCCTCCCCTGAAAACGAGAGATCACAGGCTCATCCCTCTCTCTCTCTCTTTCTCTGTCTCTGTTCCGGTGTACATGAGCACGCGCGCTCCTATTCATAAAAAATGTCCTAAAAGAGTGGTAAGGTAAGGTTAGGTTAGTTTAGGTTCATTTATTTGTCCTCGTGGGTAAATTCGTTTTGCAATTCTGAGAACTAGTCTTTACATTAAAACACATTATACACAGATAAAACATATAAAATATAAAGCTTGTAAGTCTCCAGATACTAACAGGATATTCCTTTGGTACAAAAACAACTGAAGTTTAAGCCACTTGACAGTAACAAAGATAAAAACCCGTGTCAGGGGCGATTTGATCCCGACTTGTGGTTCTCCAGACGCAGCGCATGGTTCTGTGCGTGGGTTGGGGTTTGGAGATAAACACGAATCCTGCAGGAACAGCAGGTCGAGTTTCTACTTCGAGTCGCTTCTTTTTCCGTTTTACTTTTTCACTTTCGTTTCTGATTCTTTCCTCTGCTTCATAATGTGTTTTTCTTGAGAGCAGCAGCCCGTTCCACAGCGCAGCTTCATCAGCTCCTGCTTTAACCCTCGTGTGGCCTTCGCGGGTCTTTTTGACCCGCTGTCATGTTCCGGGCATTTGGATGCAAGGTGACACAAGGGGGCGCCTTCCAACCCTCTCAGTGTAAATGTGAGTTGACTTTCTTCAGAGTGAGACTTTAGGTCAGACATGAGTGACAGTAACATGAGGCTAAATACAGTGAGCTCTTTGTTTCCAGTAAAAAGGCAGAGGCCTCATTGCTCTTCAGTCACAGACTGAGAAGTGAAGAAGGAAGTCATGGAGCTTCTGCTTTAGACAGAACTTCAGACTTCTGCAGCATGTAGGGGTCATATTACATCAAATCAAATGTTGTAATCTGTAAATCACTTTGTGATACCTGTTGGTATGCAAAGTGCTTTATAAATAAAGATTGATTGATTGATCATAATCTGAAACTCAAATCTGTAGTAAAAACATAATATATGGAAATAATTATTACAATTACAAAAAGAAAAATATTTGAAAATCATCTATCTAATCAAAAAAATAGTTTTATTTAGTCTCATTCTAAAAAAAAACCCCAAAAAACCCCATTTGTATCTGCTGTAAAGTCATGTTTGTCCCAGTTCCTCTGAGTCGTGGTGGGTCATGGTGGACCGTGACAGATGTGGACAGGACTGTGGTAGATCTACTTTTACTTTGGAGAAAATAGTTACTATAGTAACTGTTGAAGAAATGAACCTCATGAGCTTCTTCTGTAACATCTGTCCACATCAGTCCTGTAACATCTGTCCACATCAGTCCTGCTGCACCACGACTCAGAGGAACTGGGACACACATGACTTTACAGCAGATACAAATGGTTAGGGTTTGTTTGGGTTTTCTTTTTTAGAATGAAAGTAAATTAAAACAAATATATATTTTTTATGAGATACAGCATTTTTGTAATTGTAGTTATTTTCCATATATAATGTTTTCTACTACAGATTTGAGTTTCCGAATATGATCAATCAATCAAACTTTATTTATAAAGCACTTTTCATAAAGAAAGATATCACAAAGTGCTTTACAGATTGCAACACTTGATATGATGTAATATGACCTCTACCTGCAGCAGAAGTCTGAAGTTCTGTCTAAAGCAGAAGCTCCATGACTTCCTTCTTCACTTCTCAGTCTGTGCCTGAAGAGCAATGAGGCCTCAGCCTTTTTACTGGAAACAAAGAGCTCACTGTGTTTAGCCTCATGTTACTGTCACTCATGTCTGACCTACAGTCTCACTCTGAAGAAAGTCAACTCACATTTACACTGAGAAGGTTGGAACAGCGCCCCCTTGTGTCACCTTGGATCCAAATGGCCGGAACATGACAGCGGGTCAAAAAGACCCGCGAAGGCAACACGAGGGTTAAACACTTCACTTTAGTAAAAAGCGCTGTCAGAAAAAGAGCAGGACCTGATCCGTGTTTGGTTCAGAATGAGCTGAAACTGTGACAACTGTGAATTTACAGCAAACGATCCGTGAAATTCAAATGGCAGAAAAACAGAAGGTAATAAATATTAAAGGTTTATTTTCCGTAAAGTTCCTGCTCCTCAGAAACGGGTTTATATGTAGATACATTAACTACATTTATAGTTTATATCTTGTGTTTAAACTTTGTTTTAATTCAACAGAAAACATTATTCAAAGATAATGGGCAAAATCTTTCTATTTATTAACAAACCAATGTAAAACAAATCAGTTTAAAGACACTGACCTGCCCCCCCTTGGTTTAAACGCGGCTCAGCTATAGGCCCATCTCACAGATCAGCTCATGGGGCAGGAAGTTCAACTTAGCAGAAAAACTCCTGACAGTTTTAAGGAGAGACGCTGCAGCTGAACAGGGAAACAATGTATATTTACAGATATCAATTTGAAACTGTTGCTGTCGATCAGTGGCATCAATGTGAGAAACAAAAACATGGCAAGTTTTCTGTCATTTTATCTTTTCATATAAGAACAAGGTGTTTTATGCCTAAAAATGCCCCAAATTTCCCATCTTTTCTGTGACGAAATCTGAATAATGGACAGAGCTACATTCAAATGTATGGCTTCATTTTATTGATGAATGAGTTGCCAAGACTTTCTCTGAGGGGATTTAGGATTTCTTGTTTAGTTTTAAAATAAGCTGTTTTTTAGTGGAAAATTTGTAAAAATGTAATTTTCACCTTATTTTCTGACATTCAAAACTCAATAAATGGGGCTTAAGGGATTAAATAATAAAAAATCCCTCTGAAAAAATCTTCCAAATATCGTTCAGTCCGAGGCTGGAAAATGTGAAGTCTTTAGGTCCGACTGACGTGGACATAGTGTCGCCACAATGACAGAAACATGTGTTTGGAGAAAAAGGCCCTTGAAATTGCGTTCTCCCATATAAGTCTATGGGGGAACATTGAATCAGCGCAATATTTAAACATGTTATTGTGAAGATTAGGCATGTTTTCTGTGAAAGTTTATATGTTCAGAGACCAAGTTGTCCCAAAACCCCTTAAGTCAAGAACAACTTTACAGTTTCAGCTCATCGCCTTAAAATCACCTTTTTTTTAGTCCCATCAGTTTGTTTTAACCAAATCCAAAACCCCAAAAAACAGCAAAACGGCAAATTGCAGATTTTTACTTTCATAAAATAATCTTCGACGTGCCTTAAGCTGTAACATAGAGTTATTCAGAATGTATTAAAGATACATAACATTAGTGTGTTCATCACATTGTTTTTGGCTCCAACATCTGAAAAGTCTGTCAGTACAAATCAAGAAATGAAACCAAGTTCAATATCATGTGAGTGTTGGTCTCTGGAGCGACACTCTTCATACCAGTGGGCTTGTGTGAGTCTGTGACAGTAACAATAGAACAAAACATCAAATGATTAGATTTACCATCTATAGCCCGATAAATGTGCATAAATGTGCGACTTAGTCCATGTAATGCCACAACATAAAAAATGCCCCACTATGAGAAACAGTTTAGAGCAGAGGTCACAATAACCGAACATTTTCCGTCATTTACGGGATATTTTTTACTTTGACGGAAAATGTCAAAGTCCGTAGCTCTGTTGTTTTTCATAGTGCGGGGCCCCGTGTGCGGAGCGGGACCGGTAAACATTGTCCCGTTCACCCCGTCTCTTGATGTTGATGAGCAGGTGACTCTGAAACTCGTCTCCTCTGACACTTTTACGCACGAGTTTATTCACATTTCTGCTGCAAAATGTACCAAGACTGTTCAGATCAGGTTTAGTTCAGCTCCATTTGTCCTGCAATCTCACATTTTTACTAACATAAATAATGTGCAGCCTATATATATATACATTTATTTAAATTTATTTAATGAGAGATTAATTCATGACGGATAAAAAATGCTCATGATGGATTTTTTCAACCCTGTCCTTCAAAATGAAGGAGAGAAACTATCCCGAGCGAAACCACTGGTTCAGAGCCAGCGAAATACATAGTAAAAATGAAAGTAAGACACAACTTTAGCCAGAACATTTGCTCACATTTTATAAATAAAAGAGAGCTGAGGATCTTTGGAGGAGTGAGTCTCATCCCCAGCGGCTTCAGGTCAACGAACAAAAACATTGAAGAACATGAACATTTGTAAATACTTTGGTAACAGATGAAACCGGACTCAGCTCTCCTTCCATTGTGACTGAGTCGCTGAGTCCTTCCTCACAGTGTGTGCTCCTCTTCCCTGCATTCTCCACATAAAGCACAACATGGTGGACACTGAAAGCCTTCATCTTCATCCTCACAGGCCTTCAGATCAGCAGCTCCTCCTGTGTTTGTAAAATGGACAAACACACTGAGGTCAGGACGCTTCACCTTCACACAAACATGGCTGTGGTCACTTTACCTTCTTTGTGCTTCACTGAGCTCCAGTTTAGTGATGCTGTTTTTAGAGCTGTTTCTCGAGATCACATTTATTATGACATCTGGTGTCAGTTGCTTCCCCTTCAACCGTCAGTGATGTCCCTGGACGCGTTCATTGAACGAAAGTTCATGAACGCGTTCTTATTTTGGGCGAACGTGAACTGAACGCACAGCGTTACTGCCTGATGAACAAAACCGTGAGCGCGTTCACTCTGGTGTCTGTGAACGGCATTTCCTGTTCTATTTACGTTCGTTCAATATGGAGCCAGATTTATTATATCAGTGAATATAAAACCCCGCCGCGCCGTCTTTACCAGCGGCTCTAAACTCTGGCGGCTCCACGGTGTAGCTCGCGCTCGCTCCGCTCCGCCTCCGCGCCCACGGCCCGACTGTGTCCAGGTCTGTGGCGCTGACTCTGCTGTTTATGGCCCTGGCACCGGCCCTGGCACAGGCCCTGCACACCGGTAACCAGCGGGTCCGCTCGGTGCCGCAGCCACAGTGTGAGGTTACGAAGCGAGTCTCCCTTTCCCTCTGCTCCGCGCGCGCTCATTTACATAAAATCACAATGTGGAGTTTTTAAACCACAAATGAGCTCCTAAAACAATCTTATTCACATGATTAGTTTACCAAATTAACACACATGCAATTCAATATTTGTAGCCTCATTTTCCACTAAGAATTTTCCAATTAAACTAAAATAATAATAATAATAATAATAATAATAATAATAATAATAATAATAATAATAATAATAATAATAATAATAATAATAATAATAATAATAATAATAATAACTAGAAATGCTGCGCCATTGCGATTGACTGCGGAAATGCGGGAAGCGAATGCAGAAATTGCACAAACTCTTCAAATTTGCATAAAGTGGTAAAATGCATGAATGGGTTAATTTGCATAAATTATGTAAATCACATAAACACTTTAAAATGCATAAAGTGGTTAAATTCCATAAACTGGTCAAACTGTTGAAATGGCCTCAGTGCTTGATTGGCAGAAGCACAAATGGCTGAAAGTCCTGGAGTTTCCCCATTGGCTGGATCCCCCCATACACACTAATGCAAACATTTCAAACTCTCGTATAAAAAACTGGAAATCTGCAGAAGGACATTTTTTCTCAAAACCCACAAGTTGCAGAAGCTGAACATGCACAAAGTGCAGAAATTGCATAAAATGCAGAAAAAAGTGCAGAAAAGCATGGATTTGCGGCAGCCCCATTATAAGTCAATGGGAAAAATCTCCAACATTTCGGCCGATTGCGGAAAAACCGTAAGTTGCAGAAGTCCCAAAAGTAACAGCACCTTCTCCTCAACATGCGGAACGTTTTGATGCATAACTTGCATAAATTGCACAAAGCATGAAGGTGCTGAAAGCCGGAGAAAATCGGGAAAAAGATGGAAGAGGAATAATAATAAAGAACATGAAAACCAATAATTGACTGCGGAAGAATTCTGCAGTCAATAATAAAATAAAATATGATTAGCAAAGATTTCCAAAATCCACTCATAAAACAGTGACAGGCTGACATGGAAGAGCTTTAACACTAAGTGAGGCCATAATATTTGGTTGGCAAAAATGCATCTCAAAATACTGAAGATCGTTGCTTTAAGGGGGAAATAAACTTCTCACCTTTTTCACCCCGATCCGTTTTCATGCCTCAATAACAGCTCACAGCAAAAAAAAAAAAAAAAAAAAAAAAACTATGAACTAGTTAATTTTTGGAACTATGAACGAACTATTTACTTTAAACAATTATGAACGAACTAGTTCATTTTGAAATGTGTGAACTGAACTTTGGACTAGTTCATGTAGAAAATGAACTTTCCCAACACTGTCAACCGTGAACGTTCAAAACATTCTATCCAGATGTTACATTAAGTTACTGTGACGGTAACATAATGTGTCTGACCGACAGTGTCAGCCAATCAGATCACAGTGGTCACGCTCTCAGCGGAGGCCAGAGGGTGCAGAGCCGTCACCATGAGCGGGCCATAGGGGGCCGTGCCCGCCCCCCAAGATGCTTGTGCCCCCCCAAATCAACCATACAAATCAAATCATTAATCCAGCGTCTTTTAAAAGTCGGAATATATTGAATTACATCACCGCAGTTTCACTTAGTACAAATAAAATACTTAAAAAGTACCATATTACACTAGAATTGTCAATCAGCAAATTCCATAGGGTTTTAAATATTTTGATTTCCACATGTCATGTACTTTTTTTTTCATTAAAGACAATTTTATCTCTTAGAATATAGTCCTTTACTTTGGCCACAGACACTCTCAAAATCTCTCGTGCGCTCGTGCGTAATTGCGCGCGACTCCCGTTGTATAAGACCCGACCGGAGAACAGCTGATCCGACAGAGGCTCATGAACAGTCTCGTGTCTCACGGTCAGACTCTGTCCCTGTTCACCCCCCGCTCTGAGAGGCACCATGTCGTTCCTCTCTCTGCGCAGCGGCTCGTGGACGTTTCTGGGCAAAGTCAGTGACGGGCGCGGGCCGGTAACACGCGGCCTGTGCTGTAACAACGTGATGGAAAAGACCCGCGTGTTTGTTGGAAGTGTGCGCGTTACTGAGGGCTTGAAAAAGACTGAAAAGTGGCTCCGCCCACAGCGCTGACCGAGCCACGCGCTCTCCAGTTTATTCAAAACATGGTCCAAAAACAGTGGCCTGGCGGCTCTGGGCCCTGCCATCCCATTGGATAATGTGGCGCTGCTGTTTCTGCTGCGGCGTGAGGCCCCTCCCTCTCTGCTCTCATTCACGTCCGCCAGAGCACATTTCTCCTCCAGGTGGAATCAGTGAAGGGGAGATGACGTGATGCCGCGCGTGCTGAGGTTCTTCTCTGTACGTGAAGTTTGGCTTTGCTCGTGCGTGCTCTTATAGGCAGATTCTCACTTTATAAATGAGACCCAGGAACTTAAAACCATGATGTGACGTCACTGCGACACCAGGGCAAAAACATGCAATAGTGTCACTAATGCAACCTAAAATAAAGCAACAATCCAACAAAAAACAAACAATACATTCCATGAAAAGAAGAACAGGAGTTGGATGAAGAAAAAAAAATCTTATAAACTCCAACCCCGTTCTTGAAGAAAAACTTACAAACTAGATGGCCTAACCGATGTAACAAACAACAGTAATTACATATACACATACACACATATATACATTTACACACACATACACACACATATACACATACACACACATATACATGTACATACATTTACACACATTTACACACATTTACACACACACAAACCAGATGTAATCAGCTTTCGATTAACTTTTTATTTTTCTATTTATTTATTTGTATTATTATTATTATTACTATTATTATTAATGATCGTTTGCTAAAACAACAGTGGCAACGGAAACAACGACGAGGCCACAGGAAAACGGAACATCTTCAGTACAAAACACAAGAGTTCTTATGACAGTGTTGGAATTTGGAAAAGACATTTGATTCTCCCAGAAACATGATCAGTTAAAAATCAAACTGGATTAAGCTAAAAGACCTTTGACCAAAAACAAGTGCTTTTGTGTTTCTGCTGTGGAGCAGCTAAGGCCCAATCCTGAGATCAGGATGTCACTTTAACAAAGCTCCAGTGAGTTCGTGTCATTTATGTCTGAGCTATAATTGAGCTATAAATGAGTTGTAGAGGAGATGATCCGCAGCAGGGGCAGGACTGGGACTGAAAAACAGCCCTGGACTCTGACCAGCCCGGCCCAAATGAATGTAAATGTGCACTTACCCCCCGCCTTAACGGAGCGGATTTCCTCCAGCTCGGCTTTACCCAAATCTAAAAGCTTCTGGACTGGAGAGCAACAATGCAACGCCTCATTGGAAAGACCTACAAGAGTGATTCGAACTTTTTGTGAAGTCGCCACATTTTTATATCATATTTTTGGTGTTTTTTCATTACTTTTTTGCGGCTTTTTTATTGTGTTTTTGTCACATTTTTATTGTGTTTTTGTCACATTTTTTCTATCATTTTGTGTTATGTTTTCGTGGCCCTTTCGTCGCTTTGTCGTCGTGTTTTTGTCGACTTCATCACATTTTTTCGTCACTTTTCGTGTCGCTTTTCCGGCACATTTTTGTTTTGTTTTCATCCACTTTTTTGTCGCTATTTTGATGCGTTTCTTTTCAGCTTTTAGATTTGGGTAAAGCTCGGTTAACCCCTTAACTCCCACCTGAACCAAGCACATTTTCTCCAGCTTTACCCCAGTCCAAAAGCTTCTGGAAAAAAGGTGTGAAAATAGCAACAAAACTGAGACGAAAACAAGGATGGAAATGTGACAAAAGTGAGAAAAAAATGGCAAAAATGTCACAAAAATAACAAAAAAATGACAAAAAATTGACCAAAAAATGACAAAAATCAGACGAAAACATTGATGAAAAAGTGACAAAAAAATTATGAAAAAGTGGCAAAAATGTCACAAGAAATTGACAAAAAATTTACAAAAAAAGACAAAAAATTTACAAAAAAATTTACAAAAAAATGACAAAAAAATGACAAAAATGTGATTAAAAAATGACAAAATGGACAGAAATTTGACAAAAAAATGCGAATAATAATAATAATGCGAATGAAAAAAGCCAGACAAAAACAAGGATGAAAATGTGAAAAAAGTGACAAAAATTTGACAAAAAAATCGAAAAAAATTAAATAAAAATAAAAAAATGACGAAAAAATGCGAATAATTTAACGGAAAAGTGACAAAAATTGACAAAAAATTGACAAAAAAATCGAAAAATTTGACGCAAAAATCACGAAAATTGGACAAAAATGAGACGACTGCCCGACAAAAAAAGTGATGAAAAAAAATCTGATGATGTGAGGAAAAAGATCAATTTAGTTTTGTAGATCTTAGCTTTCAAATGAGGCCTTACACTGGTCTACAGGATTTGGGTAAAGCTGAACTGGAGAAAATGCTCTGGGTTCAGGCGGGAGTTAAGACGTTGGCGGGACCGGTGGCCCTTCTGTGCTCGTCCAGAATGGACATGTGGCCAGTCCGCCCCTGACCCACAGCGTCTGGTTCTTGATGAAATCTGCAAAGACACACAACTCTGAGTCAGTCCTGAAACAGGTTTATACTGAATGACTTGATCTTTCTTTGGACACTTCCATCAGGAATAATGATGAGACGAACCTGCTGCCGAACGTCAGGGATGATCTGCTGCTGAGGCGCGAGCTGGAAACGCCGTGAGGAGGATCAAAATGGCCGCAGTGACCATAGTGACAGTGACCACGGTGACAGTAACCACGGTGACAGTGACCATGGGAGTGTCCCCTGGATCAGGGCGTGGCTGTGGAGCAGAGCACGAGGTTCACATCAGCTCATTCTCTCAGTGGGTTTAAACCGTGCTTCTCACCTGCTCATCTTGTTTTGGAGCATCGACGATTCTCACCAAGAGAATCATCATCATCATCATCATCATCATCATCATCATCATCATCTTCATCCCCAGGGCAGCTGTGGCAGTGGAGCTGGTCAGAAAGTAGAGTCCGTCTAAGGAGGCAGCGCAGGTTAGAACAGTTCATGAGGTTTTGTCGGACATGACTCAGATTCAGGATCAGGTGAATATTGTATATTTTATGTCTGTTTGTTTCGTGGCTCTGAGTGATTTTGTGATTTATAGTTTCCTGTAGGCGACATTTGCAAACACAGAGAGGCCTATTGACAAACCTATAATCAGGCCTAAGCAAATGAAAATGGGATGAAATACTTTGGCACGACTCACACACACACGTTCACGATCCTAACCTGTAGCTGTTCATCCTTTGGCCCCTCAGTGTGTGTGTTTATGCAGTGGTGAAAGTGGGGGAACTCCAACCTGTAACAAGCAGTAGGATTTTATATTTGTATGTACTGACATGTAGATGCTTCTTCTGAACAGTATATAGTATTTATACTGCACAGTACAAGGTATGTGACACTGTCATTATTTTATTTTCCAATATTTTGAGGCCTACACTTTAGCAGGTTTGAACAATCCTAAATGGTCCAGGCCTGTGAGGTCCAGTGGTGCTCACAGGGCTCTTGCATTACTTTTTTCCACTGGGGGAGATTTGTGGTTTGTCATTAATAATAAATGTTATTTACAGTGGGGGGGAAAAGTATTTGGTCAGTTTCACATAGACATTCTATTGGATTTTGGCCAAATACTTTTCCCCCCACTGTATATTACGCTTTACATTTCAACAAAACCTCAAAGTGCTACAACAGGAGAATAAAATCAGATAAAAACAAAAAGAACATTCACACAGTCAAACAAAGCAGCAAACAGACAGATGAGTCAGAATAGGCCTTTTTAAATACATGTGTTTTCAGGCCTTTTTTAGAGGCCTCCACACTCTGGGACCGGAGGACGGGGGGGGGGATGAGGTCATGTTTGCGCCTCCTCGTCAGGATCCTGGCTGCACAGTCCTGGATGTGCTGGAGCTTCAGGAGGCTCTTACAGGGATTCACTGGGCCGGTCAGGGCTGAGCCTCCCACCACCAAACATACTCACATTCTTTTGGGATAAATAAATAAAAATGTCATTTTCATCACTGCTTGAATAGAATTGGGTCTAAACATAAGAGTTACTTTATTCCAGCATTTTAAGGCTTTGAAGAAAAAAAGAAAAGAATAAAACATAGTTTAATACAGAATAAAAAGAGCCTAATAATGAACTAGGACGACTCAGAACTGAACCAGGATTAAACCAGGGCAAAAACATGTATATCAGGACTAAAGGCCCAAGGCCTGGAATGAGAGAGCTGCATGTGAGGACCACCTGAACCAAGAGCAGCTCAAACAGGGCCGTTAAAACACAACGAGGTCCGGATCATTCTTTAACCTGGGGGGTCTGGGGGTCCTAAAGGTTCACATGTAACTGCCTGTATTTGAAGTGATCAAAAACACTTTCATCTCATCTTCAGCTTCAGCACTTTTGGAGACGGTTTAAAGCCTTTGTGAATGTAGTGAGTGGTGGTGGTCGGACATGCAGATGGAGCAGACTGGCTGCCTCGCTTCCATCAGTCTGTCCCAGGGCTGCTGTGGCTACAATAGTAGTTACCACCACCAAGTATAGAGTGAATGAATAAAGCACAACATTGTGAAGCGACTCTGAAAGACTAACACATGACTATTATGTTCCTGTATCACAGCTTTACTGACAGCACGGGACAGGTTTGGAACAGTTTGGTAAAAAAAAAACAACAACAACAACAACATAGCAAAACGTAACACAATCCTTCACTCCAACAGCTTCATCAGCCCTTAACTCTCAGGCTCACTCACTTTCAGATAAAACAATCACACACTGGATACTGCTGGATACTGCTGGCCCCGCCCCCTCTGCGTCACCCTGACTCATAGCGCTGGTTCCCCACCCATGCTTTAGTGGCGGGTGAGGTGGTGGCGGGTGAGGAGGAAGCACTACATTTGTAGGACTAACCCGCTTTTTATGGCTCTTGGTCAATCAGAGGCGGCCCTTGCACTCTTGGATTATGTTAAACACAAAGTGTCTCTTTACTAAAGAGTTGGTACATATTTCCAACAATCAATAAATCTTTAAAGGAGCTGCACCTGATTGTACAAAGAAACAGCGTCACTCACATTACAAATGTCTGTTTTCTGGTCCAAACTCATCTCAAACTAATGCTTTTACAACATCAACATCATCACAGGGACTGAGTTTAAACCAGGTTTCACAACTTTCAGGAGGAAAACTGTCACTTCACTGTAGAGTGTTTTGCCTTGTACCAGCGACATGCCCAGTACCGTCAGACTTCAGACTTCAGCGTCATTCAAACTATTTGATCCCGTCTTGGGACAGTTCAAACGTGTAATGACGTCACAGACCTGAAAAGCAGAGAATCCTCTTCAGGGAAACAGCAGAAAGTCTCTTAGAGCGCGTCCTTTAACCCTTAACCCTTCGGACAGAAAACTGCTCTGGATCACAGTGTGGAAAGAAGCGCTTGCTGCAAGTCTCAGCTCATTCAGCTGAAAGAACCTCATAAATTCAAGTTTGCGTTTGTACAGAATACTGTGCAACGCAAACAGTGCCTGAGTGTGGAAAACGACCGGACTCTAGGGCTCTCAGTAAAGGTGTTTTATACACTGGAGGGAGGGGGGCGGAGGGGAAGTGTCATTTTGTCTGCCTGGTTCATCTTGTGCTGTAGCCACAGACATTTAGTGATCCTGATTCACGTTGTTCTGTAGCCACACACATTTAGTGATCCTGATTCACGATGTTCTGTAGCCACACACATTTAGTGATCCTGATTCACGATGTTCTGTAGCCACACACATTTAGTGATCCTGATTCACGATGTTCTGTATCCACACATTTAGTGATCCTGATTCACGATGTTCTGTAGCCACACACATTTAGTGTTCCTGATTCATCTTGTGCTGTAGCCAGTGTTAATTTTGACAACATATTTTATTTTAGTTTTAGTCTTTTGACAAAAATGTAATGTAATTTTATTTGAGATTTAGTCCGAAAAAAACTTTTTCAAACAATTTTAGTCTAGTTTTAGTCGACTAAATTTAAGACTAATGTAGTGGACTTTGCATTGATAATATTGATTCTAATCATGTTTAATGTTGTTCCTCTGCTTCATGTTTCTGCTCCACATGAACAAAGCTCAGAGCTGATCCTTTAAACATGATCTGAGGCTCTTTCAGACGCTCAATACAAGTTTGGATGATTTTAGTCTCTCCTTTTCATTTTTATTTAGTCTGATTTTAGTCGACTAAAATATCTGGACATTTTAGTCACAGTTTTAGTCTCATGAGAAACTTTTACAGTTGTGTTTCTTACAGTGAGACAGAAGGTTTAGTTTTCCTGCTTGTAAACAGGTAAACTTAACCTAAGAAGACAGTATGAACTTTCTACAAAGTCTCATGAGAAACGTTTAATTTAGTTTAATCCAATTTTAGTCAAAAATATCACTTTGACTAAAATTAAGACTAAATATTTTAGTCGACGAAATTAACACTGATTCATAGTTCTTCTTTTTCTTTTCTTTTTTGCTGCGAGCTTTTATTCAGGCATGAAAACAGGTCAGGGGTGAAAAAGGTGAGAAGTTTATTTCCATCTCAGGGAAATATGTTATATTCCATATCTTAAAGCAACGATCTGAAGTATTCTGAGATGTGTTTTTGCCGACCTTGGTAGAGCTGGAGAAAGTTGACTTCAGCCACGAGTCAAACATATTATGGCCTCACTTAGTGTTAAAGCTCTTCATGTCACTGTTTAAGAGCGGATTTGGAAATCTTAATAATCATATTTTATTTTATTTTATTTAGTTTAGTTGGTAAATTCTTAGTGGAAAATGAAGCTACAAATATTCAATTGCGTTTGTGTTAATTTGGTAAATGAATCATGTGAATAAGATTCTTTTAGGAGCTCATTTGTATTTAAAAAACTGTAGTTTAAATGAGCGCACGCGGAGCAGAGGAGTTACACAAGAGAAACTCACTCAGCCTCACACTGTGGCTGAGAGACATAAACAGCCTCACTCCGCCTCAGACCTGGACACAGACGGGCCGACGGGCCACGGTGACGCTCCCGTTAGCTCCGCTCCGCCCCCGCGCCAACGGGGGTTTATAATTATATTCACTGATCCGCGGTCTGAAATCACAGATGAAACAAATCTGGCTCCATAATGAACGTAAAAAGAACGGGAAATGCCGTTCACAGACACAGAATGAACGCGCTCATGGTGTCGTTCATCAGGCAGGAACACTGTGCGCTCAGGTCACGTTCACCAAAATATGAACGCGTTCAGCTACATCATTGCATTTAGGTCCAGAACAAACTCATCCACGTGTGGCAAGGGCAATAGGTAGGACACATATGACACCAACAACGCCACCCAGGGAGTATGGCCCTGGGACCAGAATTAGGCTACTCGTAATACGCCGCGCTAGGTTGGACAATAAAGAGAGGAGGTTTAATACACTATACATCCATTTTATTTAGCGATTCATTAAAATAGGCCTAGGTACACTGATAAAAATCTACGAGGCAGTATATGCAGGACAGACAACTTCCATAGCACAAAACACACAAGCGACCAATTGGCAACACATGCACAGTACAATAACAGGGAAATGAATTGCACACAAACAGAATTAACACCATGCAACCAAATCAAAATCACGCAAAAACAAGGTCGAAACACTAATTCATAATAAGCACAGCAAACCAAAATACATAGAAAAAACAGGCAAAAACAACATGCAAGGCGGCGAAACTCACCGCAGCCTGTAAAGGGTCAGTTGTGTGTTTAAGTTTCATACAGGGCATTGGGACTGCCTCAGACTGCACCCCATAGATTGAAAACATTTGGTAAACAAAATAATTGAGGACAAAACAACGGCACTCCCTCACAGGAGGCGGTCTAAAAGGCAGCCGTAGGCCACACGCCTGGTGCCTAAAATGAACAGGACATGGTCGTTAAGGAATATGCCCATAATCTATGAACTAGTGTTTAAGGACATCTTACCGGCGGACCGAGATTGCGTGAGCGCACGAGGAGCGCGAGGAGAGGAAGAGGCGCGGGGGAGCGCGCTTGTTCCCACGCAGCTCAGGATCTAAGGTAAATTGGGTGTCAGCATGGTCCAAGACCCAAAAGAAGTCAGACAAAGAGGGCACTTACCCGGGGAAGACCCCAAACCCGCGCCGAGCCCTACTGTACACTCTGCGCACACGGGCAGGAGGAGGGGGAGAGGCGAGGAGGGATTGCGCGCTATCCAACACAACTCCAAATCTAAAGCCAGTATAGAATCAGCATGGTATACAACATGGTACAAACCCATAAGAGCTAGACAGAAGTGCGCTTACCTGGAGGAAACCCAAACGCGCACCGCGCGGCTGACGCACACACTCCAGCAAGGGGAGAGAGGAGACAGCCCGGTCGCTTACAGACCGACGCAGACCTGTGCGAGAGACGCGCTGTGTTAGAACCTTCCACGGAACATGGTAAGGGAAGAAAGGGAGCGCACTGACCTGAGCGAACAGGCCTGACATGCACAGGGGTTAGGGACTGTGAAGCCCCGACCCAGTCAAGCAGCAGCGCGACACGACGCCGTCGCAAAGCCGAAAAGACGGACGCGCCGTGCGCGTGTCCGTCTTTTGAAACCTATGTCGGTGACGCCCACTGCGCACCGTAAAGGTAACCACACCACCATACCGACCTATTACACACGTCTGAACTAGAGGCTCCTCCGCCTGGTTTATAAGCGCGTGTTTCCAACATTCATTTGCAGTGAAGGATTCAATCAAAAAAAAGAGCCGGATCTCGGAGACCTCAGTGATACGGTCATGACTAACTCCTGCTCAGCCACTGCTGCTCTCAGCTGAGTGGACAGAGGACTGACCATAGACAGAATCATCAGTCTGGACCTCGCGCTTCATTCAAACTATTGGATCCCGTTTTGGGACAGTTCAAACGTGTAATGACGTCACTGACCTGAGAAGCAGAGAAGAGAGCGCCTCCTTTAACCCTCAGCCTCCGGACAACTGCTCTGTCCTGGATCACATGTGGATTTAAGCACCTGCTCCTCACGCCTCCTCCGTCCTGGGAACACCCCCTGGGCCAATGTTATTTGACACCTCATTACACATAAAATATGGTGCTCTTCCGTATACACATACCAATCTGGCAGTAGCCAGATTGGTATGTGTAGAACTGGTATGTGTGTAGAACTCTTAGTTCTACACACATACCAGTTCTACACATACCAATCTGGCTACTGCCAGGTTAGCATTTTAAGGCTTTGAAGAAAAAAAGAAAAGAAAAAAAAACATAGTTTAATACAGAATAAAAAGAGCCTAATAATGAACTAGGACGACTCAGAACTAAACCCGGATTAAACCAGGGCAAAAACATGTATATCAGGACTAAAGGCCCAAGGCCTGGAATGAGAGAGCTGCATGTGAGGACCACCTGAACCAAGAGCAGCTCAAACACAGGGCCGTTAAAACACAACGAGGTCCGGATCATTCTTTAACCTGGGGGGTCTGGGGGCCCTAAAGGTTCACATGTCACTGCCTGTATTTAAAGTGATCAAAAACACTTTCATCTCATCTTCAGCTTCAGCACTTTTGGAGACGGTTTAAAGCCTTTGTGAATGTAGGGAGTGGTGGTGGTCGGACATGCAGATGGCGCAGACTGGCTGCCTCGCTTCCATCAGTCTGTCCCAGGGCTGCTGTGGCTACAATAGTAGTCACCACCACCAAGTATAGAGTGAATGAATAAAGCACAACATTGTAAAGCGACTCTGAGCGTCTGAAGAAGCCCTTTATAAGACTAACACATGATTATTATGTTCCTGTGTCACAGCTTTACTGACAGCACGGGACAGGTTTGGAACAGGTTTGGAATAAAAACAAAAAAACGTAACACAATCCTTCACTCCAACAGCTTCATTAACTCTCAGGCTCACTCACTTTCAGATACAAAAATCTATTTAACTTTAATATAAAGCTTTATTTAAACAGTTATTTCAAAACCAACAACAAAATCCTGTCTAGACCTGGACTGACGGACACGAGGACTAAACGAGAATCAGAATCGGTTTTATTGCCTTTGTTATGAACCGGTTCACAATAGGAATTTTACTCAAGGACTGGACTGAGTGAGACTAAAACCTCTTCATCTCATTTCATTGAGGAGGAAATGTTGGGACCAGATAAACTGTGTCACAGAAAGAGCCAGGGCCAGTGGTTCCCAAACATTCTGGAGCCATGTAGCTTTACAGTTTATTACAAAATAAAACATCGATTACATATCTATTTCATCCATTATCACAGTGAAGCGTGATTGCCATATTGTTTCCACACATTTTAGCATTGCCTGAGTGAGAGGCTGATAAGAATGTCTTTGCACAAACATCACTTGAAAAGGTCAGTTTTTTATTATTTTGAAACGAGGCTGTTGGTGTGAACGGGCAGAGCTGAGGGTTCTGCTTTGTCCCAGTGACCGGCTCAGTCTGAACATCAGACACTTGGGTTCAGACACTTGGGCTCCGTTGGCCAGAGCCCAAGTGTCTGAACATCACTCATCAGTCACATCAGTCACTTAGCCCAAGTGACGGATGTTCAGACACTTGGGCTCTGGCCAACGGAGCCCAAATGTCTGAACATCCGTCACTTGGGTTCTGACATTTGGGCTCCGTTGGCCAGAGCCCAAATGTCACTTGGCCCTGAGGGCTGGGCCAAGGCACAGGTTCATTCAGAGACGCTGCGTAATTACGCGCTGTAGCGCCATCATATCCCTCTCTCACGCGCACCCGGACTCTGCTCTTCATTCACCCAAAGCGAACAACTGCCTCATCCACAAACCCAAACTGCAAAGCAAAGCGGGCTAAAAACAAACAAACAAACAAACTGATTCTGTAGTTTCAGAAAATGTGAGCTCCGTGAACAGCACTGGGAAATATCGCATCATCGTCTGAAAGGCTCTTCTTTATGTTCTAAAAGTTTGATGAGACACTGCACTCTGCCCATATAAGGAGCAGAGCCTCCCCCGGCCTGCTGCTGTTGCTCTGGCCCACCTTAATGAATGATGTTTTCCTACATCCTCCGTTGGCGCAGACGTGTGTGGTCGCGAAAGCGCTTCTGACAGTCTCCCCCAGGGGAACTGAAGCTACAAACGTAGCTTTCCACCACCGAGTATGGAGTGAATGTACAATTGTCTCATGTAAAGCGCTTTGTGACTATATGTCTGTGAAAGGCGCTATATAAATAAAGATCTTCTTCTTCTTCTTCTTCTTATTAGTTTCAGTGTTTTGTTTAGCCCGGTGTGCCCTATTCTCATTCTTGTTAAAATTACCTCCTCTCTCCGGCATCTTACCTGACGCCCCTGCCCAACCTCAGGATTTATATGATGATGCCCCCTCCCTTTCTCTCCACTATCCCATTCCTCCTGCCACAACTTTCTAACATATTTTTTGATCAGTGACATTTTGCACTGAACAGAGACCTCAGCCGCCTTCAGAGCCTGCTTAACGTGTCTGCCAACTCATTACCAGCCAAACCTACACAAACTTTACATGTCCCCCATTTTGAACACTGTGCAGCAAAGTCAATACCTCACACACAAGATCATGCCTTTCACTTGAGTTCCCTGATTTAAAGTTTTCTAAGGCTGACAATGAATCTGAACATGCAACTACTCTAAGTGGTTTAATTTGTTCTACACTGCAATGCCATGACAATCGCGATCAGCTCAGCTGAGTGCACTGACAGGTGATCTGACACTCGTGCAGAGAACCTAACATCACATTCTGGTATCACATAAGCTACTGCCACTTTCCCCGTCTCTGGCTGCTTTGATCCATCTGTAAAAATGTGAACGTAGCCATAATAATTATCTACATATCTCATAGCCAACTGCCCACTCTCCCCCTTATACTTTTAATCCTTTCATGCAAAGTTGCATCAGTGTCTGGAACAGAATGGTAGTTTTTTCCTTCTCTGTACGTGAAGTTTGGCTTTGCTCGTACGTGCTCTTATAGGCAGATTCTCACAGACAGTTTTATAAATGAGACCCAGGAACTTAAAACCATGATGTGAAGTCACTTCCACACAACACACGGTACAACAACTCCATGTTTTTATTCACAAATGACAGGAAAACGGAACATCTTCAGTACAAAACACAAGAGTTCTTATGACAGCGCTGGAATTTGGAAAAGACATTTGATTCTCCCAGAAACATGATCAGTTAAAAATCAAACTGGATTAAGTGCTAAAAAACAAAAACAAGTGCTTTTGTGTTTCTGCTGTGGAGCAGCTGAGGCCCAGTCCTGAGATCATGATGTCACTTTAACAAAGCTTCAGTATAATGAGCTATAAATGAGTTGTAGAGGAGATGATCCACAACGTTTGGTTCTTGATGAAATCTGCAAAGACACACAACCCTGAGTCAGTCCTGAAACAGGTTTATACTGAATGACTTGATCTTTCTTTGGACACTTCCATAATAATGATGAGACGAACCTGCTGCCGAACGTCAGGGATGATCTGCTGCTGAGGCGCGAGCTGGAAACGCCGTGAGGAGGATCAAAATGGCCGCAGTGACCACGGTGACAGTGACCACGGTGACAGTGACCACGGTGACAGTAACCACGGTGACAGTGACCATGGGAGTGTCCCCTGGATCAGGGCGTGGCTGTGGAGCAGAGCACGAGGTTCACATCAGCTCATTCTCTCTGCAGTTTAAACCGTGCTTCTCACCTGCTCATCTTGTTTTGGAGCATCGACGATTCTCACCAAGAGAATCATCATCATCATCATCATCTTCTTCATCATCTTCATCCTCAGGGCAGCTGTGGCAGTGGAGCTGGTCAGAAAGTAGAGTCAATTTTATTTATTTATTTATTTATTTACTTGAGCATACATTTTGCTTAAAAGGAGTCGGCTGAAGCAAAAGCTTATGAGCGCCTTCCCCAACTCAAAATGATGAACTTTTCATTTCTCACAGTATAATCAGTGTAAACAAAACAACAACAAGGAACAATAGCAAAGAAAACAAAACAAAAAATGAAGAACTCGTTTCCTTTCAGAACAGCTTTTTGACTCACAACCACTGTTTGAACTATTCACATAATAACAGAAGCAAACACTGTTACACTATTACTATTTCCTGCAAGATCCCTACAAAGCAAGTAACAAAGCCACCGTTCATATATTTCTTTCAGTTTCCAAAGCCAAATATCAGCCACGTTCACTAGTTTTCATGACATAAGGGCTCATTAACACACGTGTTTTACTCCGTGTTCTTGTTGCTCCAGTTGTCATGACCAGGCTCAACACAATGTTAATGTATGTGCATTTTTATTGTATTATTATTCTTTATATATCTTTTATTATGTACAGTGTATGATGTGACCCCTACATCGAGTGGTGCGTTAAAAAGCCGGGTGTAGAGCGGGCCAGTTGAAGAGGCAGTAGCTCCCCATCAACAAACCCCCCCCAGCCGCCCTAACCATAGACTGTAGAAAATAATGGACGTCTTATGCTCACTCCTCCCCGTTTACCAGAATGACCACGGCCGTGGGGCAATTCATGGCGGATTTACAGACTCCGCCTCCCCAGCTCTGACGAAGCATGTTCCTAAAAAGGACATACGGGCGGGATTTTCACCGTAGACTCGGCCCTTGCGTGACGTGTAGCTCGCGCTGCTCCAATGCTAACAGTCCGAGCCTCGTTAAATACGAGATTTCAAAAATTCATATTACGAAAACCAGCCTGGTTTCATATATTGTTATTAACCCAGCGTTATCTCAGGAGGAAGATCAGCCTCGTCTAGTGTTGAAACAATTGAAACCAGGCTTTAAAGTAGTTTTTAACGTGTCTAAAGTCCAATGCTTTTCAATGGGGGCCTAGCGGCGATATCGAGGTACTGCAGCAACGGCGGAGCAATGGCGGCCCCCACGTTTGTGGTCAAAAAGCAGGGCAGCCAGCGGCCATTGGCCCTAACAGCTGATTTTGTAGATGATTTTGTAGATGATGTTCGTCTGCTGTAAAGTGCATTAACCAATGAGGTTTATGAGCCTGTTGGAGGGGCTCATTCTTTATTTTGTTTTGAGCAATAGAAATGACATCCGTTACAAGCAGTTCCAAACACTCTGCCTTAATTAATCAATGTAAATTGGTTGTATTATTCCCTCTAGTGGCAACTAATTTCTTCTTTTCTGTATTTTTCAAAAGTCTTTTGTTTGTATTTATATTTGAACAGGTTGATGTTTGGACATTGTTTCATTTCCATATCCAAATTATTCCACAATTGCACCTTTAACTGCAGGGCTGAAGCTTTTCAAAGTTGAGCTGTTTCTGAATCCTAAAGTTTAAATCTTCACGTAATTCATAAAAACCAGTGCGTTCTAGGAACCTTCTTTGTATTTGGCCTGGTAACAGTTTGTACCTTGCTCTGTAAAACATCTGTACAGTTTGGAACTCAACAATGATATATATACATATATACATATATATATATGTATATATGTATATATACATATATATATGTATATATATACATATATATATATATATATATATATATATATATATATACATATATATATATATATATATACATGTAGGAGCCATAATTAAAGTAAGGGCGCTGTCACTGTGACTGGGTTGTGACGTGCGGGGTTCGAGGTCACGTGTTCACGGGCGGAGTTTTCTTAAGGCGCTCACCTCTGTTTTTTGTGAATGAAACCAGTAGTAGAGAGAGGGGGGCCGGGGTCGCCGTAGTTTTTGTTGACCGTTCGTTCGTTTGTTTAACACATTATTTTCACCTGGATTACATGCAATACGTGCGCACTGTAACATCCGCTTTGTATGTGAATCAAAGACACTCTTTTAATTAAATGCAACTTAAACGCATTTGGTTGAACTCTGTGCTTCTGTGCTATCCAAGCAGCGCGTCATACAACTAGACCGAACCCAAGGTTTTTCCCTCTCCAGCGACAATAGGACTTTGAGTCGCTACATTTAGTCAACAAAAAATGGCATTTGCCGAAAGCCATCGCACGCAATATCAATCCACTAAGAACAAGCCAAGTAAGTGCAGCAGTGATCTGCGCGCAGTGATCTAAGCACCACATCAACCGCGTGGAGGCCAGGTAAGCTTACCTGTTGCAGTTTGTATGTGGATACGGAATCCTTGTTGCAATAATACATGAAGTATTTACATTTGGAGCATTTGGATGAAAGGATTCTTGTTGGATGCCCGTGCGTAAAGGTGGATGTTCGCTGCTATTGACGCTTATGCAATGTGGATTAAATAATGCGATGTTCAGATGGAGTTTCATGGGAAATGATAACGCTGCTTTGTTGAAATGAAAATGATGTATTCGTTGCACACTGGATGTTTCAATGCAATGGTTCACTGAAAGAAATAAAGAGAAAAAATGAGTGAAACGAATGGTGCAGCGTCGTGTCCTGACGCAGAGCCTAAAAGGCAAAGTAAACTCACTGAAAAAGCGCTTGTCCTAAAGGTGGAAAAATTGCAACATGAACGAAAAGGGTGTGTGAATAAAATGAAAGCCTTAATACCAGAAATGAAAAAGCTCATGCACGAAAAGGAAAATATGTCTCAAGTGAAGGAATCTCTTGGAACATTGAATGAATTGAGCGAAAAGGCTACCACTGCGCACGAGGAAGTGTTGCCCTTATTTCCAAAGGATCAAACTGCGCAACAAACGGAATGGTTTTCGAGCGTAATGACATACAGTGAAACATTTAAAAACAATGTTCAAAAGTGGCTCGATGAATGTGAACCTGATGCAAACGAACAAGGTTTATTTGAAACAAACGGAAGCCTACCCCTGGCGGAAACAAATGAAACAAATGGAGTAAATGAACATTGTTTGAACTCAAAGGAAACTGCTGATGAACTGAAACCTTCAGACAGTGCTTCAAATATTGAAACACGTATTTCACTGTCCAAATCGTCTACCACTTCTTCTGCACGTTTAAACGCTGAAGCGGAGCTTGCTGCTTTGGGTGCACGGCAAAAGTTGTTGGAAGAAAGACACTCACTGGAAGAAGAAGAAGAAAGATTAAGAAAAAGGAAAGAGAAACTGCAATTAGAAACGGAAATTGCTGAAAAGGTGGCAACATTGAACGTTCTAAAAACAAGAAGTTCTACAAGTGGAAAGTCATCAAAGGTTTCAAATGCAAAAGCAATGTCAAAAGTGGAATCACAAGTTTTAAAAGCAGCATCACATGTCTCTAATGGAATGAATTCTTATTTTGAAAAGAATAAGTCTAAGAAAACTCTCAATGTTCATGCAGGAGAATTTATTCCAGCAATGCCCGTAAAACAAAATGCAAACAATAATGACGGGAAATACGCTCTCAAATACGCAACAGCTCCCTCTGCTGGACAAAGTTTAGCGCGTCCTCTGGATTGGACAAATACACAGCTTGTGCATGGATCCATTTCAAACACACAAGTAAATGAAGAAGATGTGAAAAGTAACAATGAAGTTTTGGGAATCATGAAGAAGCAGAATGAAATAACAACTCTCTTAATTCAGCAACAATGCCTCGCCGCACTGCCAAAGCGAGAGATCCCTGTGTTCGATGGTGACCCATTAACGTACCACACCTTCATAAAGGCATTTGAAAATGGAGTCGAGAAAAATACATACAATAATTCAGATCGTCTATATTTCATGGAACAGCACACTAAAGGCCATGCCAGAGAACTGATAAGGAGCTGTCAACACATCAATCCTGACAATGGATACTTGAGAGCAAAAGCTTTATTGAAGGAGCACTTTGGAAATGAACAAAAAGTTGCTGCAGCATACATGGATAAAGCCCTCTCATGGGCCGACATTAAGAACGAAGATGTGAGAGCACTACAAGATTATAGCCTGTTTCTTCGGGGCTGTTGCAATGCTATGGAGGACGTGCAATACCTGCATGATTTGGACATGCCCTCCAATATGCTGAACGTTATAAGAAAGCTTCCTTATAAGCTCAGAGACAAGTGGAGGAGCCGAGCTTGTGATCTGCAAGAACGTCAGGAAAGAAGAGCAAAGTTCAGTGACATTGTGGACTTCATTGAAAAGCAAATAAAAATCCTAACCGATCCAGTCTTTGGCAGTATTCAAGACCCCCCGACAATAACTGGAAAAGGGGCATTCAAACCAAAGTTCCAACCTCGCTCTAAGGGAGCCAGCTTTGCCACTACAGTGGGTCCCACAGAGCAGAAGGCACAGTCTGCAAAGAAGGACGCGAAGGCACCAGAACATAACACGTGTCTCTATTGTGGAGCAGGACATGCACTGGATATGTGTATGCAGTTGGGAAGGATGGCACACGAGAAGAAAATTGTTTTTCTAAAGGAAAAGGGCATTTGCTTCGGTTGCTTGTGTAAAGGACACATGAGCAAGCATTGCCGCAAAAGGATTTCCTGTACCAAGTGTAGCCTTAAACACCCCACTGTCCTCCACAAAGAACCTACACATAGTGCTATGCAGACTGAAAGGAGTGATGAGGTCTCTGTTGACAATACTCTGGTATCGAGTGGCCTTACAGGGGCTGGGGACCAGGATTGCAAGCTGCCAATTGTGCCCGTTCAAGTCAAATCAAAGAAAGGATGCAAAACAGTCACAACTTACGCATTTCTGGACCAAGGGAGCACCGCAGTGTTTTGTACGGAGTCTCTGATGAACAAGCTCAATTTGACAGGAAGAAAAGGAAATATACTTCTCCGGACGATGGGGCAGGAGAAGGTCGTGAGAAGCAACATGGTGTCTGGGCTCGAAGTTGCTGCGCTGGATGGAGAGGAGTTTCTGGAGCTGCCGAAGGCCTACACACAGGAATCCATGCCAGTGTACAAAGGAAACATTCCTACAAAAAGGGATATTAAAATATGGCCTCACCTGAAGCACATCCACTTACCACAAATTGACGCTGGTATAGAGCTCCTGATCGGGACAAATGTGCCAAGGGCCCTGGAGCCGCTGGAAGTGGTATGCAGTGTAAACGGAGGACCATTTGCAACTAGGACAATGCTGGGATGGACTGTCAATGGACCACTTGGAGCCGGCAGCAGAGAGACGGTTGCCTGCAGTCAGCCAGAATTAACTGTCAACAGAGTTTCAGTTGTGAATCTGGACGAGCTGTGGCAGCAGCAATTCAAAAACGATTTCCCAGAGAGCACCATGGATGAAATGCCCGCTCTGTCACGAGATGATCAAAAGTTCCTGGAAAAGGTGACAAACACAGTGAAACAAGTGGATGGCCATTATCAGATCAGCTTACCATTGAAGCAAGGGAACATCAAAATGCCTAATAATCGGAAAGTGGTTGTACAGCGCTTATTACAACTGAAGAGGAGGTTGCAAAAGGATCCAACCTATTTCACTGAGTACAACACCTTTATTAACGACCTTGTGGCTAAAGGCTATGCAGAGATGGTGCCTGAGGAGGAGCTGGATTGTGGCAGTGGCAACGTATGGTATATCCCACACCACGGGGTTTATCATCCCACAAAAAAGAAGCTCAGAGTGGTGTTTGATTGCGGAGCAAGCTGTCAAGGTACCTCGTTAAATGCTCACCTCCTACAAGGCCCAGACCTAACCAGCTCCTTGATTGGTGTGGTGACCCGTTTCAGGAAGGAACCGGTGGTGATAATGGGTGACGTAGAGGCAATGTTCCACCAGGTGTTAGTCACCCCCAACGACCGAGATCTGCTCAGGTTCCTCTGGTGGCAAGATGGTGATATGGAGAAAGCACCTGCTGAGTACCGGATGAGAGTGCATTTGTTTGGGGCCACGTCATCGCCCAGCTGCGCTAACTATGCCCTCAGAAGGTGTGCAGAGGACTACGGCCATCTCTACCGAGAAGAAGCTGCACAAAAGCTCTATCACAGTTTCTACGTAGATGATTGCCTCATATCTGTGGCCACTGAAGAGGAAGCTGTGCTGCTGTATGAGGAGTTGGTCTCACTGTGTTCTAGAGGAGGATTTACTCTCACAAAATGGATGAGCAATAGAGCAGCAGTCTTGGATGTCATCCCTGAAAATCACAGAACAAAGGGCATGGAGATGCTGAATATGGAATTTGATTCTATGCAAGTGGAGAGAGTACTGGGAGTCGAATGGTCCATCAAATCGGATACGTTTAAGTTCAAAGTCCAGATCAAGGAAAGACCACTCACCAGAAGAGGAATGCTCTCGACCATTGCCTCCATATATGATCCCCTTGGGATGCTCAGTCCTGTGATTCTAACTGCCAAAAGGATAATGAGAGACCTGTGCAGGAGAGAAATAGGATGGGATGATCATGTTCCTGACTCCATCGCAAAGCAATGGTTAAAGCTAATACAACAGCTCCCTCTGCTGGACAAATTTGAAGTGGACCGGTGCCTGAAACCACCACACTTTGGAGATGTCTGCACAGCACAGTTGCACCATTTTTGCGATGCAAGTGAAAATGGATACGGAACAGTCACTTACCTGGTATCAAGAAATCAAGACTCAGAACTGCACTCTGCTTTCGTGATGGGGAAATCTCGTGTGGCTCCCCTTAAAACAGTGACTATTCCCAGGATGGAACTCATAGCAGCAACAATGGCAAGCAGAATGGATGTGCTCTGGAAGAAGGAGCTGCAGTAGGGAACTTGTCAAATCAGTATTTTGGACAGACAGCGAATCAGTCCTTAAATACATTCGAAATGAGACTTCACGGTATAAAGTGTTTGTGGCTAACCGGGTCTCACAGATTTTGAAAATTTCCAGTGCTGCTCAATGGAGGTATGTGGATACTGCCAGCAACCCAGCAGACATAGCGTCCAGAGGGGTAAAGGTCGAGGCGTTTGTCAAACACGCTACGTGGCTGTCAGGACCTCACTTTCTTTTACGTCCGGAGAGTGAGTGGCCTGTCAGTCCTCAGGACCTTGGACAGCTCCCTCTTGAAGATCCTGAGCTGAAGAAAATTGCTGTGGTGAATGCTGTGCAGACAGAAGAAGAGCCCGTTTTGTATCTGATCCAGTACTTTTCCTCCTGGACACGCCTTAAGACATCAGTGGCGTGGATACTGAGAATTAAAAACTGGCTTCTGTCCTGTACGAAGAAGAGGAGACAATTACACCAGACGCTTTCACAGTCTGTACTCACGAACGAGCAGCAGAAATCGTCTGAGGACAAGGAAATGGAAAGATTCAAAAGGACCACCGATGCCCACATACTCTCAGTGGAGGATTTGGAGAAGGCTGAATTGGCCATTATAAGGTACTGCCAGCAAAGAACGTTTCCAGAGGAACTGGCAAGTCTGGAGAAAGGACAACCAGTAAAAGCTACAAGTCACCTTCGTAAGCTCTGCCCGCAGTTCCTGGATGGAGTCCTGAGAGTTGGAGGTCGTCTCAGCAAACTATCTATGCCTGTGGAGATGAAGCATCCAATTATACTGGCTAAAAGTCTCCATATAACAGAACTCTTACTGCAGCATGTACATCGTCAAGTGGGGCATGCAGGCCGTAACCACATGCTATCAAAGCTAAGAGAGCGATACTGGGTAACAGGAGCCAGTACTGCAATAAGGAAGGTGCTGTCAAAATGTGTCACCTGTCGCCGCCTGAATGCTCTGCCAGTTCACCAGCAGATGGCGGACTTGCCTCATGAAAGAATTGTTCCTGATGAGCCACCCTTTACTCGTGTGGGTGTAGATTACTTCGGACCTTTTGAAGTAAAGAGCAGAAGGAGCATGGTGAAGAGGTATGGTGTCATTTTTACCTGCCTGGCCATCAGAGCCATACACATTGAAGTTGCTCCATCGCTAGACACTGACTCTTTTATAAATGCACTCAGGCGCTTTCTTGCACGAAGAGGCCAAGTTCGAGAGCTCCGTTCAGACAATGGCACCAACTTTATAGGAGCAGAGCGGGAGCTGAGAAGTGCTTTGGAGCAATGGAATAAGGAGCAGATCAATCAAGTCTTGCTGCAGAGAGGAATAAAATGGAATTTTAATCCACCCACCGGCTCCCATCATGGAGGGGCATGGGAGCGGCTCATAAGATCAGTGCGCAAAGTTCTTAACTCCACCTTGAAAACTCAAAACCTGGATGAGGAAGGACTACAAACTTTGCTGTGTGAGGCTGAAGCAATCATCAATAGTAGGCCGATCACTAAAGCCTCTATGGATGTTAACGATCTGGAAGCATTAACTCCTAATCACCTGTTGCTTCTGAAGAACTCCCCATCACTGCCACCAGGAGTATTCCAACCCGCAGACATGTATGCGCACAGGAGATGGAAGCAGGTCCAATACATGTCGGACTTATTCTGGAAGAGATGGATTAAGGAGTATTTACCTCAGCTTCAGGAGCGCCAAAGATGGACAGGAACGAAGAGGAATCTCACAGAGGGAGATCTCGTCCTTATTATGGATAATACAGCTCCACGGAACTCATGGCTGGTTGGACGAGTTATACAAACCTTCCCAGACCGAAGAGGACTTGTTCGCCAGGTGAAGATCAAAACAAGGACTAGCTGCCTGGATCGGCCCATCACCAAAGTCTGTTTGCTGCAGGAGGCTGAGGCAGATTAGGTGCAGATAGTGCTAGGCCTCAGTGTGGACTTGGACACTTTCTTGGGCACTTTGGATTACTTTTTTTTGCTCTTCTCGATTTTTGTGGATTACTTTTTTTTGTGACTCTGACACAGACTATGAACTAGTTTTTGGTCATCTGGACGTGACTCTCTAACTCTTGACTTTATTATTCAGGAAGATTTCAAATCGGACTGTTAATCGGACATTTAGTGACTAGTTATTCGTGGTAATTATTCTTGCTTTTTCGCTTATGTCTCCTATGCTAGTCAAAGTATTGTTGGTAATTATTGTGTAATAATTAAGGGGCTGGTTGTGTAGGAGCCATAATTAAAGTAAGGGCGCTGTCACTGTGACTGGGTTGTGACGTGCGGGGTTCGAGGTCACGTGTTCACGGGCGGAGTTTTCTTAAGGCGCTCACCTCTGTTTTTTGTGAATGAAACCAGTAGTAGAGAGAGGGGGGCCGGGGTCGCCGTAGTTTTTGTTGACCGTTCGTTCGTTTGTTTAACACATTATTTTCACCTGGATTACATGCAATACGTGCGCACTGTAACATCCGCTTTGTATGTGAATCAAAGACACTCTTTTAATTAAATGCAACTTAAACGCATTTGGTTGAACTCTGTGCTTCTGTGCTATCCAAGCAGCGCGTCATACAACTAGACCGAACCCAAGGTTTTTCCCTCTCCAGCGACAATAGGACTTTGAGTCGCTACAATACATATATATATGCACCGCTACATGTGATTAAACCAGGCCAACTCAGACCCCACTGAGCAGAGAAACCCTCGCGTTTCTGCGGAGATGTTTAAAAGTCCGTGATGGCCGCTGCTCACGTGCGCAAACGCTGAAACACGAGTAGTAGTAGTAGTAGTAGTTTATTCGGTCAGTTCATTCATTTTAAACGTAAATACATTTCCAATTCATTGTGAACAACACGACCGAAAGGGTTTAGGCTGAAGTGAAAACTTATAACGCCTAACCCAGTTTACAGACTTCCACGAGAGAAAAACAAAAAGAAAACACAAACATTAATAACGAGGGGAAACTCCGTCTCTATGACCTGATAACCACTTCTTCCTCTCTTCACTTCTCCCCGCGTGCACAGCTCGGTGGACAAATATATTTGTGTCACACAGTTATTTACATTGCAGTGCATAAAAAATGTATTGCCCAAGTTTTGTTTTCATTGCTAATCAACAAACACATTTAATAAAGAATGGGATTTTAGATCAGCCTCTCTGTGTAAAACTGTATTACACTGTAAAGACTCTCTACATCCAAAACCATGAATGAAAACAAGTTGAATAATATGTTTTTTTTTTTAATTTTTAAAATAATGTATCAGGTATCGGATCGGGACTCGGTATCGGGCAATTCTCAAAATCAAATGACTCGGACTCCGATCCGGGGCTAAAAATCCTGATCGGGACATAGTTAAAACGTGTAATGACGTCACTGACCTGAAAAGCAGAGAATCCTCTTCAGGGAAACAGCAGAAAGTCTCTTAGAGCGCGTCCTTTACCCTTCAGCCTCTGGACAGATAACTGTTCTGTCCTGGATCACATGTGGGTTTAAACTCCTGCTCATTGTGGATGAGACTGCGACATCAAGCGTTTTTTTTTTTCTGTTAAGCGGAATGTTTTGCATAGAGACGATCAGTGTTTGTTTGGACAGTGCGCTCTGGCCGCACGCCTCGCGAGGAGGGATCAGGATGAGAGGAAAAGGCCTGTTGTTAATCGAAGTGACCGTCAGTCTGAGGCGCGCGCACTGGCTCTTCTCTCTTTATGACAGAGAGAAATTGGAACTCAATCAAACTCTGGCGGGTTCATGCTCAAGGCGCTGCTGTTGTAGTGAGGCCTCACGCGCAGCCTCCAGTGCGTGCACAGCCATTTTGAGGGGCAGGTGCTCAACCAAGACAAAAGGGCTGCCCTTCATTGATCAGGGGCGTCAGCGCGAGAGGCAGAGGAGGAATGAAGCGCCATTTGAAGTTGTTGAACATTTAAACTGTATTTTCAGCACACGTTGGCTTAGAAGGGCAAATATCTAAGAACAATAAAGGAAATAATGCTCAGTATTGGGCAGGAAAATGGTCTTGAGAAGGAACTTAAAGGGCCCAGGGCAAAGGGGCCGGTGCTTGAGCACCACTTGGGCTCTATCACGTCCTGTCACATACATTCAAGGTGTTCCCCGAAATCTTAAAGTCAGGAAACTGCTGTGATCTGTCCTCCTTTGTCCGACAGATCATAATGTATCATATCAGAACTATACAGGCCAAAGGCCTAGAATGAGAGAGCTGCATGTGAGGAGCAACTGAACCAAGAGCATCTCAAACAACATGACTAACTCCTGCTCAGCCACTGCTGCTCTCAGCTGAGTGGACAGAGGACTGACCATAGATATAATAAAAACTGCTGTTCAGTTTAGACCTCGCGCTTCATTCAAACTATTTAATTCCGTTTTGGGAAATTTTAAACGTGTCATTGACATCACTGACCTGAAAAGCAGAGAATCCTGTTCAGAGAAACAGCAGAAAGTCCTTTACCCATCAGCCTCCGGATAATATCAAAGATATAATAGTCTGAAAATTGAGAGGAGGAGAGAGGAGGGTGAGGAAAGAGGTAACTGAGTCCTGGGATGGACCATAGACTGTTGGACACGTCATTGTGGGAGGAGCAGCTACAGTGATGTACCTGAACACGTTCATATTTTGGGTGAACGTGACCTGAACGCACAGTGTTTCTGCCTGATGAACGAAACCATGAGCGCGTTCACTCTGGTGTCTGTGAACGGCATTTCCCGTTTTATTTACGTTCATTCATTATGGAGCCAGATTTCTTATATCAGTGAATATAAAACCCCGCCGCGTCGTGGATCTAACGTTGGTGCAGCTGCAGTCAAGGCAGATTTAAATATTTTATTTCAGAATTTGATTAAAAAGGACAAATAATTCATATAAGACAATACAGTTCATAATCAATATTTAATGTTTCATTGGTTTTTCATTTCTTAAAACTAGCGTATTTTTGGTTCCGCTATAATTTGAGTTGCTACGGGGACACAGAGCGACATGAGGCCCCCGGCCCCACATGAGAGCAGAGTCCCTTGGAGTTTAAGCGGCCAATGAGGTTCTTTATTGAAGCTTGCCTTTTTGTTGCCTTTAAGGCAGTTTATTCTTTAGTAAATATTCTACAAGTAATTTCATTAGTTCAAAATGGTTTAAAAATGTTGCTACAAGTTAAATAATCATTTGATCTGCATAAATAAATAATTCATATAATTTTCTATCATTTAAGTTAAAAATATTGTCGTTAAGAACTACTTCCGGTTTCGCCCAGTCAGAGCCTGAGCAGTTGCCAACCACGCTGAAAGCATTAACAAGGCAATGCCATAAGTTTGTGATTTGTTTTATTTATGTGTTTAGCTCTGTATTTTAGTATTGTCTTTGTTACTTTGATAGGATGAGTGCATTTTATTTTCATGTCTAGTTCAGCCATTTTGCTGATGTACTGTATGTTTTTCACAGTTTTCACCATCCAGTAAAGGAGACCACAAACAACTACAGTCTCAGAGGCTTCTTTGCTGGTGGTTTATCTGCGTGTTTTCCGAAGACACTACAATGCAAAATATATGCAAATGCGTTCCAGCAGCCCCCCCCCCTCCAGCACGGGTTCAAACCGGTTCAACTGTTTTCAAGCTGCTCTTATTACCGTGACTTTTGGACACAAAGCAAAGATCAGGGTTGGTTTCTTTTATTGAAGCTTTGACTGACTAAAGTTTGCCTCATTAGTGAGACCGTAAGGTGACTGGTGTAAAAGCAGGCGGTGCTGCGGTAAAGCTCCGGTTAGTAACTGAACGTTAGTTATTAATGTCATGTAGCTGCTGCGCTATGACTCTTATATTAATACTTGCACATGTGAATGAACATACATGCTGTAACATAGAGTTATTCAGAATGTATTAAAGATACATAATATTAGTGTGTTCATCACATTGTTTTTGGCTCCAACATCTGAAAAATATGGATAAAGTCTGTCAGAACAAATCAAGAAATCAAACCAAGTTCAATATCATGTGAGTGTTGGTGTCTGGAGCGACACTCTTCATACCATGGGCTTGTGTGAGTCTGTGACAGTAACAATAGAACAAACATCAAATGTCAGAAATGATTAGATTTACCATCTATAGCCCGATAAATTAGTCCATGTAATGCCACAACATTAAAAAGATGTCCCACTATGAGAAATAGTTCAGAGCAGCTAAATATAACAGCGAAATACATAGTAAAAATGAAAGTAAGACACAACTTTAGCCAGAACATTTGCTCACATTTTATAAATAAAAGAGAGCTGAGGATCTTTGGAGGAGTGAGTCTCATCCCCAGCGGCTTCAGGTCAACGAACAAAAACATTAAAGAACATGAACATTTGTAAATACTTTGGTAACAGATGAAACCGGACTCAGCTCTCCTTCCATTGTGACTGAGTCGCTGAGTCCTTCCTCACAGCGTGTGCTCCTCTTCCCTGCATTCTCCACATAAAGCACAACATGGTGGACACTGAAAGCCTTCATCTTCATCCTCACAGGCCTTCAGATCAGCAGCTCCTCCTGTGTTTGTAAAATGGACAAACACACTGAGGTCAGGACGCTTCACCTTCACACAAACATGGCTGTGGTCACTTTACCTTCTTTGTGCATCAATGAGCTCCAGCTTAGTCTGATGCTGTTTTTAGACTTGTTTCTCTGTCTCTGTCTCTGCCTCTGTAGAAACCGTTGGTCCGTCTCTCGTGCGCTCGTGCGTAATTGCGCACGACTCCCGTGTTGTATAAGACCCGACCGGAGAACAGCTGATCCGACAGAGGCTCATGAACAGTCTCGTGTCTCACGGTCAGACTCTGTCCCTGTTCACCCCCCGCTCTGAGAGCCACCATGTCGTTTCTCTCTCTGCGCAGCGGCTCGTGGACGTTTCTGGGCAAAGGCAGTGACGGGCGCGGGCTGGTAACACGCGGCCTGTGCTGTAACAAAGTGATGGAAAAGACCCGCGTGTTTGTTAGAAGTGTGCGCGTTACTGAGACTTGAAAAAGACTGAAAAGTGGACGCGCTAATTATAGCCTAAGCTTTGTTTTCAATAGGCCTGTCTGTGTTTGCAAATGAAGTCTTAAAATGTCGCCTACAGGAAACTATAAATCACTAAATCACTCAGAGCCACGAAACAAACAGACATAAAATATACAATATTCACCTACAACAATATCTTTTATTGAATATAGAAACGAAAGATTTAAACACAAAGCTCCCTGAGATCTCTGATCTTAGCCTGTGTTTGCCTGACCATTGATCGAAGGGTAGCATAGGGGCCTTCACTATTCAAGGGCCTATCACGGGGTTGGGGCGGAGGGGGCTTGAGCCCCTGCCCCTTTTACTCCATGCCCCTGAAGTGCCCTTTTCCCTCCAGGGGAGACTGGGGTCAGTTGTAACATGTGCCAATGTGTGTTCAAATAGTTTCTTTTTTTAAATTTCACTTTCTCCACACATACTTCAACAATGCACGTGTGTAGGTGACAGATATGGGTTTGTAGTGTTTAAATGTTATGTTTGTACCACACAGTCCCTGAGGAACTGAAGTCATTGGTTTTGTCCCAATAAGCTTTGTTATCTTATATTCATAAATCAAATAAGAAATGCCCCTCGTTCATCGTGTGTTTCGGCCCTGCAGCAGCAGAGCGCGGAGGGAGGGAGGGCCGAGGCCTCTCCTGCAGAGCAACGATCTCCGCAGCGCGTGCTTCAGATGGATCGCTCTTTATTTAGTACCAGTCGGCCTCATAATCACGGACCAATGAGGTCAACAAGCCGACAGTTTGTACGACCTGAAAAATAAACCTTGTGTCAGATGCGAGCGCCGCATCCGCGCGACGTATTTCAGCTCTATGTTCTCTTAAAACAACGTGAAATTCTCAACAGTTTATGTCATTTTCTTAAGCCCCTGTTTTCAGCCACAGCCCAGAGAAGAGCGAGACATGAGGGAGACAGTGGTGAAAGTCTGTGTTTCTGCAGGGGCGCTGCGAAGATCCCTGTGGCCTGAGGCAGAGGCCCCATGCAAAATACCCCACTAGCAAAAGATACAGGCAAGAAATAGTATTAATAAACTGAAATAACAATAGCAGTTGGCTTTCCCCAAATCTATATTTTAGCGCCAATACAGCTCATTTTACTCTTGTATAAAATAAAAAATAACAAATAACAAAATGGTTTCAACATAAATGTGATTGTGATTTAAGAGGACCCGGAATGGTCGGTTTGTCCGGGGCGGCGGGGGGAGTGGTTGGGTGAAGTGCCCTTTTGATTTTTGAGCCCCAGCCCCTCTGTAGCTCTCTGCACGGCCCTGCTGATGAGTGATCCATCAGAACCGTGTGACTCCTTCATTAACGACGCCTCTTAATAGGTGTGTTTAAGATGAAGTGCGCCTCGCCTCGATTCCAGACGAGACCAGGCGGTGGTGTCAGAGGGCGGAGAAAGGCGCCTCTAATCAAGGCAGACACATCTCAGCCCCGAGAACAGAGAGGAGCCTCAGATCACGCAGCGTCTCGCGTTTGTTAGAAAGAGTTTGGGAATAAAACTATTGTAAAAGTTTGTGACACATTTGTGCTTCTCCCACACACCAGACAGACCCATCACTACAGCTACAATAACAGACTCTCCTCTTACAGTTTAGGATTAGAATAATAAACTTATGCTTATTTAAATGTGGGCCACATGTTGAACACACGGCACTTTCTGTCAAAAATGAAGCATTTCTGCAGATGTAAGTAGATCTTGGTGATGAGAAAAGATGAGGCAGGAGCTGCGGAGCGTCAGGGCAACACGTCTCCGATCTAAACACAACTCATATCCAATCATCTGTCAGTCCTCTGTCAGCAAACGTGTTTACAGCACTTCATTTCCCACAATCCCTTTGGCCTTTGTAGTTCAGCCGAGCGAGGCGGAGAAAAGCAACTTCGCTCGCCGCCCCAAGGCGCTCCAGCCGCCTCGGTCTTACGAGAACACGGGCACCGTCGCACAGGTGGCGTCAGAGCGATTCTGACCGGCTGCACCGCTCGCCTGCAGCGCCTCGCTCATCTTAAACGCAGATACACGCCTGCAGATACACGCCTGCAGATACACGCCTGCAGATACACGCCCGCAGATACACGCACCACTCGCACCATCCCAAACGTCTGCGCTGTTTTGGGATCCACGCTACACGTTGTAAAGAGCCCGTCTGACTCTGTCCTCTTCATACACGCTCATACTGCAGCTGCTGCGTTATAAAGAACCAAAACAAAGCGCACGAGCTGAAACACGTGCTTTTGCAGCTCGCTCGGATCATTCAGAAACTACGACGCTGAAGGGCTGAGAACATCCTTCGACCCTCGTTCATAAAAATAGAGCGTCTGCCACTGAAATAGCTTTAAATCCTGTTCATTTAATAAACATTCTACATTAGCTTTACAAAAATGCTTTGAGGAAGTTTATGTCAAAATAGGTCATTTCTTTTCAAATTATAGTTTATAGCCTGTTTTTAATTGATAAGCGAAACAATAACGTATCAATAAGAGAAACTATCAATGGTATTAACATCAATTAAAAAAAAAACATCGGGGCGAGGGGGGGGATCCTGTTTACGCCCCGGGCCCTGTGGGTACATTAAGGTGGGCCTGCAGGGGCTACCAGTCAAGGGCCAATCAGAATTAAGGGGAACTTCACTTTGCGATGTGCTCCTGTACCTGGAGAAGGCCCGCCCCTCGTTTTTCTATTGGAGGACAGTCTATGGTTTTCTGAAGGCCTTACTTGTTAATCTCTCGCCGATTTTATTCTCATTTTAATCATTGATTTGAATGGGACAGAGCAGATTAATGAACAGACAACAAGTCTCCCCTCGAGGAGCCGCCACCTTAACGTGGTGGAGGGTTTGAGCCTGAATGATCCTGGAGCTCTGTTGTCGGGGGGTTCGTGCCCCTGTAGGGTCTCCCAGGGCAAACAGGTCCTATAGGTGACGGGTCAGACAGAGAGCGGGTCAGAAGCTCCTTATGAGAGACCAACAGGCCCGGTTAGAACCACGAGGCCGTCCTTCTGTGGACCCACCACCTGCAGGAGGCGCCATAGGGGCTGGTGCCATGTGACAGCTCCAACAGCCGCCCCCACGACCCGGCAACGGACAAGTGGAAGAAAATGGATGGATGGATGTGTGTAGTGAGTATTTGTCAACAAAAACTTAAACTTAAACTGCGACATAAGAAAACTTCAAATAAACACATCATGCGCACCCTGGGTTTTTGGTTTTACGCAGCGTTCAAAAGAGAGCAATGTCCAAACACACCTAAAGGTTCAAACAGAGGGTTTATTTTCCAGATTTGGACGGCAAACAGCAAGACTTCATGTAAAGGCCGACTTGCTGCCTCTCCCACGTGACTGGTAAAAAACCATTACCCCCCAGGTGCGTGTTGGACAATGTGCGCTACTCCCCTATATCCCCTAGGTGCGCAATAGAAGACTAACCAAGTAGAATAAAACAAAAGTAAGCAAACTAGACTTAACTTAGCATATTGAAGACTACATAACAAAAAAGAAAACATACTTATCTGCAACTAATAAACAAAAAGTGACATTTTAGCTTTAAATAAAAAAAACTGACAAATAGCTCCTACAATGTGTAATCTGGTGCCTGGGACATGGCCTTGTTTTACGTTTGCTGTGTTTTGTTGCTGCACCTTTAGTTTTTAGTTTTACGCACCTGGCCTGTCGCCACGGCAACCCTGCCCCGGGTGGAAGCAGCAGCAGCAGCGCCAGGACGGCAACATCCCGTGCAGGGACGTGCACAGATAGAGGCCAGGTGGTGCTCAAGCACCTGCCCCCTCTGCCCTGTGCCCTTTAAGTGCCCTTCTCAAGACCTGTTTTTTTTTTCTCCCCCAATAGCCTATTAAGTATTATTTATTTTATTGTTCTTAGATATTTGCCCTATTAAGCCAACATGTGCTGAAAATACATAATATATATATAACATGTTTTTTGACATGGACAAAAACATCCATGTGTCATATTGACAAAGCTGATGTTTTAAGTGTAGGCTATAGTACCTTTGCATCATTTATTTGTGCTAGACTTAAAGCCACAATAGAGATAATGGCTTTTCCCTCTAATTGTGGGCCATGTAAGGCATTACGGGCCTTATCTCGATCTGACAGGCCCAGCCGGCCCAAAATTAGCCTACGTCGGCCCACCGGGAAAACTCCCGATTCTCCCAATGTCCAGTACAGCCTTGCCCCTCGCCCTGACCTATGTTAGAAATATTTTTATTGAATCAGTCTCGTGTTATTGTGACCCTGCCTGGCTCGAACCCGTGACCTTGAAGTCGGCGTGTTTCCTAAAAAAATCCTAAAAAACTTTAGCCACTCTAGCGTTATTCGAAGCAGGCAGCCCCTCTTTCCCCGGCGACCACCGGTTCGTGTTAGCGCGCACACAACCCGGGTCCGAAGGTCCCCAAGTATTCAGGGCTCCGCCTGAGCGGGCGTTTTGCCGTGTGGCGGCGGAGCGCGCTCTCCACTCGGCCACCGCCCACCGAGAGAATCCAGGACCACGAGTCCTTTTATCATTAACGCATCAAAACACTACGGTGCCCATGGAAACCTCAGAGTTCTAAGTGATGACGTGATTGTGATTATTTAAATGATTACACAATATTTAACACATTATAGGCTACTATCAACTTTTCACTGAAAATAATGGAGGATAATGTTTAGTCCAAGGTTTAACCTCTTAACCCCCACGTGAGCCGAGTAAGATAAGATAAGATAAACCTTTATTAATCTCACAAAGGAGAAATTCACTTGTTACAGTCAGCGTTACTTCACAGTCTTATTGCACAGTCTGACAGCAGTGGGGATGAAGGCTTTGCGGTAGCGCTCCGTCCTGCACTGAGGGTGTCTCAGTCTGCCACTGAGAGAGCTGCACAGCTACATGTACATAGGCTACATGTTCTCCAGTTTGGCATTACCCAAATCTAAAAGCTTTGTAAAAAAAAAAAAAAAAAAAAGAAACAAAAACGTGCAGGAAAGGCAACAATAGCACAATTAAAAAAGCGACAAAACCACAACTTAAAAGTGACAAAAACATGACAAAAAAGCACAAAAAACTAAGGAGAAAAAGCGAAAAGAAAGCAACAAAACGTGGCAAAAACGACACAAAAAAACCAATGAAAACAACATGAGCCGGTGCATGATTCTAAAGAGCTTTAGAGCAGCTATAGCTTCACACTTCACGGTTAGACACTTGTCCCGAACATCAAAATAATCAATGTATCCAGATCCTTACACTAGCATCAAAACTCTAGATACTCATCTGGACTTTCAAGAATCTTTAGCAGAAGTGGCGGAGGTTAAGAGGCTAAAAGCATGAATTTGTCATATTCCTAATAATCAACAATGAAACAGTTTAAGTCTTTGGGATATTATTTTTAAGCCTTTTGAAGGAGTCCTCTAAAAAGGTTGGAGACCCCTGGCCAGGGTTGGACTGGCAGAAAAAATCGGCCTTTTTGGGTCAAGACTGGCCCTCTAAAAAACAACAGTCGAGGTGATGAGCAAAACAATAGGCCCTTGGCTTGAACTAAAACAGTATAAGCTACGAATCGAGGACAATGTGGTTTCTGCCGAAGCATCTCATAGCACACAACACTTTAATCTTGTCAATTACAACTTGATGGAACTTTTGTAAAATGACTTAACAATCTTAAAATGTGCGTTCCGTTAATGAAGTTCCTCTCGCGACTGTGACACAAATAAACTTCTCCAAACCAACCAAATGATCCCACTGTAGATTGAAGATGAAATGGTAAAACTCACCACGGAGTTAGAGAAGTGTGGAGTGAGAATAGAATTCCCAAAAAGGCCAAACATTGTAAATCCTTTCAATGGAAACTAGAAGATTTCCAAACTGCGCGCAGGGCAGGTGCACAGATAGAGGCCAGGTGGTGCTCAAGCACCTGCCCCCTCTGCCCTGGGCCCTTTAAGTGCCCTTCTCGAGACCTGTTTTTTTTTTCTCCCCCAATATTAAGTATTATTTATTTTATTGTTCTTAGATATTTGCCCTATTAAGCCAACATGTTTTAATGTTCAACAACTTCCTCCTCCGCCTCTCGAGCCGCGGCGGCGCTGATGCTCCTGATCAATAAGAGCAGCTGTGCCGTCCCCGCGTTTCCCCCTGTTTGAGAAGATGGTACAGCCCATCTCTGTGAGACGCGGGAGTAAAGTAAACTGAGTGAATTCGGTAACTTTATGAACGAGCCAGCGCGACATGACTGGATTATTAAAGGGAAACGAGAGGGCCGTCGGGGCGAGACTGTCAGCGCTGCGCGTGTCGAGACCGCCCGGAGAAAGCCCGCGGGAACAAGTCACTCACTTTAGCGGTTCTGTTTGTCGCTATAAAATGTTCTGAAAATGAGCTGTATTATTCAGACTAAGTCAGGGCTGAGCGTAGACCAGGGCCAGAGCAGAGTGAGCTGAGCTGAGGAGACAGAGGAGAGAGGAGGAGAGAGAAGGTGAGGAGGTGCCTGGGTTCTGGACACTGGAGGAGCACAGGAACATGAACAGCCCAGGATTATTGTTATATAACATGTTTTTTGACATGGACAAAAACATCCATGTCATGATATTGACAAAGCAGATGTTTTAAGTGTAGGCTATAGCACCTTTGCATCATTTATTTGTGCTAGACTTAAAGCCACACTGTGTAGAATTTTACCCAATAAATAAAATTGAAATACAAGCATTTAATTAATGACCATTATTTTCATCATTGAAAAATACCTCAGAATTGTACAAACAAACATCTATGAGGCTCACCCCGCCTAAGATATGGTTGTAAACTTTACTGGGAGTGGGTACGTCTCCAGCTCGTCTCCATGGAGATGTGACTAAAGGCAGTAGAATTTGAGATTTAAACAGGTTAGTTTCCAAATCCATTCTTTTATTACACACTGCAGTAACAGCACTTTCTGTGTTCGAGCTGGTCATCAGGAGCATGTTTTGTTTTGCCACAACAATATAGTAAAATGTTACGCAGTGTGCCTTTAAGTGCAGAGCCTTGTGATGGTCCTACATTGTCCTTTAAAGTCTATGTAGTTTACTATTAGGTCCACATAGTTGGACATTTTATGTTGTTGTGTTAATCAATGGTGTGTTAGTGTCACTAATTACAGAAAAATCACTTTTTTGTCTTTTTTTGGGGGGGCGGCCTGGCCCGTGAGGAGAGTGTTTATTCTGTAGTGGTGCTCGTTTTGGGCCTTATTATGATGATTATCATTATTTATTGAAACAGGGACAATGTACAGAACCATCAGTCTTTACAAGAGGAGATGGTTTGTACCAGATTTAGCTCAGCAGATGTTTTCCATCCGCAGCCCCTGGACAGGTGTGAACATAAAACATTACAATTACAATCTATAAATCCTATAATAAAATCACTGTATAAAATACGTTCTTTGCTTTTCCTAAAAGTGTACACACACACACACACACACACAACAACAACTAAACTAAACAATCTCTATAGTTTACATTCATTAACGCTGACACGACTGATCATCTAAAATGTACATTTTCAAATTTCTAGTAAAACTATTAAAATCCACAGACAGTTTCAGACGGTCTGGAAGTTCCTCTGTTTAATGGAGCGACACGAGAGGCTCATCGTGCAAAGGCCGACCATGTTTTTGGTTTGGTTTTGAATCTAGTTCTTAGATTATTGTATAGAATTAGAGCAGTTTGTACTTACTCAGGATATTGCAGTGATGATGATGAAGTGGTGCCTTTAAAGCCTGATTATACACGGATCTGAGTGGTTTGAGCCTGGTCTCCTTTGTCAGGCTGTTCCTCATATGTTTTAGAGGAAATATTATATTTAATTGTGTTGGTTAGTTTTTTAATCTGCTTTTTGAACGTCAGTGTTTGGTCTAAATAGAGCCCTAAGTTTTTTTGTTTCTGTCACATTCTTCAGTGCCTCCATTCACATAGATGTCAGGCATCTCTTTTGTGTTATTTGTTTTGTGAAAATACAAACCAACTGTTTTACGAGTGTTTAATGTCAGACATGAGGATTGGAGCCAATTTTGGATTTCTTCCAATGCTGAAGACAACTGTGAGGCCACTGTCTGCCAGTGGTGTATCTACGTGATACGCAGGTTTACGCTGTATAACCACTAAGTCCTGCAGAATGACCGTATAATCACTACAAAGTGGGGAAAGATTCGTATCACTCATTTGCGCAGTGTTATTTTTATGTTTTCTGTCCGTTTGGAGACCAGCACAAACTATTTCCTCCCCTGAAAACGAGAGATCACAGACTCATCCCTCTCTCTCTTTTTCTCTGTCCCTCCGACAGACCGACTGTTCCCTGCAGCTGTGCTCGTGCGCAATTGCGCACAGCTCCGGTGCACATGAGCACAAAAGAAGAGCTCATAATGATAGAGGCTGGAGGAGTCGCTACGTCTCATAGACTCTTTCCCTGTTCATCCCCGCTCTGGGAGTCCACAAAGCCGAGCGCTTCTCTCCCTCCCCCCCAGAGGTTACATTAACCGAAAATTCTCCGTCATTTACGGAATATTTTTTACTTTGACGGAAAATTTCAAAGGCCGTCCGTCGTTTTGAAGGATTGAAAATCAAGCCTTAACGCATAAAGACGCAGCTCTGCTGTTCTTCAGAGCGCGCGGGGCTCTCTCTCTCTCTAAAGTTTCACACCGCGTCTTACAAGTTGTATCACTGCCTTGCTCGCTAACTTTCCTGACCCGGGCGCTAACAACAACACGGGGGAAAAAACCACGATGCAAACGCGGTTAAAGGCTAATAATATGGAGCGCTCTCAGGAGTCTCAGGACAAGCTCATCTATGCCCCCACCCCCCTGTCTCTTTCCCTCCCCGTGTGCGTAGCGGGCGGCGCGTAGTGCAGTGATGGAACTGGTAAACATTGTCCCGTTCACTCACCGTTTCTTATATTCCGTTAAAATTGAAGAAAAAAAAAGAAGCAAATAATAAGCTCCACTTTACATTTGTATGAGCGTAATCTGAGCCTTGATATTGATGAGCAGGTGACGCTCTGAAACTCGTCTCCTCTGAGACTTTTACGCACGACTTTATGCACATTTCTGCTGCAAAATGTACCGTGACTGCTCAGATCAGGTTTAGTTTAGCTCCATTTATCCTGCAATCTCACATTTTTACTAACATGAATAACATGCAGCATATATATATATTTAATTTTTTTTAAAAACGCTTATTGAAAGATTATTCATGAAGGATAAAAATTGCTCATGACGGATTTTTTTCAACCCTGTCCTTCAAAATGAAGGAGAGAAATTATCCCGAGCGAAACCACTGCTCCCCCCTGCAGCAGCGCGTGAGAGCGGGTTTGGGCAAAGGCAGTGACAGGTGCAGGCGGGAAACAACCTGTATTACAAAGCGCTGAAGTCCACGGGAAAGTCCGCGCAGACTGTTCGAAGTGTGCGTTTTACTCTCAGACTCTGAAGCTGTGGCTGGACAGAGAGAAGCCCTGCCCGGGGCGTAAGTGCCTTCAGGGCCTTTAGACTCTCCGGGCTGGTCAGGCGGGTCCGGCCTGGACAGGAGCTCCTGGACTCTCCCCTTTCAGTGCTCGTGCCTTTTTAAAACTAGCAATTTTAAAACTTTGTTCTGCAGATTTTTACTGTTTTAACTTTTATTTAAATCTCTTAATACATTGTAAACTTTTTGGTCACACCAGCCGCTCTCGCCCCAGTGTGTTCTCCCTCTCTAACCACTGGGCCATTAGATTCACACCATTCAATCCATAGACACAAACCCTCCTTACAGATGGACAACAAGTCTCTAATATCCCGGATTTAGCTCCTCAGTCTGCTGTAAACTGTGTTTGTACAGGGGCATAATGATTATTAGCACCACTAAACAGGAGGGACTGAGGGTCAATGTGCAGGAATCACACATGTGAGACTTGAAAACAGACTTTCAAATGCACTTTTACAAAAACTATTGTCTCTGTGGCCGCGCACACAAAACTAATATCACCTCGAATCTCGTATGTGCCAATGTGCTCAGTGACTAAACTGGACCTGGTCTGGGAGCGCCATCTACTGGTAAAACACAAGTAGGCTACTACAAATCCGCCTTTTACGGCTCTTGGCCAATCAGAGGCGGCTCTTGCACGACTGGATTATGTTAAACACAAAGCGTCTCTTTACTAAAGAGTTGGTTCATATTTCCATCAATCAATAAATCTTTAAAGGAGCTGTACCTGATTGTACAAAGAAACAGGGTCACTCACATTACAAATGGCTCTTTTCTGGTCCAAACTCATCTCAAACTAATGCTTTTACAACAACATTTAAAGCAGGTTTTTACAACTTTCACTGTGAAAAATGCTGATGCTAGCCTGACATTTTCTGACTGTTTAAAAGGCTTTAAAAGCAGTATTTTTTGGGGGGATAAATGTCTGATTTTACCAAATACTGAAGGACAAAACCAATTTTATTCCAATACAGAAAATAAAAAAAAATCAAGGACAGCTCCTTTAAGAATCTTGAGTGAAAATCCACCCATCGTCCTACAGACACTTTTAATGGAGGTAAATAGACGTGTGTAGATGCACATTATTTGTTCTTGAATTTAATTTCATAACTACTGTTGAATATTCTTTTTTTTTTTTCATTATTATAAGACATTCTGAATCTTAAAACCCAGCAATTTTTGTCATTTTTTCATCTAATTTTTGTCATTTTTTGGTCAAATTTTTATAAGATTTTTGTCACTTTTTTGTCATTTCTTTTGTCATTTTTGTGACATTTTTGCCACTTTTCCATCAATTTTTCATCACTTTTTAATCATTTTTTCGTCTAATTTTTGTCATTTTTTGGTCAATTTTTTAGCAAATCTTTGTCACTTTTTTGTCACTTTTTATCAAATTTTTGTCATTTTTTTTGTCATTTCTTTTGTCATTTTTGTGACATTTTTGCCACTTTTCCATCAATTTTTCGTCACTTTTTTGTCATTTTTTCGTCTAATTTTTGTCATTTTTTTAGCAAATTTTTGTCACTTTTTTTGTCATTTTTTTGTCACCTTTTAGCAATTTTTTGTCACTTTTTTTTGTCACTTTTTTGTCATTTTTTTGGTCATTTTTTGTCACTTTTTTTTGTGTCATTTTTGTCACTTTTTTGTCACTTTTTTTGTGTCATTTTTGTCACATTTTTGTCACTTTTTTGTCATTTCTTTTGTCATTTTTGTGACATTTTTGCCACTTTTCCATCAATTTTTCATCACTTTTTAATCATTTTTTCGTCTAATTTTTGTCATTTTTTGGTCAATTTTTTAGCAAATCTTTGTCACTTTTTTGTCACTTTTTATCAAATTTTTGTCATTTTTTTTGTCATTTCTTTTGTCATTTTTGTGACATTTTTGCCACTTTTTCATCAATTTTTGTCACTTTTTTGTCAATGTTTTCTCGCTCTTTTGTCACATTTCCATCATTGTTTTCGTCTCAGTTTTGTTGCTATTTTCACTCCTTTTTTCCAGAAGCTTTTGGATTGGGGTAAAGCCAAACTGGAGAAAATGTGCTCGGTTCAGGCGGGAGTTAAGGAGTTAAAAGAAAAGCATCCGAAAACAAAAATGTGCTGGAAAAGCAACAAGAAAGTGACAAAAAAGTGACAAAAAGTGACAAAAAGTGACAAAAACACAACATAATGTGACGAAAACGTGACGACAAAGCGATGAAAAAAGCGATGAAAAAACAACAACATGAAAAAAAGGAACCAAAAAACAAGAGATGAAAATCCACCCATCGTCCTTCAGACCCTGTTCCCGTCTCCACACATGAATGAGAGTCTGGATCTTCATCCTTTTTGAGAAAAAAATAAACACTTTTAATGGATGTAGATAAGACTAAATGTAATGTGTAGATGCACAATATTTGTTCTTGAATTTAATTTTATAACTACTGTTGAATATTCTTTTTTTTCTCATTATAATAAGACATTCTGAATCTTATAACCCAGCAGTCACATTCCAATTTATAAAAAACAGTCCAGGGCGATCATGCGCATCTTTTTGATGTCCTGTTTTCAGGTTTTGAAATTTTTGAAAAAATCACAAATATATTTAAAAAAAAATAATTGAAAAGCTTTCTGGTCATTGGACCGAATGACCAGAAACCACTTTAAAAAAAAATAAAAGAAAGTACTAGCTCTGGGCTTTGGGGCTCAGGCCTTGAAATTCTGTTTAAAAACTATTACAATTATTTTTCTACAGAAAAAAGTTTTTTTCCTCGATAGCTTTTATGGCATTTGACCCATAATCAAGAAGATATGATACAGTTATTTTGTCCTTCCAAATCAGCAATTTTAACATCACATTCTGCTGATCACAAGACAAGGAAAGAAATAATTACAAATACCAATCACTGCCAATAACAACCAGTCACCGATCTTTTAAGTTCAGCATTTGTTCCTTGTTGTTATATAATATAATGTCCAATGTGACTATATAAAATTTATCCATTGATAATGACAAGAAGGATAATTGTTTTGATCAATAACAATTACTATTAATTACAGTAATTATTATTATTATTAGCATGCTGTGAATATTATGGGAAATGCAGCTAAAAGCTCTTTGTTTGCCAGGGCTGCAAAGTGTAAGCCCAGTCTGCTGATTGGATGTGGATATTTGTAACTACATTAGGATAAAAGTTACCTCCCAAACATGTACAGGTATATAGTTGTGTTTTGAAACGGATACAGAATACTCTACAACACAAAACAGAGAACAGACATAAACTCCGCGGTGTCAGTATTACAGTAAAGCAGTGCTTAGTCTCAGTTATAAAGACGATGACAGCCGCCCTCTGTCCCGTCAGCGTGAGCTCCTTCCATCAGGGCAGACGCCATCGTGAGCCGAGACAAATGGGTTCAGGGATTAGTTTCTTCCCATCGCCATCAAGAAGCTGAACACACTTCAGCCCCTGAGTGTCGCCGTCACAGATTCACCACCGTGTAATACTGCTATAGTGCTGCACAGGGGCGGACTGGCCATATGTCCTGTATTCTGGAAGAGCACAGAAGGGCCATGGCTCCAGGCCCACCGGTCTGGCCTCTCACTTTACCCTCACCCTTACCCGAGCTTTACCCAAATCTAAAAGCTTAACCTCTTAACTCCTGCCTGAACCGAGAGGATCTTTTTCCTCATGTCATCACATTTTTTTCCCATCATTTTTTTGTTGGGGATTCAACTTATTTTGTAACTCACTTTTTTTTGTTTTTTTTTGTCAAATTTTGTATCAAATTTTTGTCAATTTTTTGTTATTTTTTTGTCACTTTTTTGTCATTTTTTGTCATTTTTTGTCATTTTTTTGTCATTTTTTTGTCACTTTTTTGTCACTTTTTTGTCACTTTTTTGTCACTTTTTGTCACTTTTTTGTCATTTTTTTGTCATTTTTTTGTCACTTTTTTGTCACTTTTTTGTCACTTTTTTGTCACTTTTTTGTCACTTTTTTGTCACTTTTTTGTCATTTTTTGTCACTTTTTTGTCACTTTTTTGTCACTTTTTTGTCATTTTTGTGTCATTTTTTTGTCATTTTTTTTGTAATTTTTTTGTCACTTTTTTGTCACTTTTTAGTCATTTTTTTGTCATTTTTTTGTCACTTTTTTGTCATTTTTTGTCACTTTTTTGGTCATTTTTTTGTCATTTTTTTGTCGTTTTTTTGTCATTTTTTGTCATTTTTTTGTCATTTTTTTGTCATTTTTTTGTCATTTTTTTGTCATTTTTTGTCATTTTTTGTCATTTTTTTGTCATTTTTCTGTCATTTTTTTGTGACATTTTTGCGACTTTTTCATCAACTTTTCTCACTTTTTTGTCACATTTCCATCCTTGTTTTCGTTTCAGAGAAAATGTGCTCGGTTCAGGCGGGAGTTAAGGGGTTAAAAGAAAAGCATCCAAAAACAAAAATGCGCTGGAAAAGTGACAAAAACACAACAAAATGTGACGAAAACGTGACGACAAAGCAATGAAAAAAGCGATGACAAAACAACAATAACATGAAAAAAAACCCTGAAAAACAAGAGAAGAAAACACAACGAAAAAGTGACAAAAAAGTAATGAAAAAGCAACAATGAGGCGTTACAGTGTTGCTCTCCAGTCAAGAAGCTTTTAGATTTGGGCAAAGCCGAACTGGAGAAAATGCTCTGGGTTTAGGCGGGGGGTCAGAGGTTCACATATGTATTTGGGCCAGGCTGACCAGAGTCCAGGGCTGGTTTTCAGTCCCAGTCCCGCCCCTGGTGCTGCAGCGTTAGCGATGAGCTAACTGCGACTCTTCACAGCATCTTCTTCATGTTTCTGCTCCGATCGGCCCCGTAAAACTGGCACCTTTTATGTGATTGTCCCGTACGGCAGTGTTGAGTTCAGGCCTGTTTAAGCCTCTGCAGCACGTCCTCCGGGGCGAGAGACGAGTCCAGTTTGATCACTTTGTCTCTCGACCTCGAGCCCTAAACACACAACATGTTTAAAGTATAAATAATTACAATAAAGTTACAACATATAAATGACTGAAACTGGAAGAATGCGGCGCAAAATGCTCTCGTTGATAAAACTTTCTATTCAGGGTTTATAAAGGCAGAACAAGGTCAACTGTAATGCTTTTTAATGCCATTTTAATGCCCGGATGTTTTCTTAGGGTTTGATCAAACAGAGGAAAGAAAACTGGACAAAACAGGCAACGTATAAGCAAAATATGTGGTCAATTTCAGCCAAAGCTACATAATGTTTTAGACCAGAAATTGGTATTTTCAATGAATTTATCGTCTAATAAATACAAACATAAATCTGTCTTTTTACTCATATGGTTCATGAGACAGACCTTTAAAGAGAAAAAGAGAGAAACACAGCTTCTTCTTCTTTGTCCTTTTTTGTCAATTTATTGTCACTTTTTCATTATTTTTTCAAAATTTTTCGTCAATTTTTTGTTAATTTTTTGTCCTTTTTTTGTCTAAGTTTTCTCACTTTTTTGTCACATTTTTGTCATTTTTTAAATAATTTTTTGTCACATTTTTGTTAATTTTTTTGTCACTTTTTTGTCCATTTTTTTGTCCATTTTTGTCAATTTTTTGTGACATTTTTGCCACTTTTTCATTATTTTTTCTAAATTTTTCGTCATTTTTTTGTCACATTTTTGTTAATTTTTTTCAGTTTTTTGTCTAAGTTTTCTCACTTTTTTTGTCAATTTTTTGGTCCTTTTTTGTCAATTTTTTGTGACATTTTTCTTAGGGTTTGATCAAACAGAGGAAAGAAAACTGGACAAAACAGGCAACGTATTAGCAAAAAATGTGGTCCATTTCAGCCAAAGCTACATAATGTTTTAGACCAGAAATTGGTATTTTCAATGAATTTATTGTCTAATAAATACAAACATAAATCTGGCTTTTTACTCATATGTTTCATGAAAGAAAAAAAGAGAGAAACACAGCTCAAACAACAAAGCAGCTCCATTGGACACAAAATGGTTCCCTGAAGAAGTCTGTTTTGTTTGGCTGCTTCACGTGAGATTAAAAAGACACTCAGCATTACAATGTTGAAAAAATCTGATTAGGAAAAATCTCTGGCACACTGTACACCTGCAACACCAGCGTTCCTTTATTAATGCAACGTTTGTGCGAAGTAAACCTTCTTTAACCTCTTAACTCCCGCCTGAACCGAGAGCATTTTCTCCAGTTCAGCTTTACCCAAATCCTGTAGGTCAGTGTAACGCCTCATTTGAAAGCTAAGATCTACAAAACTCATCTAAATGGATCTTTTTCCTCACGTCGTCAGATTTTTTTTCCCATCATTTTTTGGGGGTTTTCAACTCATTTTTTTTTTAACTTTTTTGTTAAATAGTAAATTTTTTGTCACTTTTTGTCACATTTGTCCTTTTGTTGTCAAATTTGTGTCAATTTTTTTGTCAAATTTTTGTCACATTTTCATCATTTTTTCAGCGTTTTTTGTCAATTTTTTTGTCAGTTTTTTGTCACATTTTTGTCATTTTTTCGTCTTTTTTATCACATTTTTGTCACATTTTTGTCATTTTTTTTGCCATTTTTTCGTAATTTTTTTGTCACATTTTTATCAAATTTTTGTCACATTTTTGTCATTTTTTCGTCTTTTTTTATCACATTTTTGTCATTTTTTCGTAATTTTTTTTGTCACATTTTTATCAATTTTTTTGTCACATTTTTGTCATTTTTTCGTCATTGTTTTAGTCTCAGTTTTGTCGCTATTTTCTCACCTTTTTTCCAGAAGCTTTTGGATTGGGGTAAAGCCAAACTGGAGAAAATGTTCTCGGTTCAGGGGTTAATTCCAGCTGGAAAAAAATAGCATAAAGGGTATGATGGTAACCGATATCTAACCCAGGCTTATATTTTAGTATGGAAAGAAAACATAAGGTCATGAATTTTTGTCATCATTTACACTTGTCTTCCAGAAGAGGGCGCCATCGCATCAGCAAAAGAAGAACAACAGAAAGGCGTTCAGCCAATCAGGAGGCGCCACTGAGTCACGTGACAAACTGAAAAGACCCTGCACCTTTAGCTCCACATGTTTGCTCCAGCCCATAATCTTCTACACTTCACGCATCTGCAAAAGTAAAGAGTTTTACAGACCGCTGCTCGCGCTACCTGGACGTTCTGGAGGCGTGGTTACGTCACGACGTCGTTTTCCAGCTGCGGAAAGTGAAGCCATCACTGGTCAACAAAACAACAACATGGGGTTTCAGAGAAAGAGAGGGTAAGCACAGAAACAGAACAGCAGAGTATTCTCTTCTATTGGACACTTATACAAGATACTAAGATACACAGGTTTTACTTCTTTTTTCAAATAATACTTTTCTTTGTGATCCAAAAAATACTATTCAAGTGTGATGAACATGAGAGGGAAATCATCGTTAAAAAGTGCATTTATTTCTGTTAAACTGTGACACTTATATATGATAAGCCTCACCAAAAGAAGTACATCAAGTATACTAGAACTGGAGATAGTACTTCCAGTTTACTTGTAATGTACAGTACTACCTAGTAAAGTTGACTAATGATTATACTAGTTGTTGTTTTTATTGATGAGCCTTAACAGAGCTTTACCCAAATCTAAAAGCTTCAAAGAAAACCAAAAATAACAAAAATTTGCAGGAAAAGCGACAAAAAGTGACAAAAACGTGATGAAAACATGAAAACAAAGCAACAGGAAAAAATCAATGAGAAACAAACAGAGACGTGACAAAAAAACGGCAAAAAAGAAAAAAAGACTAAAATATTTAGTCTTAATTTTAGTCAAAGTGATATTTTTGTGACTAAAATTGGACTAAAACTAAATTAAAAGTTTCTCATGAGACTAAAACTGTGACTAAAATGTCCAGATATTTTAGTCGACTAAAATCAGACTAAAATTGAATTACATTTTGGTCAAAAGACTAAAACTAAAACTAAACTAAAATATGTTGTCAAAATTAACACTAAACTGAAGATAGTGAACTTCCAGTTTACTTGTAATGTACAGCACTACCTAGTAAAGTTTAAGTTTACTAATGATTATACTAGTTGTTTTTATTTATGAAAATAAAAAATACATTTAAATAAATACATTTTGAATCAATTAAACATCTCAAAAGGACCTGAGGAAATGTGTGTTTTCATAAAGTATGAACTTGTGTGCAGCAGTGTTAATGTTGACGACATATTTTAATTTAGTCTCAGTCTTTTGACGAAAATGTAATTCAATTTTAGTCTAGTTTTAGTCGACTAAAATTACATGTAAATTTAGTCGACTAAATTTAAGACTAGTTGAGTGGACTTTGCATTGATAATATTCATCATAATCATGTTTAATGTTGTTCCTCTGCTTCATGTTTCTGCTCCACATGAACAAAGCTCAGAGCTGATCCTTTAAACATGATCTGAGGCTCTTTCAGACGCTCAATACAAGTTTGGATGATTTTAGTCTCTCCTTTTCATTTTTATTTAGTCTGATTTTAGTCGACTCAAATATCTGGACATTTTAGTCACAGTTTTAGTCTCATGAGAAACTTTTAATTTAGTTTTAGTCCAATTTTAGCCACAAAAATATCACTTTGACTGAAATTAAGACTCAATATTTTTAGTCGACGAAATTAACACTGAACTAAACTAAGAAAGAAGGTTACTTGAAGTATACAGTAAAGCATACTAAAGATAAAGTATACTCAAAGTGTACTAGAAGTTAAAAACTTAAAAGTATACTAATGAGTACTTTGAAGTATACTAGTGGGCCAATTTAGTCCCAAGTGTACTCAAACTAAAAGTAAACTTGGGAAAATAACATTATGTACTTAAACTTTAAAATATTCTTCTTTTAGGTAAGGGGGACTCATTACATGCAAAGTGAGATATGTATAGGCTTTTAGTTGGTATAATTTTGATTGTTATAATAAATGTTATTTATATTTCACTTTACATTTCAATGAAGCCTCAAAGTGCTACAACAGGAGAATAAAATCAGATAAAAACAAAAAGAACATTCACAGAGTCAAACAAAGCAGCAAACAGACAGATTAGTCAGAATAGGCCTTTTTAAATACATGTGTTTTCAGGCCTTTTTTAACCTCTTAACTCCCGCCTGAACCCAGAGGATCTTTTTCCTCACGTCAGATTTTTTTTTTTCCATCATTTTTTTGTTGGGGATTCAACTCATTTTTGTAACTTTTTTGTCACATTTTTGTCATTTTTTTGTCACATTTTTGTCATTTTTTTGTCACATTTTAGTCATTTTTTTGTTAAATTTTGTAATTTTTTTGTCAAATTTTGTAATTTTTTTGTCACAATTTTTTTTATTTTTTGGTTATTTTTTGTCATTTTTCTGTCCATTTTTTTTGTCATTTTTTTTGTCACATTTTTGTCATTTTTTCATCCATTTTTCGTCACTTTTTTGTCAATGTTTTCTCACATTTTTGTCATTTTTTTGTCACATTTTTGTCAAATTTTTATCACATTTTTGTCATTTTTTCGTCCATTTTTCGTCACTTTTTTGTCAATGTTTTCTCACATTTTTGTCTTTTTTTTGGTCAAATGTTTGTAATTTGTTTGTCAAATTTTAATCACATTTTTGTAATTTTTTTTGTCATTTTTTCGTCACTTTTTTGTCACATTTTTGTCATTTTTTAATTTTTTTTGTCAATTTTTTGTAATTTTTTTGTCACCTTTTTTTTATTTTTGGGTAATTTTTTGTCATTTTTCTGTCACATTTTTGTCAAATTTTTATCACATTTTTGTCACATTTTCGTCCATTTTTTGTCAATTTCTTGTGACATTTTTGTAATTTTTTTGTCACATTTTTATCACATTTTTGTAATTTTTTTGTCACATTTTGTCACATTTTTGTCATTTTTTTGGTCAGTTTTTCGCCCATTTTTGGTCCATTTTTTGTCAATGTTTTCTCACATTTTTGTCATTTTTTTGTCAATTTTTCGTCACTTTTTTCTCACATTTCCATCATTGTTTTCGTCTCAGTTCTGTCGCTATTTTCTCACCTTTTTTCCAGAAGCTTTTGGATTGGGGTAAAGCCAAACTGCAGAAAATGTGCTCGGTTCAGGTGGGAGTTAAGGGGTTAAAGGCCTCAACACTCTGGACTCAATTATGGCTCGACAGTTAGTTCATAAATCATCCTACAGATAATATAATCACTGCATTGTTGCCTTTCCCCTGCGTTCCTAACGGCGGCTTCATGTTCTGCTTTCAGCGTCTCCACTTTCTACTGTTTTGGAAAAGTAAGTACAAAAACCCGAACATGACTCGAGTTTATGGCCTGGAAATGAAACTCACTTTCCGCCTGTCTTCCCCCAAAGACCTGCAGATTTACAATAAACCATGACGTCATCATCAGGGCGTTCAGGAGGTATGCCGCGCCCGGTGCCGCCGCCGCCATGCCGAACGATGAGGAGTTCTGGCAAAACGTGTGCGGGACTCTGGGAGTGCCGAACAGCTACAAAAACCATAAAATCATCTTCAATACTGTTACGGTGAGTAGTAGTAGTAAGAAATAGATCCTTCTGTCTGTTTGAAATCACATCATCCTTTATATCTCCTGTGTTTTATCATTGGCAGAGGTGGAAGGGGCCGCCTGTGGCTGAAACAGGCCCTGAACCTGCAGAGACGGCGTCGAAAGGCAAGAGAAAAAAGGCTTCCCGTAAAGAAGAGTCAGATCTCAGCTGAAGATTAAAGGGATACTTCCGGATCTTTGACATGGGGCCTCATTTCCTAGTTTTCCAGAGTGTTGCTGAAGAGTTTCGTGGCGCTAGGCTAGTGCTAGGCTAGTGCATGTCTATGGTATCAGCTAGCCTGCATTAAAAACAGCCTGACCCGCTCCACACCTGAGGCAAATCACTTATAACAGGGGTTCTCAACCTGGGGGTCGGGACCCACTATGGGGTCGCCAGAGCATATAGATAAAATATATATGTTAATATTATTATTATGGTGTCGTAGCAAACATGCTGTTTTACCAGGGTGCCGTTATTTGTTCTAAATTTAATTCATTTTTGTTTTAGCCGTTGTTTTTTCTTTGTTTTTTAAGAGTTGTATAGTTTAACCTCTTAACTCCCGCCTGAACCGAGAGGATCTTTTTCCTCACGTCATCAGATGTGTTTTCCATCATTTTTTTGTTGGGTATTCAACTCATATTTGTAACATTTTTGTCCATTTTTTATCACATTTTTTGTCATTTTTTTAATCAATTTTTTGTCATTTTTTATATATTTTTTTTATCAATTTTTTGTCATTTTTTATCAATTTTGTGTCATTTTTTTTATCAAATTTTTGTCATTTTTTATCGATTTTTTGTCATTTTTTATCAATTTTTTGTCATTTTTTAATCCATTTTTTATCAATTTTTTGTCATTTTTTAATCAATTTTTTATCAATTTTTTGTCATTTTTTAATCAATTTTTTATCAATTTTTTATCAATTTTTTATCAATTTTTTTGTCATTTTTGATCAATTTTTTGTCATTTTTTAATCAATTTTTTATCAATTTTTCTTCATTTTTTAATAAATTTTTTATCAATTTTTTGTCATTTTTTTATCAATTTTTTATCAATTTTTTTGTCATTTTTGATCAATTTTTTGTCATTTTTTAATCAATTTTTTATCAATTTTTTGTCATTTTTGAATCTATTTTTAGTCATTTTATTTATCACATTTTTATCATTTTTTTGTAATTTTTTCGTCCATTTTTATCAATTTTTCATCATTTTTCGTCACATTTTTGTCAATTTTTCGTCACTTTTTTTTGTCAACGTTTTCTCACTTTTTCTCACATTTCCATCATTGTTTTCGTCTCAGTTCTGTCTCTATTTTCACACCTTTTTCCCAGAAGCTTTTGGATTGGGGTAAAGCCAAACTGGAGAAAATGTGCTCGGTTCAGGTGGGAGTTAAGGGGTTAATGTCTGACCCATGGTCTGACCCGGGTGGGGGTCACGATCCTAATTAACTGTTATAATGGGGGTCGCGGCTCCGAAAGGTTGAGAACCACTGACTTATAACACCAGACTAACCATATGAATGTCTGAGGAGACGTTACATGCGGTGTAAGTAATAAACACTTTTTTTCTGGGAGCTACTTCGTTGTGCGGAATTTTTTCTTTCTCTTCATCGTCTACTTTGGTCTTTGGACACTATTAAGAATGGAATAGTCTCTAGAGTAGTATAGTAAACTAGAGTCTTAGAATCTGTCATATTTACATCGCGACATTAAAAGGTTGTTTTAGGGGGAAAAAAACAACATTCTTTTTGTTTAAATACCTATTATTAACCTCTTAAAACCCGCTTGAACCGAGAGGATCTTTTTCCTCACGTTATTAGATTTTTTTTCCATAATTTTTTGTTGGGTTTTCAACTCATTTTTGTAACTTTTTCGTTATTTTTTTCGTCATTTTTTTTGTCATTTTTTGGTCAATTTTTTAATCAAATATTTATCACATTTTTGTATTTTTTTGTGTCAAATTTTCTCAAATTTTTGTCATTATTTGTCCAATTTTTGTAACTTTTTTGTCAAAGATTTATCACATTTTTGTCATTTTTTGCTACATTTTTATAATTTTCTGTCAATTTTTTATCACATTTTGTCATTTTTTTTGGTCACATTTTTGTCATTTTTTCATCGTTTTTTTGGACATTTTTGTGACATTTTTTCCACTTTTTCATCCATTTTTCGTCACTTTTTTGTCATTGTTTTCGTCTCAGTTTTGTCGCTATTTTCACACCTTTTTTCCAGAAGCTTTTGGATTGGGGTAAAGCCAAACTGGAGAAAAAGGTGCTCGGTTCAGGTGGGAGTTAGGTATTTACACACAAAAAAAAAGTTATTGTTGTACCTACTGTCTCTCTAAATGAACCTTTAAACATTTTTTGAAACAAAAAGACAATAAATGTAATAAAAGAAAAGAGGAACTTTGTAGATGTTCATTAATGTGCACTGTCCATATCAAATAATAATAATTTTCTATAAACTGTCAGGATTTAGTCTTTGGCTTGTGAAGCAAACATTTGTTCGGCCATTTTAAAATAGACTTAATATGAATAATAAAGTGATTGGTGGGGGTGTCATGGTGACCACCTCACAAACTAGTAAAAGGTTTGGTGGTCTTTGGGAGAGCGACTTCTCAGAAAGTTTTATTCATTTATTCATGGAGTATATTTTCCATGTAGATCTGTCTGGTGTTATGGTGGAACATTATTATGATGATTATGATGATTATGATGATTATGATGATTATGATGTAAGACTAACACTGGGGCAAAGCTTGAAATGTTTCGTTTGTGCAGCACAGGTGGTCACACTATTCACTAAATACTGTTACTCGTTACTCTTGAGTAAATATTCTCTGCTTAACCTCTTAACTCCCGCCTGAACCGAGAGCATTTTCCCCAGTTTAGCTTTACCCAAATCCTGTAGGCCAGTGTAACACCTCATTTGAAAGCTAAGATCTACAAAACTCATCTGAATGGATCTTTTTCCTCACGTCATCTGATTTTTTTCCATCTTGTTTGGGGGGTATTCAACAATTTTGTAGCTTTTTTGTCATTTTTTAAATAATTTTTTGTCGCATTTTGTCACATTTTTTGGTCATTTTTTGTCATATTTTTTGTTTTGTTTTTTATAAATTTTTTTTCATTTTTTGTCACATTTTAGTCATTTTTTTGGACAATTTTTTGTCACATTTTTTGTCTTTTTAAATAATTTTTTTGTCATTTTTTAAAAAAAAAAATCACATTTTTTGTCTTTTTTTTTAATCAATTTTTTGTCACATTTTTTGTCACATTTTTGTCATTTTTTAATCAATTTTTTGTCACATTTTTTGTCTTTTTTAAATATTTTTTTTGTCATTTTTTGTCATTTTTTGTCGTTTTTTCACATTTTTTGTCTTTTTTTTAATCAACTTTTTGTCATTTTTTGTCATTTTTTCTCACATTTTTAGTCTTTTTTTAATCAATTTTTTGTCATTTTTTGTCATTTTTTTCTCATTTTTTGTTTTTTTTAATCAATTTTTTGTCATTTTTTGTCACATTTTTGTTTCATCTTTTGTCATTTTTTCATCACTTTTTTGTCAATGTTTTCTCACTTTTTTGTCACATCTTCATCATTGTTTTCATCTCAGTTCTGTCGCCATCTCCACACCTTTTTTCCAGCACCTTTTGGATTGGGGTAAAGCCAAACCGGAGAAAACGCGCTCGGTTCAGGTGGGAGTTAAGGGCTTAAAATGGAATAGAGCTTTATGAATGAAACAAGTCAGCATATACTTACCGTCATCTTCCGGAAGAGGGCGCTGCCGCATCACCAGAGCATCATGTGATTCCACCAACCAATCAGGAGGCGCCACCGAGTCACGTGCCAAAACTGCAGCAGATTTGAATCGGGGGCAGTGTTTTCGTCTCCTCCGAGCACAAAATAACGATTATCAGAAACATAACCGCCTCAGGTTCGTATTTACGGATTTAAACGAAGTCCTCGCAGCTTCACGCGCTTGTTCTTTGGAAACCGCGTTAAAAAGCGGTGATTTTTAGGCGTTACTGAGCTAGCTAACCGTCAGTCTCCCCGTTAGCCGTCATGCTAACTTCAAATCTTTCTGACTTTTTGCACACAGATGAAATAGCGAACGACATTGTGGGTAAATGTCAGAATTTAATGTAGATTTGTTTATCCCACAGCCTGGACTGGGTCAGAGAAGAAGCAGAAGCAGCATGGACCGCGGAGCTAACACGAACAGCGGTGAGTTTGTTTGTGACAATCCTTCAAAGTGTAACAAACCTTCATCTGTGTGTTTTGTCTTGTTTAGATGTGGTTTTTCTGACGGATGAAAAGTTTGACTTTGACGTGTCTCTGTCACCGGCCAGGTCAGTGAGCAACGCCTCTTCTCATGATGAATTCAAGTGTCATTAAAGTAAACTTTGTGTGAGAATCAGGTGTTAAAAGAGGATCCTGTGTCAGTGTAATGGCGTCTCTGCCCTTAGAGCCAAAACTAACAAAGCAGAAATACAGTTTTGTACAGTAGAGTCCAGAGTTCAGAGTTATTGGGTTTGTTCCTGCCAGATTTCCTGTACTCATCAACATTGTATTTGTAAACAAAGTAAGAGTGGATGCCCAGGCTCAATTTCTAGAATATTTTTCTCATCATAAAACAAGAAAGAAACACTAAATTTATGCAAATAAAAAGCTAGAATTAAGCAAAATGTCAGCAGTGAAAATAGCAACAAAACAAGGATGAAAATGTGAAAAAAGTGAGAAAAAATTGACAAAAAAATGACAAAAAGTGACAAAAAAATGACAAAAAAGTGACAAAAAAATGACAAAAAATTGACAAAAAAATGACAAAAAAAAATGACAAAAATTGACAAAAAAGTGACAAAAAAAAATTCTGCCAATGGGGTCAGCATTTTTTTCTTGCTAAGAATTCTTATTTCTTATTTCGTTTGTTTGTTTGTTTGTTTGTTTGTTTGTTTGTTAACTTTATTGTCCCCGTAGGGAAATTTGTTTCATTTCATGTTTTTCTTATCATAAACCAAGAAAGAAACTCTAAATTTAAGCAAATAATAAGCTAGAATTAAGCAAAATGTCCTCAGAAAAATAGCAGTGAAAATAGCAACAAAACTGAGACGAAAACAAGGATGAAAATGTGAAAAATTGACAAAAAGCGACAAAAAAAATGACGAAAAAGTGACAAAAAAAATGACAAAAAGTGACAAAAAAATATGACACAAATTGACAAAAAATGGAGGGGAAAACAAGACATTCTGCCAATGGGGTCAGCGGGGTTTTTTTCTTGCTAAGAATTCTTATTTCCAGAATATTTTTCTCATCATAAAACAAGAAAGAAACACTAAATTTAAGCAAATAAATAAAGCTAGAATTAAGCAAAATGTCCTCAGAAAAATAGCAGTGAAAATAGCAACAAAACTGAGACGAAAACAAGGATGAAAATGTGAAAAAAGTGAGAAAAAATTGACAAAAAATGGACCAAAAAAAAAGACAAAAATTTACAAACAATGGAAGGGAAAACATCTTAAAACAAGGCATTTTGTTTCGTTTTAAGGAAAAAGTTCTGCCAATGGTGTCAGCATTTTCTTCTTGCTAAGAATTCTTATTTCTAGAATATTTTTCTCATCATAAAACAAGAAAGAAACACTAAATTTAAGCAAATAAAAAGCTAGAATTAAACAAAATGTCCTCAGAAAAATAGCAGTGAAAATGGCAACAAAACTGAGACGAAAACAAGGATGAAAATGTGAAAAAAGTGAGAAAAAAATTGAGAAAAATGGTCAAAAAATGGACAAAAAGTGACAAAAAAATTGGCCAAAAAATGACCAAAAAGTGACAAAAATGGAAGGGAAAACATCTTAAAACTAGACATTTTGTTTCGTTTTAAGGAAAAAATTCTGCCAATGGGGTCAGTGTTTTCTTCTTGCTAAGAATTCTTTTTTCTAGAATATTTTTCTCATCATAAAACACGAAAGAAACACTAAATTTAAGCAAATAAATAACTAGAATTAAGCAAAATGTCCTCAGAAAAATAGCAGTGAAAATAGCAACAAAACTGAGACGAAAACAAGGATGAAAATGTGAAAAATTGTCAAAAAATGGACAAAAAGTAAACAAAAAAAATTGACAAAAAGTGACAAAAAATGGAAGGGAAAAACATCTTAAAACAAGACATTTTGTTTCGTTTTAAGGAAAAAATTCTGCCAATGGGGTCAGCATTATTTTCTTGCTAAGAATTCTGATTTTTAGAATATTTTTCTCATCATAAAACAAGAAAGAAACACTAAATTTATGCAAATAAAGCTGAAATTAAGCAAAATGTCTCAGAAAATTGAATAATTTAAGGAAAACATTCTTATTTAGTGAAAAATTGTGGATATTTTACTTAAATGTTGCTTGATTTAAGTAAAATGTTCTAAATTTAACACATTTTTGAGCAAAATGTTCTTAATAAGTACTAATATGTAAGGTAATACTGTCCGCGTCCATGATGTGGAGCCAGGCTGATGGTCAGAATCACCTGCTGGAGGATTCACCTATTGTACATGTTTTTAGTGGCAGACACGGGGAGAACATGCTCCACACAGAAAGGCCTCGTCCTGGTGGGAATCGAACCCAGGACCTTCGAGCTGTGAAGCTGAGGCTCTAACCGCTGTGCCACCGAGCCGCCCACTTTAAAGAATGGAATGTTTTATCTCTCTGTGAGAAGCAGTTCTTACATTAATTCCTTTGTCTAAAACTGAAGAAGATTCAAAAAGTTTTTCTTTCTTGTTACAAGAAAAGTGAGCATGTTTTTTGGCAAATTTATCTGAACAAGAAATGGCTAGATTTTAATTCCTAAATTAATTCCTAGATTTTTTTTCTCAATAAAACTTTGCTTTTTAGGGAAAAAATAAACTTATTTCTTAAAGTAAGACATTTTTTACTTGCTTAGAATCCTCTTTTTGCACTGTCGTGGGCCTCCTATACTAATCTAAACTTTCTGAATGAAGCTGAATCATAACGGGACAACACTGGCTCACTTGGTTAGAGTGTTTGTCTTTGGATCCAAAGGTCAATGGTTTGAATCCCAGGTGGTGTTTTTGGGCAAGACACTTAACCCGGCGTGCCTGTGTGTGAGTGAGTAAAAGGTTATGGTCCGTCAGTCTGCCCCGGCCTGGCTTGTTCTGGAGTAAATTAACCCCTTAACTCCCACCTGAACCGAGCACATTTTCTATCCAAAAGCTTCTGGAAAATAGCAACAAAACTGAGACGAAAACAAGGATGAAAATGTGAAAAAAGTGACAAAAAATGTACAAAAAAAGACAAAAAAAGACAAAAATTTGACGGAAAAAAAATTCGAAAATTTGACAAAGTCACGAAAACCTTTTTTTTTATTAATTTATGTATTTTTCCCTATTATTTTCTATGTTTTTATTTTTCTATTTTTAGTTAATTTCCTTTTTTTTCCTTTTTCTTTTTTGTTCTTCTTTTTTTTAATCTTTTTTCTTCTTTTTTTATATTGTTCTTTTTCTTTTTGTTACCCTTTTATCCCTTTTTTTGGTTTCTTTTTTTTTTCTTTTGTTCTTTTTTTCTTCTTTGTTTTTTTTTTTTTTGTGTATTTAAAAAAAAAACAGTTATTCTCTTTTTTTTCTTTTTGTTTTCTTTTTTTCCTTTCTTCTTTGTTCTTTTTTTTCTTCTTTTTCTTTTTTTCTTCTTTTTCTTTTCTTTTTTTTCTTCTTTTTTTTCTTTTTCTTTTTTCTTTTTCTTTTTCTCAATGAAAAACACCTAAAACAATAGAGGAACAAAGTGTGGTTTGCCTTGAGAGACTCACCTCCTCTCAGGCTTTACAGGGAGTAGGGACATGTCCTGGAGATGTTGACTAAAGATTTTATTGCCAATTCATTGATGAGTGTTAGCTGTAGAGCGAGGGGTGGAAGCACAGGGATGGGAGGAAGTTCAGCTTTCTGATAACCTGGTGGATAAATCTGTTCTTCAGTCGACTGGACCTGACCCGTGGATTTCGCAACCAAATATAAGATTTACATCGGCTTCTCATCCAAATTCATTCTTCCATCACTCACTGCAAAAAATGAACTTTTCTGTCTTTAGCCGGTCATTAGGAGCTTGTTTTTGAAATTGCAGAGAAGTTTAAAGGTTCGAGAGTGAATCACATCATGCGCAAAAATACAAATTTGTCACTGCGTTTTCCTAGAACCATCCACCCTGATTTGTGTCCCTGTTTTTCCAGCTCCGCGGGGGAGGACCTGGACGATGAGGTGTTTGTGGGACCCGTGGGCCACAGAGAGCGCTGCCTTTCTGTGAACGTCGTGTCTCGGGTGGAAAGCTGCTGCGTCCGCTCGAGCTGGAGCCCTCTGTCCGGAGACCAGCTCGACGCCATCTGCGAAGAAGCCCAGAAAGTGGCCACTCAGCTCCAGAGTTCAGAGCAGCCCGAATCCGAGAACACTGACCCGAACTGCGCCACTTTACAAAAGAATGAGTTCGTTAACGCTTCAGAGGCCGAGCTGAGCGTGCTCTGTGGCCCGCCTCCGACTGTGCTGAGCCCCATCAAGAGGCAGACGTTTTGCGTGCGGGACAGTCCTTTGAAAGAGCTGCCACCCGCATTCCAAAAGCAGATTTTAAAAGCCCGTTGCCCCAGAACAAGCGTAGGAAGTCGGACGAGTTGCAGACCCGCCGGAAGGCCGCAAACCACCCAGCATCCTGTCGCTTCCAGGCCCACGAAGAGCAGCTCCAGTCCGGTCACGGCGGTGAAAGCTCAGGCCAGGGTGTCGCTCAGAGGCAGGAGCTCAATGGGAGTGAGCGTCTTACCCAGCCGACCCACAGCGCCCAAAGCTCCTCAATCCAGCCACAGAAACCCGGCTGACAGGAGCAGACTGCAGCCGCCCAGTAAGGCAAGTAACGGTCACTGCACAACACGGCGGGACAGCCTCGTTTATATACGGGGCAGTAAAGATCATTAAGAGTCTTTGAATTCGGGCGTTCTGCTCTCCCAAAATTCCACCCGATGGGCGGGGGGAGCGATAAAAAAAAACATCCGTCGTTGCCTATTTCACTTCCGGTTGATTTAATGTAAAGGTGAATATGGTTCACAAGCGACTGACAGGGCCTGAATTGCGTGAAAGGTTGAAGAGAAAGGGTGTTTCGAGTGTGGGGAAACTAAAGGAGGAATTGTTGTTGCGAGTTGAAGGAGCGGATGGTGTTTATGAAGATTTAGAAGAAGATGAGAGCGAGCAGAGCGAACGAAAAGGTCTGTGTGTGAGTGAAAGACGGAGACAATGTGAATGAAGTTCAGCTGAGAGGGAAGAATGTGATGATGTGATGATGAATGATCTTCAACTATATCTATACACACGATCTGCACAAGGATCTCCCCAGTATTTAAGCTCATGTCCAGCCCATACGTCAGAATAAAGGACTGTTATTTGTGCCAGTGGACAATGGTTATTCCAGGTTAGCCCCGTTAGCTTAGCCCCGTTAGCTTGTTACAATCGCCTACAGCTCATTGTTGATGAAAAGTCTGCAATAAACCACAAATGCATCAAGCCCGGCTCAGTGTGTGATCATCTCAAAGGCTGCTTTATAAAGTTACTGCTTTATTTACGTTATTATTGCATAATACTTGTTTTCACCGGATCTATGCGCTGCTAAGGAGCTAGTTAGCTCCGGGCGAGCGGTTAGCAGCTCGGCTACGGACTTATTTTCTGACATGGCTGATGTTCTCACGGTGAAAACACAGACACGATAAAGTTGTTTTGGGCAGAGAGATAATCAGAGGCTGTCAGTGCTTTTTACTACAGTCTCCCAGGGACGGCTCACAGACCCCTGGGTTTGTTATCCGGCCCGGCCTTCGGGGCTCCGAGCCGGGCGGGGACCGTACAGCGGGGCTAAAAGTGTCCGCTGAAGGCAGGAGGGGGGGCGGGAGGTACGAGCCCCAAATGTAGGGAGTCGGAACAGTCGAAGTCTGCATCATAAAATATCAGCTACAGGATTGTATTCCTCTCATAGCAGAAGATGAAGCAGCAGAGCGAACGAAAACGCTCCAGCAGAACCGGAACTTGCGAAGACTATCTGTCACCCATAATGCACCGCAAAATTCAGTCGCTCCCCCGCCCATCGGATGAAATTTTGGGAGAGCAGAACGCCCGAATTAAAGCCTTGGCTGTCATTGAGTTGGATTTAGTCTGGCATATCTAAATTTGTTGGAAAAATAACAACATTTTTCAAATCTGTTTACTGCTTAACCTCTTAACTCCCGCCTGAACCGAGAGGATCTTTTTCCTCACGTCATCAGATTTTTTTTCCATCATTTTTTTGTTGGGTATTCAACTCATTTTTGTAACTTTTTTGGTCATTTTTTGTCACATTTTGGTCATTTTTTAGTAATTTTTCATCAATTTTTCGTCATTTTTTTGTCACATTTCCATCATTTTTTTCGTCTCAGTTTTGTTGCTATTTTCACAGTTTTTTTCCAGAAGCTTTTGGATTGGGGTAAAGCCAAACTGGAGAAAATGTGCTCGGTTCAGGTGGGATGCAAGATGCAAGTTGGCCATGTTTTGCTCCTCATATCTGTAACTGCAGCCTCTATATTAAGCTCGGGCATGACGGCACTTCGGACCTGAAGTAACAACTTTTAGAACGACAGTGCAGGATTTTAGAGGCAGTTGTGGTGAACAGGTCTGGGTTCATTCTACACTTTAGGACATGGCTGGAACATGTAGGAGGAGGAAAACACATTTTAAAACTCTGTATAGTCCCTTTAAGTTCTGCACGAAAAAAGCCTTAACCCTAAAACACATTTCACAACAGTTCTGTCAAAAACTGTGCACAACTTTTTGCTCAAGTTGTATCCAAACTCCCTCTCATTCCTGTTTGCTGGAATGTGTGCGAATCTGACTGTTTGGCATCAAAATGGCTTTTGAGAAAACTAGCTTTACACTCGTGGTTTGAAAGATGCGTGGTGTTTCTGGCTCTTCACATATTTTTACTACTTTCAGGCCAAATGTCCACATTCTGTCATGTTTTTCAGCCAATGACAATAAACACAAAACTAAATCATGCTTGGAGGAGAGAGTAACAGGCCAAAAAAATACATCACAGTTTTCTGAGAGCCAGGAGGGTTACACGTTTAAGTTAACCCTGAACCGAGCACATTTTCTCCAGCTTGGCTTTACCCCAATCCAAAAGCTTCTGGAAAAAAGCAACAAAACTGAGACGAAAACAATGATGGAAATGTGACAAAAAAGCGAGAAAACATTGACAAAAAAGTGACGAAAAATGTATGAAAAAGTGGCAAAAATGTCACAAGAAATTGACAAAAAAGTTACATAAATTTGACAAAAAATTTATTTAAAAAAATGTGACAAAAAATGACAAAAAAGTTACAAAAATGAGTTGAATACCCAACAACGGTTGTCACATTTTTGTTGAATTTTTGCCACATTTTTCTTGAATTTTTGCCACATTTTTGTCGAATTTTTGTCACATTTTTGTCGAATTTTTGTCACATTTTTGTTGAATTTTTGTCACATTTTTGTAGAATTTTTTGCCACATTTTTGTCACATTTTTGTCACATTTTTGTTGAATTTTTTGTCACATTTTTTTCACATTTTTGTCGAATTTTTGACACATTTTTGTTGAATTTTTGACACATTTTTGTTGAATTTTTTGCCACATTTTTGTCACATTTTTGTTGAATTTTTGACACATTTTTGTTGAATTTTTGTCACATTTTTGTTGAATATTTGTCACATTTTTGTCTAATTTTTGTTGAATTTTTGACACATTTTTGTCTAATTTTTGTCACTCTTTGGTTGAACTTTTGTCACATTTTTATTGCGTTTCCATCCTTGCTTTCTTCTTTTTTTTGTGTGGCTATTTTAGTGTTTTTTCCCCAGAAGCTTTCTGATTGGGGTAAAGCCAAACTGGAGAAAATGGGATCCGTTCAGGTGGGAGTTAAGAGGTTAGGTTATGGCTCTAAAACACTAAACTTAGTCTTATTGAGTAGAAAAGCCTTTAACGTCACCGGCTGCTTTTCTGTAACGCAGTTGTCGACCAGTTGGCGGCGCAGTCCGGCCTCCAGCAGGAACGGCTCGTGCGAGGATCTTCTGTCGGACTCGGCGAGCGTCGCATCTGACGTCAGCGACTGCTCCCTCAACTCCAACAGCTCTTTAGGCAAACACGCCCTGGCTCCGCCCACAAAGGTGAGGTCGTCCCGGCGAGTGTGGGGGATGTCAGGAATATCACGCTCATCTTTTTTCCTCTTGTGTGAAACCAGAGTCAGGGCGTTCGGACGCGCTCGGGAGTGAAGCCGCCTTCTGAAGGCAGCAGACCCAAGACCTCCTCTTCCTCCTCATCCGTGTCCAGCTTCAACTCCAGCTACTCCCAGTCTCCGGCCAACAAAGGTGCGCTCATCCATCCTGAAGAAGCAAATACAAATCTGGTCAGAGATTTAGAAACCAAAAAGTGACAAAAATTCAACAGAAAAGTGACAAAAATTCAACAAAAATCTGACAAAAATTCAACAGAAAAGTGACAAAAATTCAACAAAAATCTGACAAAATTCAACAAAAATGGGACAAAAATTCAACAAAAAAGTGACAAAAATCTGACAAAAATTCTACAAAAATCTGACAAAAATTCAACAGAAATGTGACAAAAATGTGACAAAAATTCAACAAAAAAGTGACAAAAATTCAACAAAAATGTGACAAAAATTCAGCAAAAATGTGACAAAAATTCAACAAAAATGTGACAAAAATTCAACAAAAAAGTGACAAAAATTCAAAAGAAAAGTGACAAAAATTTGACAAAAATTCAACAAAAATGTGACAAAAATTCAACAAAAAAGTGACAAAGAACAAAGCATAAAAAAGGTGACACAACACAGCAACAATGCAAAGAAAAAGATCAGTTTTGTGGGTCTTAGCTTTCAAATGAGGTGTTACACATTCGTTTTCGGCGGGTGGTAAGAGGTTAAATAAGATTCAAACTGGCATTAAATCTTAAATCCGTGTCCAGCTTCAACTCCAGCTACTCCCAGTCTCCGGCCAACAAAGGTGCGCTCATCCATCCTGAAGAAGCAAATACAAATCTGGTCAGATTTAGAAACCGCAAATTAGCCTATGGAGTAGGGCTGTGCAATTAATCGAAATTATATTACGATTTCGATTACAACAGTAAACGATCACAAAATTAGCATATTTTTTTTCTATATTTAAAAAAAAAAACATTTTTTTTTCTTTGGCAATTTTTTTTTGTAAAGCAGACTTGCATTTTTTCAGGCCGCTGGGATTATTTTCCCTTCGCTTTTCTCGTGCCACGGCTCATGCTTTTGCCTCACATAAAAACAAACGGCGCTGTGTGATGATGTCATCAGGCCGCGCTGCTCAGTTTACTTGCGCAGGTGTGAGGGCCGGCCAGCAGGGGGCAGGTGTGAAACAGGGACCTCTCTTTAATCAAGGCGTACTTGAAATCATTTGTACTTTTATGACTGTTCAGAAAACATTAAGTGCAGTGTTTTGATTAATAAATAAATAAAATCAAGATAGACTTTTTTTTAAAGGCAACAAATAATCGTTTGAATAATCGTGATTTCAATTATGACAAAAATAATCGTGATTATTATTTTTTCAATAATCGAGCAGCTCTAGTTCATATTGTGGAAAAGTAGCTCGTCAGGTGAATAAAGGTTGGAGACCCCTGGCCTTTACCCACCTCCAACCCTTCTCAGATATAGAGTTTATTTGTCAAATATAACATCAATAAATTGGCTTCAGCTCCATCTTAAAGTGACACCACCACCACCTCCTCCATGACCAGGTTCTCTCGTCTCTCGTGCAGGTAGACGGAGTTCTTCTCAGACCTCGCTCTCCTCGATGCCTCAGACCAAACCGGCCCTGACCCAGAAGCGTCGCTCTGTGGCCGTTCAGCCGCCGAACCCGCCCCTCGCCGCAGCGGGACGGAGGTCACTGAGCGCCCAACCCCGAAAGCCCTCAAACCCCACCCCCCTGACCCACAAGAACTCAAACCCCACCCCCCTGAGGAGACCCGCGTCCCCCGCTCAAACCCCCGTACGCAGGGGCTCGGAGCAGACCGGCCCCCACGCAGCAAAGATCCACATCAGCGGAGCCAAGAGCAAAGCCAAACCACAGGCCCTGGTGCTGCCCACTCCCAACGGGGCGCTGCGAGGTGGGTGGATGCAGCGTACTGTAACTTTAAAGCAAAACAATCATGAGAACGTTCACTTTAATGAGCCTCTACAGAAACATATGCTTTACATGTAAGAGATTTCGAACTGTGCTGCTTCTGTTTTGTTTTTAATTGCCTTTTTATGACTCAGAAAAGAGCGATATTTCATGTATGTCTGATTAAACATTGTATTTGAATTGAAAGGATAATTGTTGAAAAGATTCTGTGGTGATTATTTTCCAGGTTCCTCGACTCCAGACGCCTCAAACATGATGAAACCGAAGAGGCTGATGTCTGTCAGATCTGTCGACAGGTGAACTTTTTACTTAACACTTTGTAATAATGAAGAAGAATTATAGGGCCTTTAATAACAAAGAATGAAAGAGGAAGATATTTAACCTCTTAACCCCTTAACCCCCGCCTGAACCGAGCACATTTTTCTCCAGTTTGGCTTTACCCCAATCCAAAAGTTTCTGGAAAAAAGGTGAGAAAATAGCAACAAAACTGAGACGAAAACAATGATGGAAATGTGACAAAAAAGTGATGAAAAATGTATGAAAAAATGACAAAAAATTGACGAAAAAATTACAAAAAAATGTCAATGTGACGAAAAATTGACGAAAAAATGACAAAAATGTGACAAAAAAATGACAAAAATGTGATAAAAAATGACAAAAATGTGATAAAAAAATGACAAAAATGTGATAAAAAAATGACAAAAATGTGATAAAAAAAAATGACAAAAATGTGACAAAAAAAGCTACAAAAATGAGTTGAAAACCCAACAAAAAAATGACAAAAATTAGACAAAAAAGTGACAAAAAAATGACAAAAATGTGACAAAAAAATGACAAAAATGTGATAAAAAATGTGACAAAAAAATGACAAAAATGTGATAAAAATGTGACAAAAAAATGACAAGAATGTGATAAAAAATGTGACAAAAAAATGACAAAAATGTGACAAAAAAATGACAAAAATGTGACAAATGTGACAAAAAAATGACAAAAATGTGACAAAAAAATGACAAAAATGTGACAAAAAATTTACGAAAAAATGACAAAAATGTGACAAAAAAATGACAAAAGTGATAAAAAATGTGACAAAAAAATGACAAAAATGTGACAAAAAATGACAAAAATGTGATAAAAAAAATTACAAAAAATGACAAAAAAATGACAAAAAATGACAAAAATGTGACAAAAAAATGACAAAAATGTGATAAAAAAATGACAAAAATGTGACAAAAAAATGACAAAAATGTGATTAAAAAAAATGACAAAAATGTGACAAAAAAAGCTACAAAATGAGTTGAAAACCCAACAAAAAAATGACAAAAATTAGACAAAAAAGTGACAAAAAAATGACAAAAATGTGACAAAAAAATGACAAAAATGTGATAAAAAATGTGACAAAAAAATGACAAAAATGTGATAAAAATGTGACAAAAAAATGACAAGAATGTGATAAAAAATGTGACAAAAAAATGACAAAAATGTGACAAAAAAATGACAAAAATGTGACAAATGTGACAAAAAAATGACAAAAATGTGACAAAAAAATGACAAAAATGTGACAAAAAATTTACGAAAAAATGACAAAAATGTGACAAAAAAATGACAAAAATGTGATAAAAAATGTGACAAAAAAATGACAAAAATGTGACAAAAAAATGACAAGAATGTGATAAAAAAATGACAAAAATGTGACAAAAAATGACAAAAATGTGATAAAAAAATGACAAAAAAATGACAAAAAAATGACAAAAAATGACAAAAATGTGACAAAAAAATGACAAAATGTGACAAAAAAGTTACAAAAATGAGTTGAATACCCAACAAAAAAATGACAAAAAAAAATCTGATGACGTGAGGAAAAAGATCCTCTCGGTTCAGGTTCCTTTACCTCCTCATTTGAAAGCTAAGACCCGCAAAACTGATGTAAACGGATTGTTTTCCTCACTTTTGTTATGTTTTGTCGGTTTTCGCTGTGTTTTCATCCTATTTTGTTGCTGTTTTGACGCTTTGTTCAAGGCGTTTTTAGATTTGGGTAAAGAAAATGCACTGTTTAATCATAATAACAATGCAAAATGCTAGAAAACTAACCTGAAACTTCATGAAAATCCGGTCCAGTGCCTTTAATTCTAACAGTGATCCGTAAACTGCTCTCCACAGTCTCCCTCCGAAGCCTGCTCTCTCCACGCCCTCTGGTGGCAGCAGCGGTGCACTACAGCTGAAAGCCCGCAGACCCTCAGCGCTGCCCACTCCTCTGAGGTCCAGACCCTCGGGAATCCCTCAGGCCACGCCCACCAGGCAGATCCGCCCCGTCAGAGCGCCGCCCACCCCCAGCGCCGCCCCTAACAGGTAAAACGCTGTCGCAACCGCATCACTAAAGCAGATGTTCTCCCCAGAGAGAGAGAGAACATCTGCTGAGACTCAGATCCCAGGTTTTGCAAAGGACTGGTGGTAAATAGTTTCTTGTAGCAGGCTCATATTCAGCTCAACGGGTTTTAAATTATGATGTTCCCTCATGTGTTGTTTTGTTTGATCCGTGCATGATTTTTGTGTAATCTTTGTCTGTCCTGAGTGCAAAAGCTGGCCCTATGCCTCGTCTAAACCTTGATCTGAAAGCCACAATCTCCTCGTTCCTCACCAGTGAAGGCTCATCTTATCTGCCTTTGCACCGCTCAGATTCTTGTGCATTTTACGCCCAGTCAAGGCAGGGTGAGAGACGGAGGTTCAGCGTCTTCCACAGCCAGCCCGTGGAGGCCGTTCCTGCTGCTTAGATCTTTTCCGAAACCACTTCCTCCTCCCTTTTCCTGCCCACTTCCACCAATTCCTCTGTGAAGGCACTTTCAGTAGAGACTTGGAGCTGTGGCTTTCAGACAGACTTACGGACCACAGTGGATCATAGTGGACCACAGTGGACCATAGTGGACCACAGTGGACAGGGGGACGGCAGGACCTGGGATCTGCCTGACACAGACACCGCCACATTTTAAATCAATTATATTCGTCTTGAAATCGCAGGGAAAAGTTTCAAAACGGTGTTGATGTTAAAGGAACAGGCCAGCGTTTTTCCACACTGAGATATGTTCTTACCTGAGCTGTGACGAGTTCTTTAGGACCTGTCTGATCTTCAGTCACGTAAACACAGCGCAGACGGCGTTAGCATTTAGCCTCTCCCTCTCTCCTCTATAGCTCCTCTACTAACAGGATGAGCCTTTGGTGCAGAAACAACTGAAGTTTAAGCCACTTGACAGTAACAAAGATAAAAAGCTGTGTCAGGGACGATTTGATCCCGACTTGTTCATAAAGGAAAGGGCAGCGGGAACAAAGCTTTTCTTAAAACGGTTCCTGTGGCTTATTGGCATCAAAAACCGACGCCCAGACGGAAACAATCGAAACTCTGAATGCAAAGGCTGCTCAGGGTCTTTACGAGGCTTCATCCTCTCCGTCTGTCCTGCAGAAAGTCCAAACTGGTCTGAGGCCGAGGACTTTACTTGACCACTTGACCAGATGATTCAGGGCGTTTCTGTTTCTAACAGAAGAGCTCCCGTACCAGGCGACCAGGCAGAGCTCGGGTCGCTTCGATAGAAAAGTGTCATCACAGTTTAATCTACATGAAAGAAAGACAGTTTCCGAATACAATACAGTCGTCGGTGACCCTTTATACAAACAGCAGCACAGTTTTCATTAAATTCAGTTTGCAATCTGTAATTGTTCCAAGATACCTGTGGGACTCCACACACTCCACTTTATATATGTTACAACATGTGGGAGAGCGCTCTTCCTGAAGTCGATGATCATAAGAGAAGATAAGACTCATCACACAATATGAATGCTGTATTGTTCAATTATTCTACCTTATTTTGATTGTGTAGAAATCTGGGGTAATGCATATCTTAGCAACATAATGCCTTTATTTCTATTACAGAAAAGAGCCATTGTATTATTTTCACAGCAGGATTTAGAGACCACACAAAGCCACTCTTCATCAGGTCAGGATTATTCAAATTTAAAGACATTGTAGAAGAAACTCTATTAGTGATGTTACCAAACACACACACACACGAAAACCAAGCAATTTTCAGAAAAACACAATAATAAAGAGTGCAGTTCATCGTGCACTGAAGTGTTGTTGTGATCTTCTTGTGAGGTGTCCCCCCCATGGGAAAATGTACACAAAGCTGACCTGTCTGGTCTGGTGATCAACCATAAAACTGCCTCAGTGTTTATGGGTTTCATGTCTGGCTTGGCGAGTGTCTCCTCTCCCAGTTTGCTTTTCTGGGAGGAGGGTCCACAAAGGAGGGAAAACTGGGAGTGAAGGAGGGTCCACAAAGGAGGGATAACTGGGAGTGAAGGAGGGTCCACAAAGGAGGGATAACTGGGAGTGAAGGAGGGTCCACAAAGGAGGGATAACTGGGAGTGAAGGAGGGTCCACAAAGGAGGGAAAACTGGGAGTGAAGGAGTGCGAAACTTCAGACTCTGTCAGTCTCACTCATGTGTTCACACATGTTTGATCATTTATTCAGTTTTTCCACAAATCATCCTTTTCTACTGCTCATAATAAATCACCAAAGACAAACTGTTTGATCTGGTAGCAGTAGTAGTAGTATAAAAATATGAGTAAAAAAAATAAAAATAAAAATTAAAAAAAATAAGTTAAAAAAATACAAAAGTTGAAAAATAAAAAGTTTAAAAAAATAAAAAGTAAAAAAATAAAAAGTAAAAAAAATAAAACATTAAAAAAAAAAAAACATTTAAAAAATAAAAAGTAAAAAAATAAAAAGTTAAAAAAATACAAAGTAAAAATAATAAAAGGTACAAATTAACAAAAAGTCCAAATAATAAACATATTAAACATATTGAATAAAAATCATAAAAATAATGATGAAAAATAAAATAAATAAATAATAATAATACATCAAACTTGTATAGCGCTTTTTTGAAGGTTGGTAGTGAGTCCGAGTTTCTAATGGGCTGTGGGAGTGAGCTCCAGAGGGTGGGGGCGGCGATAGTAAAGGCTCGGTCCGGCGGTTAGTGCGGGTGATGGGAGTGAGGGGTTGGTGTTGTTGCAGGAGCTCAGTGAGGAAGGCAATATCTTGAATGTTCATATATCTTCACAATAACGATATATCTGTCGGCCCCACACCCGCCTCACATGTCCGGCTTCACGACGTACACAATGTGCTTTAACCGGAGACGGACCGTCTGAGGACACACGAGCAGGTGTTCTGAGGTCTCCATCTGTGCAGTTTCCTCTCAGGAGTCAACACAAGACGATGCTTTTTACATTACATCTTCATCAGGGTCATTTCTGTATAGCAGCCGTTCCCACAGGCCGGAGCATCGCGCCCCCTCGTGAATCTGAAGAACGCACGGCACGGCAGTTTCCCCCAAAAGGATCGTTTTACTACTTCCTCAGATTCCATGGCTGAAATTCCCAATCCTTATTTTCCTCCATGTCCATTACGTTTGCTGAAGCCTGTGAAACTTGGAAGCTTAACCTCTTAACTCCCGCCTGAACCCAGAGCATTTTCTCCAGTTCAGCTTTACCCAAATCCTGTAGGCCAGTGTAACGCCTCATTTGAAAGCTAAGACTTACAAAACTAAATTGATCTTTTTCCTCACGTCATCAGATTTTTTTTCATCACTTTTTCGATTTTTTTTGTCACTTTTTTTGTCACTTTTTTGTCAAATTGTTCGCATTTTTGATCAAATTCTTATCACTTTTTTGTCAATTTTTTCTACATTTCGTCAAATTTTTTGTCAATTTTTGTGATTTTTTTCGTCCATTTTTTTCTCCGTTTATCGTCAAAATTTTCTCACTTTTTTGTCCATTTTTTGTCACTTTTTCATCCATTTTTTCTCATTTTTTTAATCAAATTCTTATCACTTTTTTGTCAATTTTATCTACATTCTTCGTCAAATTTTTTGTCAATTTTTGTGATTTTTTTCGTCCATTTTTTTCTCAATTTTTCGTCAAAATTTTCTCACTTTTTTGTAATTTTTTTGTCACTTTTTCATCCATTTTTTCTCACTTTTTTATCAAATTCTTTGTCAATTTTTTTTGTCAATTTTTGTCATTTTTTGTCACTTTTTCATCCATTTTTTCGCATTTTTTTAAATCAAATTCTTATCACTTTTTTGTCCATTTTTTCTAAATTTTTCGTCAAAATTTTCTAACTTTTTTGTCAAATATTTTGTCCATTTTTGTGAATTTTTTGTCACTATTTCATCCATTTTTTGTCCATTTTTTGTCAAAATGTTCTCACTTTTTTGCAAATTTTTTGTCAATTTTTGTCATTTTTTGTCACATTTTCGTCACTTTTTCGTCAAATTGTTTGCATTTATTTGTCAAATTCGTATCACTTTTTCATCCATTTTTTCTCATTTTTTTATCAAATTCTTTGTCCATTTTTTTTGTCAATTTTTGTCATTTTTTGTCACTTTTTCATCCATTTTTTCGCATTTTTTTTAATCAAATTCTTATCACTTTTTTGTCCATTTTTTCTAAATTTTTCGTCAAAATTTTCTAACTTTTTTGTCAAATATTTTGTCCATTTTTGTGAATTTTTTGTCACTATTTCATCCATTTTTTGTCCATTTTTTGTCAAAATGTTCTCACTTTTTTGCAAATTTTTTGTCAATTTTTGTCATTTTTTGTCACATTTTCGTCACTTTTTCGTCAAATTGTTTGCATTTATTTGTCAAATTCGTATCACTTTTTTGTCCATTTTTTCTACATTTTTCGTCAAAATTTTCTCACTTTTTTGTCAAATTTTTTCGTCCATTTTAGTCATTTTTTCGTCAATTTTTTGTCAATTTTTTGTCAATTTTTGTCATTTTTTCGTCCATTTTTTCCTCACTTTTTACACATTTTCATCCTTGTTTTCATCCTTGTTTTGTTGCTATTTTCACACCTGAATGTTTTTAAGCCACATGTGCAGGATGTGTTGGTGATGACGTTGACTGTGCTTTTCTCTAGTTTCACTCCCCCTGAAAGCGAAACCCCGGAGTCTGCGGAGATTCCCGTCATTCAGCCTTTCAACCTGGAGGAAGAGGAGGAGCCAGAGCAACGCCCGCCCACACCCGCAAAACCAGACCAATCGGAGAGCTCCTCCGCACCTGTAACGCTTTGTCCTGGCCAATCAGAGGCGAGGAAAGAGACGGAACAGGAGCAGACGAAAGAAACCATCAGTAAAACGCAACCGGAGGTGAGGAAGAACGTTCTAGAATACTGCGATAAGTGATGACAGCCTTCGTACGGGAATAAAATGTCTAAAGGTTAATTCACAGCCATTAACCTCTTCAGTTCAGCTTTACCCAAATCCTGTAGGCCAGTGTAACACCTCATTTGAAAGCTAAGACCTACAAAACTGAATTGATCTTTTTCCTCACGTCATTTTTTTGTCCATTTTTTGTCACTTTTTCGTCAAATTATTCACATTTTTTTGTCAAATTCTTATCACTTTTTTGTTACTTTTTTGCAATTTTTTCGTCAAAATTTTCTCAATTTTTTTAAATTTTTTTGGTCACTTTTTCGTCAAATTATTCGCACTCTTTTGTCAAATTCTTATCATTTTTTTGTCCATTTTCTGTCACTTTTTCGTCAATTTTTTCTCAATTTTTCGTCAAAATTTTCTCATTTTTTGTCACATTTTGGTAAATTTTTTGTCACTTTTTCGTCCATTTTTCGTCAAAATTTTCTAATTTTTTGTCACTTTTTTGTCAAATTTTTATCAACTTTTTCTTCAACATTTTCTCAATTTTTGGTCAAATTTTTGTCAATTTTTCCCTCAATTTTTCGTCAAAATTTTCACTTTTTTGTCAAATTTTTGTCCATTTTTTGTCACTCTTTCGTCAAATTCTTATCACTTTTTTGTCAATTTTTTGTCACTTTTTCGTCCATTTTTTTCTCAATTTTTTGTCATTTTTTTGTCCATTTTTTGTAAATTTTGTGTCACTTTTTCGTCAATTTGTTCTCACTTTTTTCACATTTTCATCCGTTTTCGTCTGAGTTTTGTTCCTATTTTCACCCCTTTTTTCCAGAAGCTTTTGGATTGGGGTAAAGCTGGAGAAAATGCTCTCGGTTCAGGTGGGAGCTCAGGGGTTAAACGTCCTGTTGCTGTTTGGGGGGGACAGGCCGATTCTCATCAAACCAGTTCATTTACGTGTTTCTTGTTGAAAGTGCTTAGACACATGTTTTGTTGTTGGAGGTTTTGCTGTTGGACCTCCCGACTCCCGCCCTCCGGCCCCAGGAGAAGCTGCTCATCGACCTCAGGAACACCCCAGACCTGATGCGGACCAAGACCTCAGCCGCCGAGGTACCACCGCACTAACACCCTGCCCTGTCCTAACACAGCCCTCATCCTGGACTGGACAGCTGCCGATATCCGATATAAACCGATACCAAAAGACTTCCTGAAACTGTGAGGGAGAAGTCAATGTTATATATCAGTTATATGTATTCGTAAACTGTTATCAGTCCCTCCAGAACGGCTGCAACTTTCCCACATCTATTCCAATAATCAACCATTTCCTTCACAACCATTCCTTAACTCCGCCCCTTCTGCACAGTTTAAGTGAGTTTCTGATCAGTTGAATCCATTACTTGCTTTGTTTGCTCCCAGCGCCGCGGGTTTAAGTCATTGGGCCTGAAGCAACGCCCTCTCACTCGCCCTGGTCTGACTAAAAGAGACGAGATCATAGATGTAATATAATAAAGATGAGCGGGTCCCATTCAGCCCTATTCATTGTAAAGGTCCTGAGTCCTGTGTGAACCTTAAAGGAATAGGCCACCGTTTTTACATACTGAGATATGTTCTTACCTAACCTTAGTTGCATTAATATATCCCCGTCTGGTCTTTGTCCGTGCGCTCACACATACGCAGCCTCTCCCACATGTCATATAGCTCCAAAAAAGCTCACGATAGAAGCTACCAAGCTCTTCCACGTGTTCCCTATTTAAATACAGTTACGTGAAGTGTTTTCATGCGAAGTATATTAACACAGAAATGTAACATGTCGATTTTATAAGCAGATAAAAAGGGGGACTATATTGTGAGGCGTAATGATACAGGAGCAGTAACTCCTAAAGACTCCCCCGCTCACTTCCGTCAGTAGAAGCTGCGTGACTTGTAGAGCAGCAGAGAACAGTAGAAGAAGCGTGGATAACTTGTGAACGATGCCTTTTACGTGCATTGTGCCGGGCTGTGATAACAAGCAGAAAGTATATAGTGCAGTAATGTTTCACAGATTTCCAACTCACCCCGGACGACAACACAGGACTCAGGAGCTCCACCATGAGGTAGGAATGCGCAGCACTTTCCGAAAATATATTTTCTGCTTGTTGTAAAAGGCTCTGTACAAGTCACGCAGCTTCTATTGACGGAAGTGAGCGGAGGAGTTACTGCGCGGACGTTTTACTCCTCGTATCATTACGCCTCACAATATAGTCCCCCTTTTTATCTGCTTATAAAATCCACATGCTACATTTCTGTGTAAATATAACTTTATTTAAATAGGGAACACGTGGAAGAGCTTGGTAGCTTCTATCGTGAGCTTTTTTGGAGCTATGTGACATGTGGGAGAGGCTGCGTATGTGCTCCGTTTGACAGAGCGCACGGACAAAGACCAGACGGGGATATATTAACTCGGCTAAAGTGAGGTAAGAGCAGATCTCAGTATGTAAAAACGGTGGCCTATTCCTTTAAAGGGGGGGTATTATGCAAAATCGACTTTTTCAAGCTTTACATCATGTTATTAAGTCATTCCCTCATTAAAACCATGCCTGAAGTGTTGCCTTGGCACATTCACGTATTTTCGAGTAATCTGTAGACACTCTGATGGCGGCCATTTTAGGGATAAAACGCCTGATTCCTTCAGGGAACGCTTCGACCTCCAGGATACGCCTCCGACCTTTCGTCACCAGCCGAGTAACCAACCACTGCTCCTCAGCAGAACCCCCTCCCCGCAGTGTCCAGCCCTAAGATGTAAACAGAGTCATCATGGAGGATTAGCTTCATGTGTTGTGAACCGGAGCCACAGCAGACTTTTACAAAGACACATCAGTGTTTCTGTTACCGAAACACCCAGGATTAAAACCGGTGACAAGAACACTTATTTCAGTGTCTAGTTCTGCGCTGGGCCTTGATGATGCACAGAGCCTCCGGAGAAAGCTAATGCTAAGCTAAACCTCGAGTCATCACGTGAAAACGAGAAATATGCACACATAAAGTCAATAAAACCACCACACACATAAAGAACCGTTTAACAATGATCACACACGGAGCCAGGCTTGTTGATTTGGAAGTTTATTGCTCACATTTCATCTACAATGGGTCATAGCCGAGTGGCTTTCTCCCGGAGCTAACAAGCTAGCCGCGACAAGCTAACGGGAAAATTCACTGAAAACAAGCAGCATATTATGCATTGAAAACGTCACTAAAACAGGCAACTGCTTGAAGCAGCCTTTATGATGATCACACACGGAGCCTGGCTTGTTGATTTCGTAGTTTATTGCTCACATTTCATCTACAGTGAGTCGTAGCCGAGTGGTTTTCTCCCGGAGCTAAGGCACTATTAGCCGCGACAAGCTAACAACCTTCACCTTCACAACATTCATTGAAAACAGGCAGCATATTATGCACAAATAACGTCAATAAAGCAGCAACTACTCGAAGCAGCCTTTACGATGATCACACAATGAGCCTGGCTTTACACATTTGTGGTTTATTACAGACTTTTCATCAACAATGAGCTGTAGTCGATTATAACAAGCTAACGGGTAACCTCGAAAAACCATTGTCCACCTGCACAGATAATGTCCGTCTTTGAATCGTATGGGCTCCTGCAGATCCTGGTGTCGTCCATGGGGGTATAGTTAGAGATCCATAGGACATGGCAGATGCAAAGAGAAGCCTCCAAACCGCAGTTATTTTTCAGGCAAGAGCCCCTTCCAAGCGTCCGGTGTGGAAGGTTCGTCTCCAAATCATAACCTGTGTGGCCATTGTTCACAAAGTGATAAACAGTAGCTCCTTTCCAACAATAAAAATTAAAATGCACCGATCGTAGTTTCAATACTGTGGAGACAACGAGCGCAGTGTTGTTGTGATGCCACAGACAGCGTGTGGAGGGGGCGTGTCGGAAAGGGTCAGAGGTTCTCAAAGAGACAGGGGCCTATTTCAAGTCATTTGCTACCGCCATTTTGAAAGAGCAATTTTATACAAGGCAGTTATTCTAATTTACTGCATTTACAGACCAACAGAAGGTTTCGTCATCATTGTAGTGTGATATAGACTGGTGCTGTGTGGCTGAAAAAAGCATAATACCCCCTCTTTAAGCTCGTGCATGACGACACTTCAGACCCGAAGTAACAGCTTTCTGAGTGCAGGATTTTAGAGGCAGTTGTGGTGAACAGGTCTGAGCTCATTCTACATGAGGACATGGCAGCGGGAGGAAAATACATCATTCAAACATTTTTAAACTCTATATAGTCCTTTTAACAGAGCGCGTGTGCTCCTACTGCCGTCTGTCCGAGTTTTATTACTCTGCTCTAGGGCTGCTCGATTATTGAAAAAATAATAATCACGATTATTTTTGTCATAATTGAAATCACGATTATTCAAACGATTATTTGTTGCCTTTAAAAAATCCATCAAAAAAGTGACAAAAATCCAGCAAAAAAAGTACAAAAATCCATCAGAAAGACAAAAATCCATCAAAAAGACAAAAATCCATAAAAAAAGACAAAAATCCATCAAAAAAAAAGACAAAAATCCATCAAAAAAGTGACAAAATTCCATCAAAAAAAATGACAAAAATTCAGCAAAAAAATGACAAAAATTCAGCAAAAAAAGTGACAAAATTCCATCAAAAAAGTGACAAAAATCCATCAAAAAAAAGGGACAAAAATCCATCAAAAAAGACAAAAATCCATCAAAAACATGACAAAAATCCAGCAAATAAATTGACAAAAATTCAGCAAAAAAAGACAAAAATCCATCAAAAAAGTGACAAAAATCCATCAAAAAATGACTAAAATCCAGCAAAAAAAATGACAAAAATTCAGCAAAAAAAGACAAAAATCCAGCAAAAAAGTGACAAAAATCCACCAAAAAAATGACAAAAATCCAGCAAAAAAATGACAAAAAAACAGCAAAAAAATGACAAAAAAAAGCAAAAAAATGACAAAAATCCAGCAAAAAAGTGACAAAAAAACAGCAAAAAAGTGACAAAAAAAAGCAAAAAAATGACAAAAAAACAGCAAAAAAGTGACAAAAATCCATCAAAAAAAATGACAAAAATTCAGAAAAAAATGACAAAAATCCAGCAAAAAAGTGACAAAAATCCAGCAAAAAAGTGACAAAAATTCAGCAAAAAAAGACAAAAATCCAGCAGAAAAAAGTGACAAAAATCCATCAGAAAAAGACAAAAATCCATCAAAAAGACAAAAATCCATCAAAAAGACAAAAATCCATCAAAAAAAAGACAAAAATCCATCAAAAAAAAGACAAAAATCCATCAAAAAGACAAAAATCCATCAGAAAAAGACAAAAATCCATCAAAAAAAATGACAAAAATTAAGCAAAAAAGTGACAAAAATCCATCAAAAAAATGACAAAAATCCATCAAAAAAGTGACAAAAATCCATCAAAAAAAAGACAAAAATTCAGCAAAAAAAAAGACAAAAATCCATCAAAAAAGTGACAAAAATTAAAAATTAGAAGAAAAAAAAATTAAAAAAAAAAAAAATGATAAGCGATTTTTTGCGATTATGCTAATTTTGTAATCGTTTACTGTTGTAATCTAAATCGTAATCGAATTTCGATTAATTGCACAGCCCTACTCTGCTCCTGGATCTTTGTTTGGCTTTAATCTGACTAAATCCCCGTGATGCGGCGGCGTTTTTGTGAGGGGCTGGTTCTTTCTTTAGGAGTCGCTGCTGCTGAACCGGAGCCGAATCTCGATGTGTGAAATAAACATTCGTCTCTAGGTCCGTTCAGTTTTATTTCCCCCTCATATACAGCATAACAATTCAATTAATCATGAACATTTCTCATTTTTCCTGCACTGGTTTATGAAAAGCACAGACATTTTAGAGTCCAAACATCATGGTCCTGCTTCTTCGGATCAAAAGATGAAGTTTGTCGTAGCTTTATCAAATCTCGAGACAGAGTTTTAAACCTTTTACTGTGGACTTAAGCAGATTCTGTTCGTTTCAGCTGATCGACCTGAGCTCGCCTCTGATCAAGTGGAGTCCGGTGGAGAAAAAGGAGACAGAAGCTCCGCTCATCAACCTCTCCTTCTGAGTCGCAGATCCTGGACCCCAGAGCTAAAGCGTTAAAGAAACCAGCAGCTTTGTTTTATACTCAAAATATCCTGATCTGACTGTTTTTATCAGTGTTTAAATAACTGTCTTTGTCTGTAGACCGAGCTGCTGAACGTGGGAAATGCTTTAATCATTATTTCAGTATCTTTTTTAATGGTACATAAAAAAAAATCACACGAAAATCTGCTTTTCTTCGTTCATGCCAGGAAGTTTCAAAATGCATTTCTTCTACTGTTCGAGTCTGATTTCTGTAATGGGAGTTTGTAAATGTGTGAATAAAGCTCTAAGAATATGAATGTTTCTCAAAGTCTTTGTTAAAAGTATCACCTGCTCTGTGTTTAGTCGTTGAAGTGGTAGAAAACGTATTGAAATGCAGCTCCTGCTCAGGTTTAAAGCCATTTCTTTGGCTTAACCCCAGAACACGATCGCTCACTTTCAGAACACAGTCACTAACACCGGGTGATTTTTTTACCCGAGATAAAACACCTGATAAAAAGTCATCAAAACATGACAATACATGACAAATGCACTGCAAAAAGTACCCGACTAAAAACAAGGGAAAACATCTTAAAATAAGACAAAAGTGACAAAAAAATGACCAAAAAATGACAAAAAATTACAAAAAATTTACAAAAAAAATTACAATTTTTTTTTACAAAAAGTGACAAAAAATTGACCAAAAAGTGACGAAAAATTGACAAAAAATGGAAGGGAAAACATCTTAAAACAAGACATTTTGTTTCGTTTTGAGGAAAATATTCTGCCAATGAGGTCAGCATTTTTTTCTTAAGAATTCTTATTTCTAGAATATTTTTTTAAGAAACACTAAATTTAAGCAAATAAAGCTAGAATTAAGCCAAAATGTCCTCAGATAATGGAATAATTTAAGGAAAACATTCTTATTTAGTGAAAAAATTGTGGATATTTTACTTAAATGTTGCTTGATTTAAGTAAAATGTTCTAAATGACTCACATTTTTGAGTAAAATGTTGTTAATAAATACTAATATTTAAGGAAAGTATTGCCCGGGGACCCGCCTCCATGATGTGGAGCCAGGCTGATGGTCAGAATCACCTGCTGGAGGATTCACCTATTGTACATGTTTTTAGTGGTAGACATGGGGAGAACATGCTCCACACAGAAAGGCCCCGTCCTGGTGGGAATCGAACCCGGGACCTTCGAGCTGTGAAGCTGAGGCTCTAACCACTGTGCCACCGAGCCCCCACTTTAAAGAATGGAATGTTTTATCTCTCTGTGAGAAGCAGGTCTTACTTTAATTCCTTTGTCTAAAACTGAATCAGATTCAAAAAGTTTTTCTTTCTTGTTACAAGAAAAATTATCATGTTTTTAGCAAATTTATCTGAACAAGAAATGGCCAGATTTTATTTCCTAAAACAAGATTTTTTTTTCTCAAGAAAACTTTGCAGGCAAGACATTATTACTTTTAGGGAAAAATAAGAACTTATTTCTTAAAGTAAGACATTTTTTACTGGCTTAGAATCCACGTTTTGCAGTGTGTGAGTCGTGTTCTTTTATATTAAACTGTGTCAGGTCTATTGAAATGAAAGAAAAGCCTCATGACAGGACCAGATGATGATTAAGAATTTGGGAACAAAAAATTCCCAAAAAATAAAACAATGAAGATGGAAACTTGTTTTTTGGTCGACCCGTTCCTGGACGTGTGAGACGTCTCTGGTTCAGGCTCAGTGTCCCTGAAACACAAACAGCCACAGGAGAGAAACTAAATGAGTCTGATTTTGAATGGGTAAATGAGCAGCTGATTAAAATAACTTTGTTTCTCACTTACTGTGAGGCCAGAGACACGAACTCTGAGACCGGAGCAAAGCTGTGGCCGCCCTGAATGTAAACCTTGAAAGGGGCAAGAGTCTGATTAAATCTACTAACCCTGGGATGTCCAAACGTTTTTCATGGGGGGGGCCTCATACTGAAGCAAACTCGGGGTGAAGGGCCATAGATCGGTGGTGCCACGAAACCTTGGACTAGCAGAGGTTTAAATTGTGCCCCCCACTTTTGTTTATGCTCAAAACCCTCACGCAGCTCAGTCTCACAGTAAAATATTAGTTGTTAGGTTAGAATTGTGTAGAATTATAACTTTTCAAATAAAAAGGACCATCTCTGAAGATGTGTCCCGATTCAGTGACAAGGCCGAGGGCCACCAAATATTGGTCTGAGGGCCGCATTTGGCCCCTGGGCTGCACTTTGGACACCCCTGCACTAACCCGACCTTCTGTCACTATCAGTGGCTGAAAATCACCCAAACATGAGCCTGTAGGAACAAGTGTGTTTTGGAGGAAAAAAACCCCAGGCCGGAGCTCAGAGACCAGGACACTCAGATGAACCATCACGATGAGAATCACATACATGTATCTGCACAGCCGTGTTCTAGGGTTAAAGGAACAGGCCACCGTTCCTCCTCACTGAGACATGTTCTTACCTGAGCTTAGACGAGTTGATCCGTACCTGTCTGGTGCTTGTGCGTGCGCTCAGTCATGCAGAACAACCAGATGTTACACCATGGTCTGGGTGAATACTGGACTCTGATTGGCTGGTGCATTATTTTGGTATAACCGCACACGTAGTCCGGTAGTTAAATCACTGGGATATCACTCCGCTGTGGCGTCGCCATAGCAACGCCTGACACAGCTGAGTCAGATAAAGGCGTTATTAGTGACTGACAGGAACGTATGAGATGGATTTAGTGTTTGCTAAACGTTTGTAGAGGAGAGTGAGCAGCTAGGTTAGCTACTGTTAATAACATATGAGCTTTACATTTCTATTGGAAACGGTTAAGGCGATTCATCATTTTCAGGCGTACATAAAATGATCCTGCATTGAAGCATCTTTGTCTGGATTAGTAAAGTCAAACATAAAAGTTTGAGTTGGGGGGGCCCAGGTGTGAGCGACTCCACCGCAGCTGTTTCCATAAACAGTTGACAGGAAACAGGAAAAGTGTTTCCGGGTTAGTCCTGTTGTGTTGTGATTCTGTGCTGATGTTGTGTCGTTGAGCCTGACTGAGATCCTCGTAATAGCTGCGGAGAATGACTCGCTCTGAGACCAGCCTTCAGTGACCGGCTAATAACCCACACAAAATAGTCCCGTAGTCTGGCAGATTTAGTGACTTTAGTCAATGAAAAACACATTTATTATAAATGTTAGGTTTGTGGGACCCTGGTATAAGCGGATTAAACAACGAGGAGCCGCGTTAGACGTTATAATGCAGGAGGAACAACACTGTGTCGGGCGTTAGAACCGTCTAACGCGGCTCCGAGTTGTTTAATCCTTACTTAACATTTAGCCTCTCCTAACATATTCCTACAGCTCCAAATGAGGTGAAGTTGGAAGCGACTGAGCTCTTCCACGAGCACAGAGACCAGACAGGTACAGATCAACTCGTCTGAGCTCAGGTAAGAACAAACTGTGGCCTGTTCCTTTACACTGAGTTTGGACGAGACAAAGGAAGATGTTTGTGTTAAATGAAACGGGAGGAAAATATGATTCGACCATTTCAAAGTTCATGAATCGGCTGCGTGTGTTTTATAATGACAACATAAAATGGACTCGAAATCATAATATGAGAAGGAAACATCGTCCAGCCCATGAATACAACAGGCTTCACTGCTTTTGAAAGTAATTCTAGATGGATAAACCTCTGTTGTAAGTTATTATTATCATGTTATTTCAGTGAAGCAGCAAATTTAATGAAATGTTTGGCGGAAAAGTTATTTGGATTATTTTGATTGTGACACGGAGGTAAAGTTTCACAGCATTTGGACTCATTTCCCACTGACATTACATGGTTGGCAACAGTTTACCTCAGTGTCAGTGTCCCATAAGGAGGTGAAAATGGGTCTTTTTGTCTTACATATAATTGTGTTATGTTATACAAAAACGTAGGGCTGTGCAATTAATCGAAATTCTATTACGATTTCGATTACAACAGTAAACGATTACAAAATTAGCATAATCGCAAAAAATCTATTATAATTTATTTTATTTTTTTTCAAATTTTTAATTTTTGGATTTTTGTCATTTTTTTGCAGGATTTTTGTCATTTTTTTGCAGGATTTTTGTCACTTTTTTGCTGGATTTTTGTCACTTTTTTGCTGGATTTTTGTCTTTTTTCTGCTGGATTTTTGTCACTTTTCTGCTGGATTTTTGTCTTTTTTCTGCTGGATTTTTGTCATTTTTTTGCTGGATTTTTGTCACTTTTTTGATGGATTTTTATTTATTTTTTTCCGGATTTTTGTCTTTTTTTTTGCTGGATTTTTGTCACTTTTTTGCTGGATTTTTGTCATTTTTCTGCTGGATTTTTGGTTTTTTTTGCTGGATTTTTGTCTTTTTTTGCTGGATTTTTGTAATTTTTCTGCTGGATTTTTGGTTTTTTTTGCTGGATTTTTGTCATTTTTCTGATGGTTTTTTGTCACTTTTTTGCTGGATTTTTGTCTTTTTTTGCTGGATTTTTGTCATTTTTCTGATGGTTTTTTGTCACTTTTTTGCTGGATTTTTGTCACTTTTTTGCTGGATTTTTGTCACTTTTTTGCTGGATTTTTGTCTTTTTTTTGATGGATTTTTGTCTTTTTTTCTGGATTTTTGTCTTTTTTTTGATGGATTTTTGTCTTTTTTTGCTGGATTTTTTTCACTTTTTTGATGGATTTTTGTCACTTTTTTGATGGATTTTTGTCACTTTTTTGCTGGATTTTTGTTTTTTTTTGCTGGATTTTTGTCTTTTTTTGCTGGATTTTTGTCATTTTTTTGCTGAATTTTTGTCATTTTTTTGCTGGATTTTTGTCACTTTTTTTGCTGGATTTTTGTCACTTTTTTGCTGGATTTTTTCAAAGGCAACAAATAATCGTTTGAATAATCGTGATTTCAATTATGACAAAAATAATCGTGATTATTATTTTTTCAATAATCGAGCTGCCCTACAAAAATGTGTCATTTTAAATCAGTGACTTAGACAGATGAGGCAATAGGAAGCAGACCCTCTGTACCTCCCACGTCTGTGCAGCCTCTGGGGGGAGAAGCCCGCCAGCCAAGAGACCACGGGGGGAGAACAGAGAGGGATGAGACTGATTCAGTTGTTGGAGAGAATTTTAGATGAAATGAATCACGATTACAGTTCACGTCGATGCATTTTTATTCATCGTCCATCCGTTTTCCAGGCCAGGTCATGGAGGGACTTGTAGGTGAGGAGGAGGAGCTTGTATTGAATAAGATGTTGAACAGGGAGCCAGTGGAGCTGCTGAAGGTTGGGGAGTCTGGAGTCTGTTCTTGGGGGGCCCCGCCTGGAACCGCCACCTTAACGTGGTGGAGGGGTTTGAGTGCCTGGATGATCCTGGGTTCTTCCTGGTAGGGTCTCCCGGGGCAAACAGGTCCTATAGGTGACGGGTCAGACAGAGAGCGGTTCAGAAGCTCCTTATGAGAGACCGACAGGCCTGAGAGTCGTGAGGCCGTCCTTCTGTGGACCCACCACCAGGAGGAGCCATAAGTGGAAGAAAATGGATGGATGTTCTTCCCGGGGTGGCACCAGGCTTAGAGACAAAATCCCTCGAGCGTGTCCTGGGTCGTCCCAATAGAACATGCCTGTACTTTTTGTTGATCAATTTAAATAAAGTGGAGTGATGCAAATGACTTGAAATAGGCCTGTACTGTATATGTAGAACGAGGGAATTATTTAACTAGATTTAATATATATCTTTATTTGAATTGGGACAGTGCACATTAATCAACATGTGTTTCTTCAGCATGTAAATGTGCCGGAGTTAGACATATAGGCTCATTTTCATCCGTCGCCCCAGGGCAGGTTGATGTCATGACAGACGGACAAACACAGGCACAAGCATACAGAAAAACACCATCACAGAGACATAAGAAGAGTGAATGATGAATGACAACATCAAAAAGTAGGTACATTTTCACAGATAAAAGATCAGAAAGGGACAAAACACAAAACACCACAATCTTCCACACAGCGAGACCTGTATCAGTGGTGACTCTAGACCGTGTTGTGTTCACATGTCTGACTGTCCAAAAGCCACTTCTTCTAGGGCTGTGCAATTAATCGAAATTCGATTACGATTTTGATTACAACAGTAAACGATTACAAAATTAGCATAATCGCAAAAAATCGATTATAATTTTTTTTTCAATGTTTTTTCTTTGTTTTTTACAATTTTTTTTTTTACATTTTTTTTCTTCTAATTTTTGGATTTTTGTCACTTTTTTGATGGATTTTTGTCACTTTTTTGATGGATTTTTGTCACTTTTTTTGATGGATTTTTGTCACTTTTTTGATGGATTTTTGTCATTTTTTTGCTGGATTTTTGTGTTTTTTTAATGGATTTTTGTCTTTTTTTTAATGGATTTTTTAAAGGCAACAAATAATCGTTTGAATAATCGTGATTTCAATTATGACAAAAATAATCGTGATTATAATTTTTTCAATAATCGAGCAGCCCTAACTTCTTCACAGAGTTTCTCAAAGTGTGGAGTGAGGTCGGGTTCCTCAGTTCAGTTGGGATCAAGCTGCTCGTACTGAGGAGGCAGATTGTCCAGAAGAAGTCTTTCTAAATGGGATTTCACAGTCTCCTCTGCTGGATGATTGTATTTGTATTTACATGTCTATTATATATAGATATAGATATAGATATATATTTAAATGTCTATTATAGTTCATTTTGCTGAGATAAAACTGCAGCTGCTCCTCCCGGTTGCTCCTGGTGGGCGGCGTCATCTGTTGCCTCAGAAGACGTCCCCATGTTGTTGTTTCTGGGGGATTAACGCTGAGTTTCTAATATTAAACTAGGCCAAACTGTGCGTTTCTTGAACCCTCAAAGACACTATTCATTCTCTCACACGCCCGCGGGGGTGAGGTCGGTCACATGACTCGGAAACGACCATCACTGGAGCCGATCGCACGAGTCGGAGGAGCTGAACCGTAATTAAAGGGATGTTTCCGGATGTTTGACCTAGGGCCTCATTTCCTCGTTATCCAGAGTGTTTTTTTTATTTGTAATTCATGCAGTTCTTATGTTTGAAGAGTTTCGTGGCGCTAGGCTAGTGCAAGGCTAGTGCATGTCTATGGTATCAGCTAGCCTGCATTAAAAACAGTGTGAGCCGCTCCACAGAGCACCTGAGTCACTGATAACACCAGACTAACCATATACATGTCTGTGTCCATAACTGACCTTGCATTTGAGGGACTATTTTCTGGCAGATCACTCCGCCTCTGCGTAGCTTATACCAGGGCTTCTCAACCTGGGGGTCGGGACCCACTAGGGGGTCGCGAGACAAATTTGGGGGTCGCCAGAGCATATAGATAAAATATGTGTTTTATTATTATTATTATGGTGTTGTAGCAAACATGCTGTTTTACCAGGGCGCCATTGTTTGTTCTAAATTTAATTCATTTTTGTTTTTAGCCATTGTTTTTTCTTTGTTTTTTAAGAGTTGTATAGTTTAACCTCTTAACTCCCGCCTGAACCGAGAGGATCTTTTTCCTCACGTCATCACATTTTTTTCCCATCATTTTTTTGTTGGGTATTTAACTAATTTTTGTAACTTTTTTGTCATTTTTTGTCAATTCTTTTGTCATTTTTTTGTCTTTTTTTGTCACATTTTTGTCATTTTTTTGTCATTTTTTTGTCTTTTTTTTGTCATTTTTTGTCACATTTTTGTCTTTTTTTTGTCATTTTTTGTCACATTTTTGTCATTTTTTTGTCATTTTTTGTCAATTTTTTGTCACATTTTTTGTCATTTTTTTGTCATTTTTTGTCAATTTTTTGTCACATTTTTTGTCATTTTTTTGTCATTTTTTTGTCATTTTTTGTCATTTTTTGTCACATTTTTGTCACATTTTTGTCAATTTTTTTGTCATTTTTTTGTCATTTTTTGTCACATTTTTGTCATTTTTTTGTCATTTTTTTGTCTTTTTTTTGTCTTTTTTTGTCACATTTTTGTCATTTTTTTGTCATTTTTTTGTCATTTTTTGTCACATTTTTGTCATTTTTTTGTCATTTTTTTGTCATTTTTTGTCAATTTTTTGTCACATTTTTTGTCATTTTTTTGTCATTTTTTTGTCATTTTTTGTCATTTTTTGTCACATTTTTGTCACATTTTTGTCAATTTTTTTGTCATTTTTTTGTCATTTTTTGTCACATTTTTGTCATTTTTTTGTCATTTTTGTACCTTTTTGTAATGTTTTCGTCTCAGTTTTGTTGCTATTTTCACAGCTTTTTCCCAGAAGCTTTTGGATTGGGGTAAAGCCAAACCGGAGAAAATGTTTTCGGTTCAGGCGGGAGTTAAGGGGTTAATGTCCCTGTTTTTCCCACGGTCTGACCCGGGTGGGGGTCACGATCTTAACTAACTGTTATAATGGGGGTCGCGGCTCCGAAAGGTTGAGAACCACTGGCTTATACGAGCACAAAGCTGATGCTGCTCAAATATGAGTTATTTTAAACTGATACGCAGACGTGTATATGGTTAGTCTGGTGTTATCAGTGATTTGCCTCAGGTGCTCTGACAGAGCGGGTCACACTGTTTTTAATGCAGGCTAGCTGATACCATAGACATGCACTAGCCTTGTCACATTTTTGTCATTTTTTGTCATTTTTTTGGTCATTTTTTCGTCATATTTTTGTCACTTTTTTTGTCATTTTTTGGTCAAATTTTTGTCATTTTTTTGTCATTTTTTCGTAATTTTTTTGTTATTTTATGTCACATTTTTGTCAAATTTTTAATCATTTTTCGTACGTTTTTTATTACATTTTTGTAACTTTTTCATCATTTTTTCATCATTTTTTTGGTCAAATTTTTGTCATTTTTTTTACCATATTTTTGTCATTTTTTCGTAATCTTTTTGTTATTTTATGTAAAATTTGTAAAATATTTAATCATTTTTTCATATGTTTTTTATCAAATTTTTGTAACTTTTTCATCATTTTTTGGTCATTTATTTGTCAAATATTGTCATTTTTTGTCATTTTTTGACATTTTTTCGTAATTTTTTTGTTTTTTTATGTAAAATTTGTAAAATTTTTAATCATTTATTCGTAAGTTTTTTATCAATTTTTTGTAACTTACATTTTTTTGGTCATTTTTTCGTCATATTTTCGTCATTTTTTTGTCAATTTTTTGTTGAATTTTTGTCATTTTTTGTCACATTTTTTGTAATTTTTTCGTAAGTTTTTTATCCATTTTTTGTAATTTTTTCATCATTTTTTCGTACATTTTTTGTCATTTTTTCGTCAATTTTTGTTTTTTTATGTCAAATTTTTGTCAAATTTTTAATCATTTTTTCGTAAGTTTATCAATTTTCTTTTAACTTTTTCATCATTTTTTCATCATTTTTGTAGCTGATGCCATAGAAATGCACTAGCCTCGCACCACGAAACTCTTCAACTGCATGAATCACAAAAAAAAAACCTCTCCAGAAATCAGCAACACTCTGGATAACGAGGAAATTTGGAACGTCAAAAATCCTGAAACATCCCTTTAAGGCTCAATTTGTTTCCAGCAAGCAATAAATCTAAATATCCTTGAACATAACAACTCTCTTGTGCCATAAATGAGTTGAAAATGCAGAACATATGGTCCGAAACACATCCAGCTGCATGTTTTGCTGAACATTCTATTTAAACGTCGTCCAGTTTTCATATTTTTCTCAGAAGTTTCTTTAAAACATCAAACATCGCGCGTCGTTCCTCAGCTTTAATGAACGTTTCTTCAGAAGTGATAAATGTGCAGATTTGTTGTGTTTGTGGCTTTGAAACACTGCTCTTACTCACCGCCATGTTGTTTCTTCACTCTGCTGGTTTTTCCCACTGATATGAAACACATTAACGTTTAACTCGTGTCATTTTTCGAGTTGTTGCCGTCCAGCAGCTGCTCTCCAGATGTGTCTCTTTCCCCCCTCGCTCCTCGGAGGCTTTGGGGGTTTCGGTTGGAGTTGGCGGGAGTGAAAAGCGGAAACGCTCAGAGTGCGGGGGTTAAAGGTCAGGTCCTGAGAGGAGGATCCGCCCCCGAGGCCACGGTGACACAATGAGAGGATGGAGAGGGAGCGTTTCCGCCGGAGGAGCTGGAGCTGGTTCTGTTTGGATTTGGATTGAGTGAAGCAGCTCTGAAGCTCAAGATCTTCACAAATCTTCAATCACACGTCGCTAATTGAAAGTAAACATGGGAGTTTTATTATTTAAACTGAACCACGACTCCCGGAGCTTTAGCTTAGCTCGTACGGCACTAGCTTTGATAACTTAAGGTCGTAGGACTGGATCCAACTCTTTGTTTGTTTCTTTCTTTCTTTCTTTCAGGGCTGCAGAGAACGTTCAGGTTTTTAGAAGACCCACCTTTTTAGCTTAGCCTTTAACCTCTTAAGTCCCGCCTGAACCGAGAGGATCTTTTTCCTCAGGTCATCAGATTTTTTTCCATCATTTTTTTGTTGGGTATTCAACTCATTTTTGTAACTTTTTTGCAATTTTGTTTTAATTTTTTTTTTTGTTTTTTTGTCAAATTTTTGTCATTTTTTAATCATTTTTTTTTTAGCATTTTTTGTCATTTTTTTTTATTTTTGTCAAATTTTTGAGTTTTTTTGTCGTTTTTTGTCAATTTTTTGTCTTTTTTTTGTCATTTTTTTTCATTTTTTTTGTCATTTTTTTGTCCATTTTTTGTCATTTTTTGTCATTTTTTGTCATTTTTTGTCAATTTTTTGTCATTTGTCAATTTTTTGTCTTTTTTTGTCGTTTTTTGTCAATTTTTTGTCGTTTTTTGTCGTTTTTTGTCATATTTTTGTTCATTTTTTTGTCATTTTTTGGTCATTTTTGGTCAATTTTTTGACGTTTTTTGTCATTTTTTTGTCGTTTTTGTCATTTTTTTTTTAGCATTTTTTGTCATTTTTTTTATTTTTGTCAAATTTTTGAGTTTTTTGGTCGTTTTTTGTCGTTTTTTGTCTTTTTTTTGTCTTTTTTTTGTCATTTTTTTTCATTTTTTTTGTCCATTTTTTGTCATTTTTTGTCAATTTTTTGTCATTTGTCAATTTTTTGTCGTTTTTTGTCGTTTCTGGTCAATTTTTTGTCATTTTTTGTCGTTTTTTGTCATTTTTTAATCCAATTTTTATTTAAAAAAAAAGTGTCACTTTTTTGTCACATTTCCATCATTGTTTTCGTCTGAGTTTTGTCGCTATTTTCTCACCTTTTTTCCAGAAGCTTTTGGATTGGGGTAAAGCCAAACTGGAGAAAACATGCTCGGTTCAGGCGGGAGTTACGGGGTTAACTGACTTGATTGATTTTAATATTGTTTTATCTTTCTGTGAAGCACTTCGGTCTTCCTTGTGTTGTTGTGAGGCGCTATACAAATGAACTTTATTTGATTGATTGGGTGTGACAGGCGTATTGTATTAGATGTTGTAATCTGCTCTAACTCATTCCTAGCTTTTCTTAACACGCCGCCTTTGCTCATGCCCGATCCCGGACATTCACATGGGGAAGCCTGGGTGAAGGAGCTGGGATTCGAACCCCTGACCTTCCACTCATGAGACGACCCCCATGTCGCCCTGCTTTATCATTACAGGCACAGTGTTTACCCCACAAATGTCTGAATTTACAACACACTAAAGGAGGACAAAGCAAATTTGATTCCACTTCTAGTGTCTGCACTTGAGCACTACCTGCCTCTGCCGTGAGGTTCCTCAGAGTCTGACCACTAACACACACGCCTAAGAGATGTGAGGATCAATTTTTGTCACATTTTTGTTGAATTTTTGTCACATTTTTGTTGAATTTTTGTCACATTTTTGTTGAATTTTTGTCATTTTTTGTTGAATTTTTGTCACTTTTTTTTAAAATTTTTGTCACATTTTTGTTGAATTTTTGTCATTTTTTGTTGATTTTTTGTTGAATTTTTGTCACATTTTTGTTGAATTTTTGTCACATTTTTGTTGAATTTTTGTCATTTTTTGTTGAATTTTTGTCACATTTTTGTTGAATTTTTGTCATTTTTTGTTGAATTTTTGTTGAATTTTTGTCACATTTTTGTTGAATTTTTGTAATTTTTTGTTGAATTTTTGTTGAATTTTTGTCACATTTTTGTTGAATTTTTGTCACATTTTTGTTGAATTTTTGTCACATTTTTGTCATTTTTTGTTGAATTTTTGTCACATTTTTGTTGAATTTTTGTCATTTTTTGTTGAATTTTTGTTGAATTTTTGTTGAATTTTTGTTGAATTTTTGTCACATTTTTGTTGAATTTTTGTCACATTTTTGTTGAATTTTTGTCACATTTTTGTTGAATTTTTGTCATTTTTTGTTGAATTTTTGTCACATTTTTTTTGAATTTTTGTCACATTTTTGTTGAATTTTTGTCATTTTTTGTTGAATTTTTGTTGAATTTTTGTCACATTTTTGTTGAATTTTTGTTGAATTTTTGTTGAATTTTTGTTGAATTTTTGTTGAATTTTTGTCACATTTTTGTTGAATTTTTGTTGAATTTTTGTTGAATTTTTGTTGAATTTTTGTTGAATTTTTGTCACATTTTTGTTGAATTTTTGTCACATTTTTGTTGAATTTTTGAAGATCAGTGGGACTTTCCTGGAATTTGATCAAATAATGAATAAAGAATAAAGTTGTAGCAGTGGCATCAGCATCACGATTGGTCTAAATGACGCTGAAGCTCTTGTTCTCCTCGGTCAAGAGTCGGATTCCGCTGTTTTGTCTTTTCTTCCCTTCACACGAACGCTCGAGATCAGCCATTTCCTGTTTTCTTCCTGTGTAATCGTGGACAGTGGGGTCTTTGTCTCGTCCTCTTCTCCCCTCGCAGCGTCCGAGCGCCTTTCACACACTCCACCAGAGACACGCCTTTTAAACGCAGGGACAGAAATAGCCTGGACATTTTCAGGCGTGTTTACACTAATGTCCATCACCGCATTTGTAGAAGTCACATATATGAGGCCCAGTATGTCTTCAAATGTCACTTAATAGACAGTAACGATGCGAGGTCTGCATGGGGCCTTCACCTCTGATCACAGGGGCCTCGACAAAGCTCCGGGACCGACTGTTGAAAGGGTCTGTTAGCAGTGAAAACCGGCTAAGCTAAGACCCACAAAACTGATCTTTTTCCTCGCGTTGTTGCTGTGTTGTGTTTTTATAGAATTTTAGTTGAATTTTTGTCACATTTTTGTTGAATTTTTGTCACATTTTTGTCACTTTTTTGTCACATTTTTTTTTTAGTTTTTGTCTTTTTTTGTTGAATTTTTCTCACTTTTTTGTTGAATTTTTGTCACATTTTTGTTGAATTTTTGTCACATTTTTATTGAATTTTTGTCACTTTTTTGTTGAATTTTTGTCACATTTTTATTGAATTTTTGTCACTTTTTTGTTTAATTTTTGTCATTTTTTGTTGAATTTTTGTCATTTTTTGTTTAATTTTTGTCACATTTTTATTGAATTTTTGTCACATTTTTATTGAATTTTTGTCACATTTTTATTGAATTTTTGTCACTTTTTTGTTTAATTTTTGTCATTTTTTGTTGAATTTTTGTCATTTTTTGTTGAATTTTTGTCACATTTTTATTGAATTTTTGTCATTTTTTGTTTAATTTTTGTCACATTTTTATTGAATTTTTGTCACTTTTTTGTTGAATTTTTGTCATTTTTTGTTTAATTTTTGTCACATTTTTTGTTGAATTTTTGTCATTTTTTGTTTAATTTTTGTCACATTTTTATTGAATTTTTGTCACTTTTTTGTTGAATTTTTGTCACATTTTTTGTTTAATTTTTGTCACATTTTTATTGAATTTTTGTCACATTTTTATTGAATTTTTGTCACTTTTTTGTTGAATTTTTGTCATTTTTTGTTGAATTTTTGTCACATTTTTGTCAAATTTTTACCTTAATACCAGGAGTAATTTGGCATCCGCACAGTAAAGTAAAGATTACTACGCGGATTTCTAACTACTCCTGGTATTATTACGCCTTACAATATAGTTCCCCCTTTTATCCGCTTAGAAAATCCACATTGTTTAATTGTGTGTAATTATACTTTGTAGTGGAACACTTCACGTAACCATATTTAAATAGGGAAAACGTGGAAGAGCTTGGTAGCTTCTATCTTGACCTGTTTTGGAGCTATAGAGGAGAGAGGGAGAGGCTAAATGCTAACGCCGTCTGCGCTGTGTTTACGTGACTGAAGATCAGACAGGTCCTAAAGAACTCGTCACAGCTCAGGTAAGAACATATCTCAGAATGTACAAACGGTGGCCTGTTCCTTTAACAGTACAATGATTACACTTAATCTTTCATGAAATGTCGAAGGTTTTCATACCTAGTCCAAGGCATTCAACTATTTCACGCTTTTCCTCAGAAGAGAGATCCTTTTTCTTTCCTATGTTGCTTGAAAATGGTGGTCAGCTAATCACCACAGGCGTCTGAGATTGATGTCAGTGATTCAAAGAGCCCTGAGACACAAAACCATCCATGAGTTTCATTGAAAAACTTCCATTTCCCTCCAGGCCTCACTGCCGGCTGAGTGACCAGGCAGTCGGAAGGTGCAGATTTGGATTCCCTGACACAATTTTTGTCTTTTTTTTGTTGAATTTTTGTCATATTTTTATTGAATTTTTGTCATTTTTTCGCTGAGTTTGTCACATTTTTATTGAATTTTTGTCACATTTTTTGTTGATTTTTTGTCATTTTTTTATTGAATTTTTTTCATATTTTTATTGAATTTTTGTCATATTTTTGTTGAATTTTTGTCATTTTTTTGTTGAGTTTTTGTTACATTTTTATTTAATTTTTGTCATTTTTTTATTTAATTTTTGTCATTTTTTTGTTGAGTTTTTGTTACATTTGTATTTAATTTTTGTCATTTTTTTATTTAATTTTTGTCATTTTTTTATTTAATTTTTGTCATTTTTTTATTTAATTTTTGTCATTTTTTTATTTAATTTTTGTCATTTTTTTATTTAATTTTTGTCATTTTTTTGTTGAGTTTTTGGTCATTTTTTAATTGAATTTTTGTCATTTTTTTATTGAATTTTTGTCATTTTTTAATTACATTTTTGTCCTTTTTTTGTTGAATTTTTGTCATTTTTTTGTTGAATTTTTGTCATTTTTTAATTGAATTTTTGTCATATTTTTGTTGAATTTTATTCATTTTTTTGTTGAATTTTTGTCATTTTTTAATTGAATTTTTGTCATTTTTTTGTTGAGTTTTTGTCATTTTTTTGTTGAATTTTTGTCACTTTTTGTTGAGTTTTTGTCACATTTTTGTTGTTGTGTCCCGGGCTTCGCTTCCACCACTAGATCCCAAACTCTCATACAAACTCAATAAGAAACATCACTTCTAAACAAAGACGGGGGCCAAACGAGTCCATCAGCTTTTCTGCCGGGACATGTTTAGATTCTGGAACATCGCAGCAAAACACGCCAAGTCCGAAAGTCGCTGCTCTCGTTTCGGGAAAGTTATTTGGTGAGTATCGTCTTTATTTGCTTTTTCTGCTCGCGAAAACATACCACACACAAAAAAAAAAAACGACGAATGAGCCGAGCGGAGACAGTTTTTCACACAGACAGGAGGTGAAAAGTTAAAATCCAGGACAAATGGATTGAGCAGAGTTATGCAAGAGGTTAGAGTGAGAACAACACGGGTCCCTATCCGTCAGAAGATCTACCGCCGTTTAGAAGCGCTGCAGGAGTATTTTAGTATTCGTACACAGAAGTACACGCCGCAGTACACACCGCAGTACATGTTCAGTATCTGGGCTGGATTTCTACTTCTCTCTCTCACTTTTACCAGATGTGTTTTCCTCCATCTTTGAGCTAGTCTTGAATTTCTGCTGCTCCAAACCTCATTCAGGGTTTCCCCGGGGCATTAAAAAGCATTAAAAGTCTTTAACCTCTTACCACCCGCCTGAACCGAATACATGCTGTCCTCTGTAACCTGTGTGATGCCTCATTTGAAAGCTAAGACCCGCAAAACGGATCTTTTTCCCTTGCATTGGTGCTGTGTTGTGTCACCTTTTTATGTTTTTGTTTTCAAATTTTTGTCACATTTTAGTTGAATTTTTGTCATTTTTTTTGTCACATTTTTGTCATTTTTTTGTTGCTTTTTTGTCACATTTTTGTCATTTTTTTGTTGAGTTTTTGTCACATTTTTGTCATTTTTTGTCACATTTTTGTCATTTTTTTGTTGAGTTTTTGTCACATTTTTGTCATTTTTTTGTCATTTTTTTGTCATTTTTTTGTTATTTTTTTTGTTGAGTTTTTGTCACATTTTTGTCATTTTTTTGTCATTTTTTTGTCATTTTTTTGTTGAGTTTTTGTCATTTTTTTGTTGAGTTTTTGTCATTTTTTTGTTGAGTTTTTGTCATTTTTTTGTTGAGTTTTTGTCATTTTTTTGTTGAGTTTTTGTCACATTTTTGTCGATTTTTTGTTGAGTTTTTGTCAAATCTTTGTTGAATTTTTGTCACATTTTTGTCATTTTTTTGTTGAGTTTTTGTCATTTTTTTGTTGAGTTTTTGTCATTTTTTTGTTGAGTTTTTGTCACATTTTTGTCGATTTTTTGTTGAGTTTTTGTCAAATCTTTGTTGAATTTTTGTCACATTTTTGTCATTTTTTTGTTGAGTTTTAGTCATTTTTTTGTTGAGTTTTTGTCATTTTTTTGTTGAATTTTTGTCACATTTTTGTCATTTTTTTGTCATTTTTTTGTCATTTTTTTGTTGAGTTTTTGTCACATTTTTGTCATTTTTTTGTCATTTTTTTGTCATTTTTTTGTTGAGTTTTTGTCATTTTTTTGTTGAGTTTTTGTCATTTTTTTGTCATTTTTTTGTTGAGTTTTTGTCACATTTTTGTCGATTTTTTGTCACATTTTTGTTGATTTTTTTTATCACATTTTTGTCATTTTTTTGTTGATTTTTTGTCACTTTTTTGTTGAGTTTTTCTCACATTTTTTTCTCTATTTTTGCTCTCTTGTTGGTGGACTTTTTGTCACATTTTTGTCACATTTTTGTTGAATTTTTGTCACTTGTGTCACTGTGATCCGTTCAGGTGGGAGAAAGAATGAATGGGAAGGAGGAAGGAATTATAGAAGAAAAGAAAGAAAGAAGAAAAGGAAAGAAAGAAGGAAGGAAAGAAAGTATGAAGGAAGGATTTAAGAAGGAAAGAAGGAAAAGTATGAAAAGGAAAGAAGGATGAAAGAAGGAAAGAAAGAAAGAGTAAAGTCCCTCCTCAATAATGACACCAAACCTCTGCCTTTGCTCAAACCGTGTGATGCCACCACGAAACATAAACGTTCATTTTCGGTGTAAAATGTTACAGATTTTATAACTTTTCTTTCCACTTCCAGGACTGTTTCAAAGGTTTAGTTTTGTTTTACGGTTCTATTTAAATAACAGGCCTGTAAACAAACCCGTAGTGCTGGTTGTGAGTTGTAGGTAGGGTTGGGCGATGTCCCCTTAATTGGCCGTTGACGATGTTTACAGTGAACCATCGTGATGGACGATGATATCGTCCATTTCTCATTATAAAGACATTTGCATAGCCTATATATGCTGCATATTACTATGTATGCTAGGAAAATGTGAGATTGCAGGATAAATGGATCTAAACTAAACATGATTTGAACAGAGTCACGGACACGACTTTTGCAAAAGAAATGTGTTAAAACTTGTGCGCAAAGTCTGAGAGGAGAACGACTCATTCAGAGCGTGAACTCCAAGGCTCTTATCACACTAATACAAATGTAAATCGGAGCTTATTATTTGCATTTGCTCAATTTTAACGTTGTAGTGGGTTTACATAATTCACACAGGGAACCCAAGTTCCGGAGTTCCGGGGGGGACAATATAGAGAGTGGGACATTTCCTGTTCACTCGTGTTGTGAGAGACTTAACATTGAGTTCTACCGTTGTAAAACGAAAGGCTTCATGTCATTAAAAGAAGCATCCTCTTTTGACACTCCGCCTCCGACTCCCGTCCTTGCACACTACATTGGTGACCCCGACATCAGTCCCGCTGAAGATTCCGAGACTGAACAGAATTCCGAGCGAGACGACATGGCAAATTCCGCCGTTCTCAAGTTGCCTGAGTTTTGGGAGACGTCCGCTGCAACGTGGTTCGCGCAGGCAGAGGCTCAATTCGCCCTCCGTGGGGTTACAGACGATGTCACGCGCTATTACCACGTCGTCTCGGCCCTCGGGAGCTCCACTGCGGCCAGGGCAGTGAGTTTTATCACAGCCCCTCCCGCCCAGGAAAAATATACGGGGCTCAAAGCTTACCTTCTCAAGATTTTCGAACTGTCGCGATCCGAACGTGCCCGTCGCCTGCTCGCTATCCAAGGCCTAGGAGACAGCAAGCCCTCTGAACACATGGAGATGATGTTAAACCTGCTAGGTGCTGAGGAGCCGAATTTCCTCTTCATAGAGCTGTTTCTACGACACATGCCACCGCACGTCCAGACGGCGCTCGCTAATACATCTATTACAGAGCCACGCGCTCTGGCGGAGGAGGCAGACCGATTCTTCCTGGCCACCCAGCGTTTCGCCCCTGACGTCCTGGCCCCGACGCGCAGCTACACGCCCCCAGGCGCTGCCGTTATCGCTGGCAAAGGACACACTGCCGCTGACAGCCGTACCAGCCCAGGTTTGTGCTACTTCCACGCACGTTTTGGTGCCAAGGCTAAAAGGTGCCGCTCCCCTTGCAACTTCAACGCGACGGGAAACGCCAAGGCCTGCGCTCAGTAGTGGCCGTGAGCGCAGGCACAAAAGGCCGGCTGCTGTTCATCGTGGACACCCTCTCCAAGCGCGAATTCCTGTGTGACACCGGCGCCCAGAGGAGCGTGCTGCCGGCTACAGTGGAGGACACAGCTGGAGGGTCGCAAGGCCCGCCCTTAACATCTGCCAACGACACCCCCATCCGGACATATGGCACAAAGACTGTGGACGTATGTTTTGGGGGTCAGCGCTTTACATGGGACTTTGTCACAGCCGACATCTCCTTCCCCCTCCTCGGCGCAGATTTTTTGTGCGCCCACGGACTGCTCGTTGATGTCAAAAATGGTCGTCTGGTGGATGCGTTGACCTTCTCCTCGTTTGCATGTGTCCGCGATGAAGGGACATATGACGGCCTCTCCAGCTCACTCTCTGAGGGCGACAAGTACCAGCAGCTTCTCGGGGAGTTCCCCAGCCTGACACAGCCCACATTCTCGGCCACCACGACTAAGCACGGAGTTGAACACCACATCGAGACCAAGGGGCCCCCCATTCATGCCAGGGCCCGACGACTCAACCCGGAGAGACTGGCGACTGCAAGGGCCGAATTCGCCAACATGGAACGACTTGGCATCATTCGCCGTTCCGACAGCCCATGGGCCTCGCCCCTCCACATGGTTCCGAAGCCAGACGGGGGCTGGCGTCCGTGCGGCGACTACCGTCGCCTGAATGATGCCACCACGCCCGACCGCTACCCTGTTCCCCACATTCAGGACTTCTCTGTGCATTTGGCTGGGAAGTGCCTGTTCTCTAAAGTGGACTTGGTCAGGGGTTACCACCAAGTTCCGGTGCACCCTGCAGACATACCGAAGACGGCGGTGGTGACTCCTTTCGGGTTATTTGAGTTCCTCAGGATGCCGTTTGGCCTAAAAAACGCGGCCCAGTCCTTCCAGCGACTGATGGACTCAGCTCTTAGGGACATGCCTTTCATCTTCGTGTACTTGGATGACGTCCTCGTCGCCAGTTCGTCGGTGGAGGAGCACCTGACGCATCTCCGGGCTCTATTCACAAGGCTCGACCAACACGGACTGATCATTAACCTGGCAAAGTGTGTCTTTGGGGTGCCGTCCATCCAGTTCCTCGGGCATCTGATCAGTCGTGATGGGGCCGCCCCTCTCCCGTCGAAGGTGGAAGTTGTTTCCGCCTTTCCCCGCCCACGCTCGGCCCGGGGGCTCCGGGAGTTCCTTGGGATGGTTACATTCTACCACCGATTCATCCACCGGGCAGCCCACGTTATGCGGCCACTGTACGAGGCCCTCAAGGGTAGAACCCCCAACCAGGACATTGACTGGACCGCCGAGAGGGACAAGGCATTTGAGGACACAAAGGCTGCGTTGTGCCAGGCCACCATGTTGGTTCACCCGTTGCCTGGAGCCCCAGTCGCCCTCACAACCGACGCATCGGACTACGCGGTTGGCGCTGTTTTTGAGCAGTTGGTTGACGGCGCCTGGCAACCGCTTGCATTTTTCAGCCGCCAACTGGTCCCCAGGGAGCGCAAATACAGCACCTTCGACCGGGAGCTGCTCGGTGTCTGGTTGGCAATCCGCCACTTCCGCTTCGTCCTGGAAGGGCGCGAGTTTACTGTTTTCGTCGACCACAAACCACTCACGTTCTCCATGTCCAAGGTTGCGGAGCCGTGGTCCGCCCGCCAGCAACGCCAGCTGTCTTTCATCTCGGAGTACACCACAGACATCCGACACATTGCTGGCAAGTCCAACGTGGTCGCAGATTGCCTCTCCAGAGCGATTGTCAACACGGTGCAGCTAGGTCTCGACTACTCAAGTATGAGTGCAGATCAAGCCTCGGATGATGGGATTCAGTCGCTCAGGGATTCGGACACGGGCCTGCGTCTGGAGGAGGTCGCGGTCGGCGACTCGGGGGTCAGGTTGTGGTGCGACCTCTCTACCGGTCAGCCTAGGCCTCTGGTCCCTGTCGGATGGCAGCGGGCTGTTTTTGAAGCAATACACGGCCTCTCCCATCCCGGCAGAAAGGCTTCCACGAGGCTGGTGGCTCAGAAGTTTGTCTGGAGAGGGCTGAAAAGAGACGTGCGGGCCTGGGTTGACTCATGTGTGGCCTGTCAGCGCGCAAAAGTGCACCGCCACACCAAGGCCCCATTGGAGCTGTTTGCTGTCCCCGAGAGGCGGTTTGACCACGTCAACATTGACCTGGTGGGTCCACTCCCCCCTTCACAGGGTTTCACCTACCTCCTCACAATGGTAGACAGGACGACCCGCTGGCCTGAAGCCGTTCCCCTCACCTCAACAACGTCTGCTGACGTGGCCCGAGGGTTCATCAGCGCGTGGGTCGCACGTTTTGGAACACCTTCAGACCTATCCTCCGACCGCGGTGCACAGTTTACATCGGAGATCTGGAACGTGGTCGCCAGGGACCTGGGGGTCAAGCTACACCGCACCACCGCATATCACCCCCAGGCTAATGGGTTGTGCGAGAGGTTCCACCGTTCCATGAAGGCAGCTCTACGCGCCAGCCTGACAGATGGCAACTGGGTGGACAAACTTCCCTGGGTCATGCTGGGCCTTAGGACGGCCCCCAAAGAGGACCTGCAGTCTTCGTCTGCTGAGCTCGTCTACGGCCAGGTGCTGCGAGTTCCTGGAGACTTCATTCCTGACGCGACGACACCCTGGTCCGCGGCCAATCAACGGTCCACCCTGCTGGAAGTCGCAAGGGCGTTCGCACCCATCCCCACATCACAGCACTGCGCCCCTGTTTCCCATGTGCCGCCGAACCTGCGCACGGCGGAGTTTGTGTTCATCCGCCATGACGCCCACCGCGGACCGTTACGTCCACCCTATGACGGACCCTTTAAGGTCTTGCAGCATGGGGATAAGAGCCTGGTCGTGGACATTGGTGGTAGGCCTGAGACTATCTCTATTGATAGGATTAAGCCTGCTCACGTGGACGTTTCCAGGCCATTGGAATTGGCCCAGGCCCCACGCCGCGGACGCCCCCCGGCGCCTCGTCCGGCAGCTCTGGCCGGGGCTCCTACTGCTCTGTCAACGCCATTACTGCCTAACTCTGCGCTTTGTCCGGATGCGCCGGCCACCCTTTCCCCCCCCTCGGCCCCTGCCACCTTTACCCGCCGTGGTCGGGCCATTATCCCTTTCCGACACGGGGACTTTGACTATGGGTGAATTCTGGGGGGGCTTGTGTAGTGGGTTTACATAATTCACACAGGGAACCCAAGTTCCGGAGTTCCGGGGGGGACAATATAGAGAGTGGGACATTTCCTGTTCACTCGTGTTGTGAGAGACTTAACATTGAGTTCTACCGTTGTAAAACGAAAGGCTTCATGTCATTAAAAGAAGCATCCTCTTTTGACACTCCGCCTCCGACTCCCGTCCTTGCACACTACAACGTAATGTTTAAGAAACAGTGGGTGAACGGGACAATATTTTGAAGTTTGCGTCGTAGCTACATTTTTGAAGCCGCTCCACGCGCCGCCCGGTCCGTGAGCTCTAACCTCTTAACTCCTGCTGCACCGCGCCTTTCTCTCTCCTCTCTCTTTCCTCTCTCGGGCCTTCGTGAGAATAGTCCACGCGCTCAGCTAGCTCCGATGTGAGAGCCATCTCATTTTAAAACGGTTTAAGTTTCAATACGCAGCAAAGCAAAACAAAACCACGCGCTGTTAAACTCTGAGCTGCAGAGAGAGAGAGAGAGAGAGAGAGAGAGAGAGAGAGAGAGAGAGAGAGAGAGAGAGAGCCCCGCGCGTCATAAACAGAGCAGCTGCGTCTTTACGTTAATAATTACGGCCAACACATCGTGGCTTCTGGCAGGCTACTGACGCTAGCGCGCATATTAGTTACATCAGTGATTTAATTTACAGTGCAATCCCTGCAAAGTTTGTAGGTTTGCAAGGCCTACAGAAGACCAGTGCGTGTTTTTGACGGGAGGGGGCGTGGCATCACGATGGTGGCGCTCCATCGTGATGTTGCTCATCCATCGCCGATGCCATCGGCACAACCCTAGTTGTAGGCGCGGTAATAAACATCATGTGAAAAGTGGCAACAGTGAAACCAATCAATTACATAACGGCCGCCCCCCCCCCTCGTCACACCCCTCCCTCCCTCCTCTGTCCCCCCCCCTCGTCACACCCCTCCCTTCCTGCCTCCCTTCTCCTCCTCGTCTCCGTGAGGAACATCAGCTCAGAGTCGCGGGAGCCGAGGCAGGATGAAGACGCCGTTCCTGGATTACTGGAGCCGCGGCAAAGAGCGGGACGAGAGCTTAGGGGGGGGGTTTAAGACCCGGCTGAGTGAGGAGCAACTGTGAGTACTGCACTTTATACTGCACTTTCTACTACTACTGCAGACGCTACTACGACTACTGCAGACTCTACTACTACTACTGCACTTTCTACTCTGAAATACTACTGCACAAAGAGCGGGACGAGAGCTTAGGGGGGGGGGTTTAAGACCCGGCTGAGTGAGGAGCAACTGTGAGTACTGCACTTTATACTGCACTTTATACTACTACTGCACTTTCTACTACTACTGCACTTTCTACTTCTACTACTGCACTTTCTACTCTGAAATACTACTGCGCAAAGAGCGGGACGAGAGCTTAGGGGGGCGCTTTAAGACCCGGCTGAGTGAGGAGCAACTGTGAGTACTGCACTTTCTACTACTACTACTGCACTTTATACTACTACTGTGCTTTCTACTGCACTTTCTACTACTACTACTGCACTTTCTACTCTGAAATACTGCTGCACAAAGAGCGGGACGAGAGTTTAGGGGGGCGCTTTAAGACCCGGCTGACTGAGGAGCAACTGTGAGTACTGCAGATTCTACTACTACTACTGCACTTTCTACTACTACTGCACTTTCTACTGCACTTTCTACTACTACTACTGCACTTTCTACTACTACTGCACTTTCTACTGCACTTTCTACTACTACTACTGCACTTTCTACTGCACTTTCTACTACTACTACTGCACTTTCTACTCTGAACTACTGCAGATTCTACTCTGAACTACTGCAGATTCTACTCTGAACTACTGCAGATTCTACTCTGAACTACTGCACTTTCTACTCTTAACTACTACAGATTCTACTCTGAACTACTGCAGATTCTACTCTGAACTACTGCAGATTCTACTCTGAACTACTGCAGATTTTACTCTGAACTACTGCAGATTCTACTCTGAACTACTGCAGATTTTACTCTGAACTACTGCAGATTCTACTCTGAACTACTGCAGACTCTACTACTACTACTGCAGATTCTACTCTGAACTACTGCAGATTCTACTCTGAACTACTGCACATTCTACTCTGAACTACTGCAGATTCTACTCTGAACTACTGCAGACTCTACTACTACTACTGCAGATTCTACTCTGAACTACTGCAGACTCTACTACTACTACTGCAGATTCTACTCTGAACTACTGCAGATTCTACTCTGAACTACTGCACATTCTACTCTGAACTACTGCAGATTCTACTCTGAACTACTGCACATTCTACTCTGAACTACTGCAGATTCTACTCTTAACTACTGCACTTTCTACTCTGAACTACTGCAGATTCTACTCTTAACTACTGCACTTTCTACTCTGAACTACTGCACATTCTACTCTGAACTACTGCACTTTCTACTCTGTTACTACTACTACTGTTTTGTTTATTACTATAAGAACTACATTGTGTTTTAGGAGTTTGAAATTGCTGTTTGGAAGATTTGCAAATTGTCAATAAATGTGGAAAGAAATTGAGGAAAAAGTGGAAACATTTGATTAAAAAAAAGTTGATTTTTTTTTTTTTTAATGGGAGGGAAAGGTGAAAATAGTGAGAAAAAAGAGAGAGAAAAATTGGTGAAAAAATGTGGGAATGTTGAGGAAAAATTGGATTAAAAAATTGAAAAAAAATAATGTAAAAAGATGGAGAAAAATTGGGACAGTATGGGGGGAAAAAATCTAAAAAAGAAAATGTGTGTAAAGTAAAAATGTGGGCGTGGAGGGAGTGGCAGATGTGTGAAGAAATGGAGGGAAAATGTTTTTTTTTTGTTGCTCTTTTCTGTTTAAAGGATCTATATCCTGCTATTTTAGCCATTCCAAAGTTAAGTATAGGCATGTATGTGATATATTGTACCTCTACCATTATGGAGCACTAATTTTTGTGATAAATATAAGTGTTTTCTGGAGGTATTTTTCAAACCCGGAAGACAGAACGCTTTGATTCAGTTAACTCCGCCCCCTCTCTCCGCACATACTTTACCGTAATATAAATAAACAACAATAAGTGAAGTGAAGTCATAAATGGCTAACACACACATGCTAACCCGCGTTTGGACTGACTCACCCTCTGCTCCATCGCTGTTTACATTATGAGACTTGCGTTGGTTATAAAAGTTAATCCACTTTGATTCTGGTGAAGGTTCATCAAACATCCATCAGAGACAGTCACAGAAAAACTATATTTTGGTGAAAGTCGCTGAATCCCGGAGAAAAAAACAACTTCGAGTGGCCTCTTCTTGAAAAAGGTTGAATAAACTCCTCGTCCTCGTAGCCAAACGTGCTTCTTTTTCTCCTTATCGTTAGTTAAGAATAAAGAACAGGTGTGTCCAGTTATAACGAGCTCCATCTTCAGCTGCAGCGCAAACATGACTGATCTGTTCAGACACTCAGGTTTTTTTTTTCTCTTTGTTTCTCTCTTACGACAGAAATAATGAAAAGGCTGGTTTACAAATTAAAATCAGGCTGTAAGACATTACATTACAGACGTCGTTCACCAGGAGAGGGCGGAGCCTCAGAGAGCAGGAGGGCGGAGCCTCAGAGAGCAGGATTCAGGAGGATTACTGAGAGCTGCGTGAATGAAGCCACAAACCACTCTGGGGGTGTTTTTGATCAGGAAATAGCAGAACAACATGGCTAAAAGCTCTAACAAGGCGATTTTGCAGGATATAGGACCTTTAAGACAATTATCCTTTTTAGCGACAAAGTCAAGCAAATAAAGGTGTTTGCGGCACATTTTTGCTGATGGTTTGTCCCCACAGATAATGACATATTCAAATAATACTATCAAGCAGCCAAACTTAAAACATCTGGTTTGATCATATGGATTTGCACAGTTTCCTGCTGGTCTCAGTTGTAGTTCTCATATAGTGTCGATGTTTTACTTTTTGTGTCTTGAAATCATCTTGGGATCATCTCGGGCCCCACCCTCGCGGCTCTCTCTTTCAGAACCACTGTGTGCAGATGTTTTCGTGCTCACATTAGAGGCGGAGCTGTAGTATTGCTCAATAGTGTTTGCCCTTTGGAAAGCATTCAGAGCCGTACTGTTTGGTACACGCTTTGCCACGCCTCTTTCCCACGACAACAGCTCCTTTACTGGAACACGCTTTTGTATTGGTACCGTGTTTTTAAGTCGACTCTTAAGACACGCCCTTTTTCCTTTTGATAGTGATTGATTTTTATTATTTTTTTGACCTTTATTACCTGTGTCCTGCTCTGTTTGTGCAGCACCTTCGACAACAGTGTGGTTTTTATTCTGTAAATAAAGTTGGATTGGATGCTGAAGTAGTTTTCTGTGCATTACCTGAATAGTATTTTGGTTTTGAACTTTTTACTTTCACTCCAGTGCATTTGAAAGATGAATATAATTCTCCTTAGTGATGGACAGCAACTCAAATCCCGGCTCACAGGAAGTGTTTAACCTCTTACCACCCGCCTAAACCAAATGCAGTCTGTCCTCTTTGGCCATTATATAGGCCTGTGTAGCACCTCATTTGAAAGCTAAGACCCACAAAACTGATCTTTTTCATCACGTTGTTGCTGTGTTGTGTCACCTTATTCATGTTCTTTATCCGTTTTTATTTGTTCATTTGATTCAAAATTCATTGAATTTTTTTGTCATTTTTTTGTCAAATTTTTCCATTTTTTTTTGTTTTTGTTGATTTTTTTTTGTTTTTGTAGAATTTTTGTAGAATTTTTGTCATTTTTTGTTGAATTTTTGTCACTTTTTTGTTGAATTTTTGTCACTTTTTGCTGGATTTTTGTCACTTTTTTGCTGGATTTTTGTCACTTTTTTGATGGATTTTTTTCATTTTTTTTTTTGAATTTTTGTCATTTTTTGTCCAGTTTTTCTATTTTTTTGGTTTTTGTTGAATTTTTGTCACATTTTGTTGAATTTTTGTCAGATTTTTCATTTTTTTTTGTTTTTGTTGAATTTTTGTCACGTTTTTGTTGCGTTTACATCCTCGTTTTCTTCTCATTTTTTGTGGCTGTTTTATTCTGTAAATAAAGTTGGATTGGATTGGATGCTGAAGTAGTTTTCTGTGCTTTACCTGAATAGTATTTTGGTTTTGAACTTTTTACTGTCACTCCACTGCATTTGAAAGATGAATATAATTCTACTCATTCCTCTAGGATGAAAATTCTAAAAATGCACCAAAATAAGAAGTTAATTTGGCCGTGTGTTGGCCAGTTTTAACCTCTTAACTCCCGCCTGAACGGATCCCATTTTCTCCAGTTTGGCTTTACCCTAATTAAAAAGCTTCTTGGGAAAAAAAGCACCAAAACAGCCACAAAAAATGAGAAGAAAACAAAGATGTAACAAAAATTCAACAAAAATGTGACAAAAATTCAACAAAAAATGACAAAAATTCAACAAAAAAATGACAAAAATTCAACAAAAAATGACAAAAATTCAACAAAAAAGTGACAAAAACTCAACAAAAATGTGACACAAATTCAACAAAAAATTGACAAAAACTCAACAAAAATGTGACAAAAATTCAACAAAAATGTGACAAAAACTCAACAAAAAATGACAAAAACTCAACAAAAAATGACAAAAACTCAACAAAAAATGACAAAAACTCAACAAAAAATGACAAAAACTCAACAAAAAGTGACAAAAATTAAACAACAATGTGCCAAAAAAAAAAAAACATGAAAAAGGTGACACAACGTGAGGAAAAAGATCAGTTTTGTGGGTCTTAGCTTTCAAATGAGGCGTTACACAGGCCTATATAATGGCCAAAGAGGACAGAATGCATCTGGTTTAGGCGGATGGTAAGAGGTTAAAGCAGCACTAAGTAGCTCCTCCCCCTAGAGGCCATAAGCGCAACTGCAGGTGTCTTAGCAAGTTGTGATTTTTTAACGTATTAATTGTCTTGGAGAGTAAACACTACGCTGACAGGAAAGACGAAGGGACAGAGGGAGATTGTGCATCCAATTACACAATGGAATATTTTTGTTTCACTCAAACTTGGCTGTAAATACTGTTTAAATCGATGCTAGCCCACAGTTAGCTTTGCCCGTTAGCTTGTTAGCTTCTTCTTCATGATTATATTAGTGTGTATTGGAGCCTCCGACCCGTAGGCAGAAAAGTTGCAATTGTTATTTGTTATTTTCTTCAGAGAATACTTCACTTTTACTGTTTTCGGAGTAACATATGTTTAGTAGTATCTGTACTTTTACTCAAATAATGAAATAAAGTGCCTTGACCTATCATTGACTACTGCTACCTGAGCTGAGTGATGTGAGAAGTTGTTTTTTTCCCTCATACTGATCAGACTCGAGTTTTGATTCAATGTTATTTCATAATATAGACCAGGGGTGCCAAAAGTGGGGCCCGCGGGACTAATTTGACCCACCGGAAAACAATTAGAGGGTGACCTACTTTTGCGCCGCGTCTGATTAACCCCTTAACTCCCACCTGAACCGAGCACATTTTCTGCAGTTTGGCTTTACCCCAATCCAAAAGCTTCTGGAACAAAGGTGGGAAAATAGAGACAGAACTGAGACGAAAACAATGATGGAAATGTGACAAAAAAGTGACGAAAAATTGATGAAAAAGTGGCAAAAATGTGACAAAAAATGACAAAAAAATGACAAAAAAATGACAAAAATATGATAAAAAATGACAAATATGTGACAAAATGTGACAAAAAATGTGATGAAAAATTGACGAAAAAATGACAAAAATGTGACAAAAATGTGATAAAAATTTTAAAAAAAAATAATCCAAAAATGTGATAAAAAATGACAAAAAAAATGACAAAAAAGTTACCAAAATGAGTTGAACACCCAACAAAAAAATGACAAAGATTTGATTAAAAAAATGATGAAAAAATGACAAAAATTAGATAAAAATTTGAAAATTTTTTTACAAAAAAACGACAAAAAATTGACAAAAAATTGACAAAAAATTGACAAAAATGTAATAAAAATTTTAAAAAAAAATTGACAAATGAAAAAAATATGATTAAAAAATGACAAATATGTGACAAAATGTGACAAAAATGTGATAAAAATAAAAATAAAAAAAATCCAAAAATGTGATAAAAATGAAAAAAAAAATGAAAAAAAAGTTACCAAAATGAGTTGAATACCCAACAAAAAAATGACAAAGATTTGATTAAAAAAATGATGAAAAAATGACAAAAATTAGATAAAAATTTGAAAAAAAAAATTACTAAAAAGTGACAAAAAATGATAAAAAAAAATGATAAAAATGACAAAAAAAATGAAAAAAAATGGACAAAAATGTCAAAAATGTGACAAAAATGTGACAAAAATGTAATAAAAATTAGAAGAAAAAAATCCAAAAAAGTGACAAAAAATGACAAAAATATGATAAAAAAAAAAGACAAATATGTGACAAAATGTGCTGAAAAATTGACGAAAAAATGACAAAAAAATGACAAAAATATGAAATAAAAGTTACCAAAATGAGTTGAACACCCACAAAAAAATGATGGAAAAAATAATCTGATGACGTGAGTAAAAAGATCCTCTCGGTTTAGGCGGGAGTTAAGAGGTTAATACCAACTCTTTCCCATTCATTCTCAATGGTAAATATGGATGCAGTACACCTTTTAACCACCGGCGTCAAATTGGGGGCGCTGTTTCACTCCTTTCGCAAAGTTAAGGAAACACTGTTGTGGCGTCTTGGTGTTTATCAATCACAGAGCGATGTGGCATAAATTTGATTTGAAAAGAAACATGTACTAATTGCAAATCCCTTTCTTCTACCTTCTCCAGTGTCTTGTTGTGTCCTTGGGCAAGACCCTCCGCCTGCCTGTGCACACTGCTTTGTATAAATGAGATGTGAGTAAAACGTGCTTTTGTCTTTTGCAGATCGACTTTGCACGGCGACGGCGATGTCCGAGCCGCGCTGCAGAGAAGCCGCGTGGCCTCTCTCCTGCCCCCTGTGGGCACGGAGGTGTTCAGGCGCTTCACTGCCGCGTCGCTGGAGCAGATCAAGAAATTATCGGGCTCCAAGAAGAACAAGCAGGTGGGAGATCAGTCACACACTTCCAGGATATTATGGACAACAACTCGAATCCCGGCTCACAGGAAGTGCTTAACCTCTTACCACCCGCCCTAAGCAAATGCATTCTGTCCTCTTTGGCCATTATATAGGCCTGTGGAGCACCTCATTTGAAAGCTAAGACCCACAAAACTCACCTTTTTCCTCGCATTGTTGCTGTGTTGTGTCACCTTTTTTTTTTTTTTTGAATTTTTGTCACTTTTTGTTGAATTTTTGTCACTTTTTTGTTGATTTTTTTCTTTTTTTTTGCTGAATTTTTGTCACTTTTTGTTGAATTTTTGTCACTTTTTGTTGAATTTTTGTCACATTTTTGTTGATTTTTTTGTTGAATTTTTGTCACTTTTTGTTGAATTTTTGTCACTTTTTGTTGAATTTTTGTCACATTTTTGTTGATTTTTTGTCATTTTTTTGTTGAATTTTTGTCACTTTTTGTTGAATTTTTGTCACATTTTTGTTGAATTTTTGTCACTTTTTTGTTGAATTTTTGTTGAATTTTTGTCATTTTTTTGTTGAATTTTTGTCACTTTTTGGTTGAGTTTTTGTCACGTTTTTGTTGAATTTTTGTCACGTTTTTGTCGCGTTTACATCCTCGTTTTCTTCTCATTTTTTGTGGCTGTTTTGGTGCTTTTTTCCCCAAGAAGCTTTTTGATTAGGGTAAAGCCAAACTGGAGAAAATGGGATCCGTTCAGGTGGGAGTTAAGAGGTTAAAGGTAAAAAAGGTAAAGGTAAACAACAAAAATTACAAAAATGTGATAAAAATGACCAAAAAATGAGTTACAATCTGGTGTTAGAAAACATCCATATGGGCCCGAGTTACACTTGACTTTATTTATGTGATAAATAAGTTGATATTCCACCAGAAAGTGGCTAAAAAGAGTGAAAAATGTGTTTCTCTAAAGATTCTATTTCCCCCCTCGGCGAGGCCACGCCCCCTTCTATGTCTGTATCTATTGATGAATGTTGTGCTTTCTCCAGTTTGAAGAGGATTCTCCGCTGAAGCCGGCCCCCGAGCTGGAGTCTGGGAAAACCCTCCCCTTTTTCTACGGAGCCCCGCCCCCCGAGCTACGAAACGTCCCATTGGAGGATCCTGACCCTTTCTACCAATCACAGAAGGTTAAACAACACTTTTAAAATGACTCTTTTAGGCGCCACAGGGGAACAGAAACCTAACAAAACATCATTCTTTCTTTAAATGATCAAAACCTTTACAAAGTTACTCAGCTGCTGCCGTTTCCCGTTGCAGACGTTCGTCGTGGTGGACGAAGGAAACACTCTCTCCAGGTTCAACGCCGCGTCGTCCTGTTTCCACTTCAGCCCCTTGAGTTTGTTCAGACGAGCCGCCATCAGGATCCTCAACAACCAATATCCTTTCAGAGTTTAGCTGATACTAGTAGAAGTACCAGGGGCGGACTGGCCATATGTCCTGTATTCTGGAAGAGCACAGAAGGGCCACCGGTCTCTTTACCTCACCCTTACGCCCGGGCGTGACCGAGCTTTACCCAAATCTAAAAGCTTAACCTCTTAAACTCCCGCCTGAACCGAGAGGATCTTTTTCCTCACGTCATCAGATTTTTTTTCCATCATTTTTTTGTTGGATATTCAACTCATTTTGGTAACTTTTTGGTCATTTTTTATCACATTTTTAATCAATTTTTTTGTCACATTTTTGTCACTTTTTTATCACATTTTTGTAATTTTTTGGTCAAATTTTTATACAATTTTTTGTCAATTTTTAATCAATTTTTTGTCACTTTTTTGTTATTTTTTCGTGCATTTTTTTGTTATTTTTTCGTCCATTTTTTCGGCATTTTTTCGTCCATTTTTAATTAATTTTTTGTCACTTTTTTGTCATTTTTTCGTAGCTTTTTGTTTGTTTTTTATAAATTTTTTGTCAATTTCTTGTGACATTTTTGTGACATTTTTTGCCACTTTTTCATACATTTTTTTGTCATATTTTCATCACATTTTTGTCAAATTTTTTGTCAAATTTTTGTCATTTTTTTGGTCACATTTTGACACATTTTTGTTGAATTTTTGTTGAGTTTTTGTCATTTAAAAAAAAAAAAATGTCACTTTTATGTCATTTTTTTGTCTTTTTTTTTTGCCACTTTCTCATCAAATTTTTATCACTTTTTTGTCACATTTCCATAATTTTTTCAACTCATTTTGGTCATTTTTCGTCTAATTGTTGTCATTTTTTGGTCATATTTGTATCAAATTTTTGTCACTTTTTTGTCATTTTTTTGTCACTTTTTTGGTCCATTTTTTTGTCAATTTTTTGTGACATTTTTGCCATTTTTTCATAAATTTTTCGTCACTTTTTAGTCAATGTTTTCTCACTTTTTTGTCACATTTCCATCATTGTTTTCATCTCAGTTTTGTCGCTATTTTCACACCTTTTTTCCAGAAGCTTTTGGATTGGGGTAAAGCCAAACTGGAGAAAATGCTCTGGGTTCAGGCGGGAGTTAAGGGGTTAAAAGGAAAGCCTCCAAAAACAAAAATGCGCTGGAAAAGCAACAAAAAAGTGACGAAAACACAACAAAATGTGACGAAAAAGTGACAAAAAAGCCACAAAAAAGTAATGAAAAAGCAACAAAAAAATGAGGCGTTACAGTGTTGCTCTCCAGTCAAGAAGCTTTTAGATTTGGGCAAAGCCGAACTGGAGAAAATGCTCTGGGTTAAGGCGGGGGGTCAGAGGTTCACATGTGTATTTGTGGAAGTGTCACATTTACGCTAATTTGGGCCAGACTGACCAGAGTCCAGGGCTGGTTTTCAGTCCCTAGTAGTAGTTGTAGTAGTACAGCATTTCTCAGCAGTGTTTCCAATTGTGCAGCATCTTTGTAATGCTAGATATACTTAGAGGAGACATATTAAGCTTTTTCTGGCGTTTTATAGATCATCTAAAACACATATATTACATTATTAACACTTCAAACATTGCAAGAGGCAACATTGACCCAAAACAAGTTGAAAACACATCGTCAAACCTAAAATTTCTCTTACAGAACAAAACATGACGAAAACATATCACAAAATGCGCAAGCTTAAAGGAACAGGCCACCGTTTTTCCACACTGAGATATGTTCTTACCTGAGCTGTGACGAGTTCTTTAGGACCTGTCTGATCTTCAGTCACGTAAACACAGCGCAGACGGCGTTAGCATTTAGCCTCTCCCTCTCTCCTCTATAGCTCCAAAACGGTTAGTGCTAGATCGTCTGCTCCGGAGGGACAGTCTGCTGTGAAAACGTGAGATATCATGACACAAATTAAGGTCGGGGCCAGGGAAATGGTTCACCCCTTAACTCCCGCCTGAACCGAGAGGATCTTTTTCCTCACGTCATTTTTTTCCAACATTTTTTTGTTGGGTGTTCAACTCATTTTTGTAACTTTTTTGTAATTTTTTATCACATTTTTAATCAATTTTTTGTCACATTTTTGTCACTTTTTTATCACATTTTTGTAATTTTTTGGTCAAATTTTTATAAAATTTTTCGTCAATTTTAAACCAATTTTTTGTCACATTTTTGTTATTTTTTCGTCCATTTTTTGTCATTTTTTTGTTATTTTTTCGTCCATTTTTAATCAATTTTTTGTCATTTTTTCGTCCATTTTTTGTCAATTTTTTGTTTATTTTTTATACATTTTTCTGTCAATTTCTTGTGACATTTTTTGTAATTTTTTTGTCAAATTTTTATAAAATTTTTCGTCAATTTTTAACCAATTTTTTGTCACATTTTTGTTATTTTTTCGTCCATTTTTTCGTCATTTTTTCGTCCATTTTTAATAATTTTTTCGTCAATTTTTTGTCATTTTTTTGTTTATTTTTTATCAATTTTTTGTCAATTTCTTGTGACATTTTTGTGACATTTTTGCCACTTTTTCATAAATTTTTCGTCACTTTTTTGTCAACGTTTTCTCACTTTTTTGTCACATTTCCATCATTGTTTTGAGAAAATGTGCTCGGTTCAGGTGGGAGTTAAGGGGTTAACCTTAAGGATTAGGGTTATTTGTATTTTTAGACAAACCAACTCATAGATCTATACAAACTCACAGCAGACCGTCCCTCCGGAGCAGACGATCTAGCACTAACCCTCCAAAACAGGTCAAGATAGAAGCTACCGAGCTCTTTCACGTTTCCCCTATTTAAATATGGTTACGTGAAGTGTTCCACTTCAAAGTATAATTACACAAAACTAAACAATGTGGATTTTCTAAGCGGATAAAAGGGGGACTATATTGTAAGGCGTAATAATACCAGGAGTAGTTCGGCATCCGCGCAGTAAAGTGAAGATTACTGCGTGGATTTCGAATTACTCCTGGTATTATTACACCCAGTTCATACACAGTTCAGTTCAGTTTAGGTCTTTTTTAGATCATTTTTACACCCAGTTTGCATTAGTAGTATAAGCTGATGATACTACGAGCTGTACTGCAGTAGTTTTCCTCGTGTACTCGCAGTAGCAGCCGCTGTCGTATGTGAATAAACGTGTTTTTATCCGTCCTTATCCGCTCTTCACGCTGTTCACCGCTCTCGTTTGTGTGACGCTGGTGGTGAACTTCTGCTTCATGGCTTACGGTCCACACCCCGTGGGAGACATTCTGGAGTAAGTGTGTTATTTTGTGGTTAGTTGTGTTGCAGCGGTGAAGGTCTCGGGTTTGATTCCTGCAAAGTGTGTGTGACCAGGGGCGGACTGGCCATATGTCCGTTCTGGAAGAGCACAGAACGGCCACCGGACTGGCCCCTCACTTTACCTCACCCTTACCCCCGGGCAAGTCCGTGGGAACCCAGGGTGCTGAGGCCGCTGCAGCCCCCCCCCCCATTTTCTCCAGTTTGGCTTTACCCCAATCCAAAAGCTTCTGGAAAAAAGGTGTGAAAATAGCAACAAAACTGAGACTCTTTGTCACATGTTCGTCATTTTTTCGTCAATTTTTTGTAAATTTTTCGTCATTTTTTGTCACTTTCTGTCATTTTTTTTGGGTCAATTTTTTGTCATTTTTTGTTCTTTTTTTGTCTTTTTTTTTGTTCATTTTTGTCATATTTTTTGTCTTTTTTTGTTCTTTTTTTGTTCTTTTTTTGTTCTTTTTTTGTTCTTTTTTTTGTCTTTTTTTGTTCTTTTTTTGTTCTTTTTTTGTTCTTTTTTTGTCTTTTTTTGTTCTTTTTTTTCTGTTTTTGTTCTTTTTTTGTTCTTTTTTTGTCTTTTTTTGTTCTTTTTTTGTTCTTTTTTTGTTCTTTTTTTGTTCTTTTTTTGTCTTTTTTTTGTTCATTTTTGTCATTTTTTTTGTTCATTTTTGTCATATTTTTGTCACATTTTTTGTTCTTTTTTTGTTCTTTTTTTGTCATTTTTTTAGTCACTTTTTTTGTTCTTTTTTTGTCATTTTTTTGTCACTTTTTTTGTTCTTTTTTTGGGTTTTTTTGTCACTTTTTCGTCAATGTTTTCTCACTTTTTGTCACATTTTTTTGTTCTTTTTTTGTCACATTTTTTTGTTCTTTTTTTGTTCTTTTTTTGTTCTTTTTTTGTCATTTTTTTGTTCTTTTTTTGTCATTTTTCCGTCACTTTTTCGTCAACGTTTTCCCACTTTTTGTCACATTTCCATCCTTGTTTTTCGTCTCAGTGTTGTCGCTATCTTCACACCTTTTCTCCAGAAGCTTTTGGACTGGTGTAAAGCCAAACTGGAGAAAACGTGCTCGGTTCAGGTGGGAGTTAAGGGGTTAATATTGCCTGCAGTTCAAACAAACTATCCACCAGGGGGGTGCTGCGGCGCCCTCAGCACCCTGGGTTCCCACGGCCTTGGTCCACGGCTGTTTTTCAGTCCCTGTGTGTGACCTTCCTGTGTCTGGTTTGATATGTTCTGTCTGGGTGGATTTCCTCCTCTTTTCTCCTCTGAGTTTGTTTTTCGGTACAGGACGCTGCCTGTATCTCCACACCCTTCTTTTTAATGTCACGGTTTTTGTAAAGGTGTAATCGACCTCCGGGGAAAGACGTGATCAAACAAGTGCCGGAGACTTGTTTGTCTCAGCAAAGACTACTTGTATAGAGTTGTTTACTCCAGTGGTCTGTGCGTATTTAGTCCATCTCCCTTTCCGGGGCTGGACCGGCCATCGGGAGATTCAGGAGTTTTCCCTGTGGGGCAGATGTACTTTTGGGCCGGAAATAAGGCCCATAATACCTGACACCGGCCCACAATTAACGGGAAAAGCCATCAGGATCTCTATCATTACATTTATGCAATTACACAACTCCTCCACTAGAGGGATGTGACGCCCTCTGGTGGCCTTTATTGAGTCATGGTTCAGATAATCTTGTATAATGAGCGATGGGTCTCTGGGACATCACACTCATGCCCCTCACATTGTGAATATAAGAGGAAATAGTTTATTGTAACCCCATCCAGGACCCACAGAACCTCAGACCTCTATTTTTATACATTTTAGACAAATGTTTGCAAAGAAGTGCATGCTGGGAGTTGTCAGGTGACTCGTCGTCAGTGCAGTTTTAAATCTTCTAGTTTCCATTGAAAGGATTTACAAAGTTTGGTCTTTTTGTGATTTCTATCTTCACTCCAAACCTCTGTAAGTCTGAGGTGAGTTTTACCATTTCATCTTGAATCTACAGTCGATCATTTGGTTGGTTTTGAGAAGTTTATTTGTGTTGCAGTCGCGAGAGGAACTTCATTAACTGAACTCACATTTTAAGATTGTTCAGTCATTTTACAAAAGTTCCTTCAAGTTATAAATGACAGATTAAAGTGTTGAGTCTCTGAGGCGTGAGCTTGAATTCAGCAGAAACAAAATGCAGCTTTTGTCCTCGATTCGTAGCTTATACTGTTTTAGTTCAAGCCAAGAGCTTATTGTTTTGCTCATCACCTCGACTATTGCATTGAAAATGACTGATTTTTTCTGCCAGTCCAGCCCTGTCCCTTTCCAATATACAGCAGATCAACAAATGATTGTTGTTCGAGTCCATACTACCCTGTGCTCAAACTGTTTGGTGGATGAAAAAACAGTAAAAAAAAACACAAAGGGATTCTTGTATTTGTTCCGGAATACGTGCTCGGTAATAACTTCAAATGTGAAACTAATATATGACATAGACTCATTATTACACACGTCAAGCTTTTGTTTGTTATAGTTTTTGTTAGATTATGGCTAAACATTTTCAAAATTGTAATATATTGAGCCATAATAATCCAAATTATAACAAATATAGGTTATACATTGCTCACTTTGCCATTTAACTGTTTAACAAGCAGCGCTTCCTCTTCACTCTCTCCTCTACATTTAAGGGATATTTCAGGATTTATTTTTTGTAATTCATGCAGTTCTTATATTTGAAGAGTTTAGAGGCGCTAGGCTAGTGCTAGGCTAGTGCATGTCTATGGTATCAGCTAGCCTGCATTAAAAACAGTCCCACTCCACAGAGCACCTGAGTCACTGATAACACCAGACTAACCATATAAATGTCTGTGTCCATAGAGTCATGTTTGGAATATAACTGACCTGCATCACATGAACGATCACATTTTGAGGGACTATTTTCTCGCAGATCACTCCGCCGCCGCGTAGCTTATACAACCACGAAGCTGATGCTGCTCAAATATAAGGTCTTTTAAATGCAAAATGGTTAGAATCTGGCGCTATAAGATAAGATAAGATAAGATAGGCCCTTATTGATCTCACAATGGAGAAATGTTCTTGTTACATACAGCTCTTGTGTGCAAATAAGCAAAAATGTGAGAAAAATAAGGGGAAAAATGATAAAATAGTAAAACAGTGGTATCTTATGGGTGTCTTATCTTCTCAGTGAGGGCGGCTCACACCTGGAACACTGAGAACCTTCACTAGATCAGTGAAACGTTTGGCTCCTGGACAGTCAAAGCTGCTGTTTACCAATAGTGTTTAAAACCTCTTATTTGTTTTATTTTATTTGTCTGTGTCGTCTTGTTTATAATGTCTTTTTACAAACCATTTCATATCTGTCCTTTGTTCATGTCTGTTGTGCTTGTTGTCTGGGACGACAGATGAAAACTCTGGCATATTTACATGTGGACTTTGAGGACTCATGCTAATTAATGTGATGTGCGCTGTCCCATCTTAAAAAAATAAATAAAAATAAATATATAAAATTATGTACAATGACGACCAAGGACTTGTGGGACAAAAGTATAAACAGTAAATAATTAAGTAAACAGACTATAGCAAGAATGTTATAGCAGTGATTTGCCTCAGGTGCTCTGTGGAGCGGGTCACACTGTTTTTAATGCAGGCTAGCTGATACCATAGACATGCACTAGCCTTGCACTAGCCTAGCGCCACGAAACTCTTCAAACATAAGAACTGCATGAATTACAAACAAAAAACATCTCCAGAAATCAGCAACACTCTGGATAACGAGGAAATGAGGCCCCATGTCAGCCTATTTTTTAACCCCTTAACTCCCACCTGAACCGAGCACATTTTCTCCAGTTTGGCTTTACCCCAATCCAAAAGCTTCTGGAAAAAAGGTGTGAAAATAGCGACAGAACTGAGACGAAAACAATGATGAAAAAGTGGCAAAAATGTGACAAAAAAATTGACCAAAAAATGACCAAAAAGTTACAAAAATGAGTTGAATACCCAACAAAAAAAGGATGGAAAAAAAATCTGATGACGTGAGGAAAAAGATCCTCTCGGTTCAGGCGGGAGTTAAGACTCTCACGCTTTCACCGTGAGACACACGCATTTGAGTGCCTTCACACGCTCTCACGCCACACTCCTCATATCACACGCTCAACCCAAAATATATCCCTGACTTTTTGCATTGAGCGGCCCACAAGGAGCTCAAAGTGGCAACGAGTTTGAGGAATAAAAGTCCTAATGAAATAATAAACAACGGTTACAGCGGAGATCGAGTTGAAGCACGACCTCTTTTACTTCAGGTTTTTTTCCCCTTTCGTGCGAGGGAGAGAGAGCAGAGAAAAAGCAAAACAAAAATGTGACAAAAATTCAACAAAAAAGTGACAAAAACTCAACAAAAATGTGACAAAAACTCAACAAAAATGTGACAAAAATTGAACAAAATGTGACAAAAACTCAACAAAAATGTGACAAAAATTCAACAAAAATGTGACAAAAATTCAATAAAAATGTGACAAAAATGTGACAAAAATGTGACAAAAAATTGAACAAAAATTGAACAAAAAAGTGACAAAAACTAAAAAAAAAGACAAAAATGTGACAAAAACTCAACAAAAATGTGACAAAAATGTGACAAAAAATGACGAAAATTCAACAAAAACGTGACGAAAATTCAACAAAAACGTGACAAAAATTTGACAAAAACTCAACAAAAACTCAACAAAAAAGTGACAAAAACTCAAAAAAAAAGACAAAAATGTGACAAAAATTGAACAAAAAAGTGACAAAAACAAAAAAAAAGACAAAAATGTGACAAAAACTCAACAAAAATGTGACAAAAACTCAACAAAAACTCAACAAAAATGTGACAAAATGTGACAAAAATGTGACAAAAAATGTGACAAAAATTGAACAAAAATGTGACAAAAAATTGAACAAAAATTGAACAAAAATGTGACAAAAATGTGACAAAAATGTGACAAAAAATTGAACAAAAATTG
>NC_136858.1:38427774-38575274 GCF_951799975.1 Gobius niger
CTGTGAAAGGCACGAGCTGGAATAATCTTCCCAGGACGTGGAAGTGCTCCTCAGGTGTTACTACGCACCACGATAGCCATAGACAGGGGCGGACTGGGACTGAAAACCAGCCCTGGACTATGGTCAGTCTGGCCCAAATTAGCGTAAATGTGACACTTAACCCAGAGCATTTTCTCCAGTTCGGCTTTACCCAAATCTAAAAGCTTCATGACTGGAGAGCAACACTGTAACGCCTCATTTTTTTGTTGCTTTTTCATTACTTTTTTGTGGCTTTTTGGCCTGTTTTCGTCACTTGTTTTTCGGGGTTTTTTCATCGCTTTGTCGTCACGTTTTTGTCACATTTTGTCACTTTTTTGTTGCTTTTCCAGCGCATTTTTGTTTTTGGAGGCTTTTCTTTTAACCCCTTAACTCCCGCCTGAACCGAGCACATTTTCTCCAGTTTGGCTTTACCCCAGTCCAAAGCTTCTGGAAAAAAGGTGAGAAAATAGCAACAAAACTGAGACAAAAACAATGATGGAAATGTGACAAAAAATGACAAAAAATGACAAAAAATGACAAAAAAATGACCAAAAAATGACCAAAAAATGACCAAAAAATGACAAAAAATGACAAAAAAATGACCAAAAAATGACAAAAAATGATTAAAAAAATGATTAAAAAATGACAAAAAAATGAGAAAAAAATGACAAAAAATGACAAAAAAATGACAAAAAAATGACAAAAAAATGACAAAAAATGACAAAAAAATGACAAAAAATGATTAAAAAATGACAAAAAAAATGACAAAAAGGGGGAAAAAAGGAAGAAAAAAATGACAAAAAAACGACAAAAAAATGACCAAAAAATGACAAAAAATAATTTAAAAAATGACATAAAAATGACAAAAAATGATTAAAAAATGACTAAAAAAATGACAAAAAATGATTAAAAAAAAAGATTAAAAAATGACAAAAAAATGACAAAAAATGACTAAAAAATGACTAAAAATAATTAAAAAAAATGATTAAAAAATGACAAAAAAATGACAAAAAATGACAAAAAAATTGACAAAAATTGACAAAAATTGGATAAAAATTGGACAAAAAAATGACAAAAAAATTGACAAAAATTGACAAAAATTGGACCAAAAAATGAAAAAAAAAAAGATAAAAAATGACAAAAAAAATGATAAAAAAGGACAAAAAAAGGACAAAAAATGACAAAAATGTGACCATGAATGACGATGATGATGATGATGAATAATCTTTATTCGGACTATAAACAAAACATAAAAACACAAACTCATACGAACTCAAAATACAGCCTGCCATGATTGTGGCAGTTGTGAGCTCAGTTTCAGACGTGCAACTCAATACATTTACATCTTAGTACAAACAATTTTGTTTTACCTTTTGCACATTTTAAATTAGGCTGTCCGAAAAGGAGTGGGGGGAAGTAAACACTTATTTATTCCCACCCCTTTTAAGTACTGTCAGTCTCTTTTCCTATTTACTTTTTAGGCTTCCTTAAAACAGTAATTTGAGCGCTGTGATCTAAATCAAGTTGTCATATACAGTGTGAATACTACCAATCAACATCAGGTTTGCAACAGCTGAACATGAAAAGTCAGAGATTTTCTTCCGATACATACTTAGAGAATATCCATTCTTTGTATTGATATTTAAACTGTCTGATATTTGGACATCGTTTGAGGTCTACGTGTCATTTATTCCATATTTTAGGACCACAAACGGACACACAGAAACTTTTTCTGGATGTCCGGGCATGGGCAATTTTAAAGTGATCCAAGCCCCTTAAATGATATTTTCCTTCTCTTTCAGAAATCAACTGCTGAATTTTTAGAGGTAGTTGCTTATTTTTAGCTTTGTACATTAATTGAGCAGTTTTAAAACTTATCATGTCTTGAAGTTTTAGAATCTTGGCTTTAATAAACAGTGGATTGGTGTGGTCTCGGTCACCAGCGTTATAAATTGTTCTTATTGCTCTTTTTTGAAGGATGAATATTGGTTGTAAAGTAGTTTTATAATTATTACCCCAAATTTCAGCACAATATGTCAAGTAAGGCGAGAGAAGAGAAAAGTAAAGCGTTTGTAAAGCCCTTGAATTTAAGACCTGCCTTGCCTTGCTTAATACAGCTATACTTTTTGCTACTTTTTTATGTATATATTGAATATGCGCTTTCCAGTTTATTTTTTCGTCTATAATAACGCCTAAGAATTTTATCTCTTTAACACGTTCTATATTTACCCCCTGTATATTTAACTGTACCTGTACATCATCTTTATAATTCCCAAATAACATTATCTTTGTTTTTGTCAAATTTAGTGATAATTTGTTGATATCACACCAAGTCTTTAGCTTAAGAATTTCGCTATTTAGATCAGCTAATAATTGCTGCATATTATCTCCTGAGCAAAATAAATTGGTATCATCTGCAAATAAAACAGCTTTAAACAAATGAGAAATTTTGCACAAATCATTAATATACAAAATAAATAATTTTGGTCCTAGTACTGAACCCTGGGGGATTCCACAGGTGGTATCCAAATATGTAGAGCAATGTTCTCCTAGTTTAACAAACTGTTTTCGGTTTTCTAGGTAGCTTTTTACCCAATTCAAAGCTACCCCTCTAATCCCATACAGCTCCATCTTTTTAAATAAAATACTGTGATCTATTGTATCAAATGCCTTTCTTAAGTCTATGAATAGCCCAGCTACCATGTTGCTTTGATCCAGTTGCTTAGTTATTTCTTCTATTGAATCCAATACAGCCATTGCAGTGGACCTATTCCCTCTAAAACCATATTGACTCTCATCAAGCAGATTATGTTTCTCAATAAATTTTTCCAGTCTGGTATTGTAAAGTTTTTCCAATATCTTCGAAAACTGTGATAATAGAGACACTGGCCTGTAATTATTAAAATGATGCTTATCACCAGATTTAAATAAGGGTATTACTTTAGCTATTTTCATATGGTCTGGGACAGTTCCTGCTTGAAATGATAAATTAAAGATATATGCTAATGGTTTTGCAATTTCTTCGATTATTTGCTTCACTAAAGACATGTCTACCTCATTATAATCTGTAGATTTTTTACCTTTGCATTTATGAACTACATTAATAATTTCCATTTCATCCACAGGGTTGAGGAACATTGAATGCGGGTTTCTGTCTATTAACTGATTATTTTCCCATGTGCTATTCACTGGGATTTTGGCTGCCAGATCTGGGCCAACATGAGCAAAAAAATGATTAAAACCGTTCACCACTTGGGCCATATTGTGCTCCTCTTTGTTATTATCAATAAAATACTTTGGATAGGTGTCTGATTTAGTTTTCTTACTTATAACGCTATTTAATATTTTCCACATTTCCTTCACATTATTTTTATTATCATCTAGTAACTTCCCAAAATATTCTTTTTTACAATTTCGCAATATAGTAGTTAGTTTGTTTTTGTAGGTTTTATACTTAACCTCAGCTTCCTTTGATTTACTTCTTATGAATTCTCTATATAACATATTTTTCTTTTTGCAAGCCTTCTGTAGACCCTTTGTCATCCATGCGTGAGCTCTATATTTAGCCCTTTTACTGTGCAGAATAATTGGACAATTTTTATGAAATAACTTGTTGAATATTTTTAAGAATTCATCATACGCATAATTTGCATCTTGATATTGATATATGGCATTCCAATCCTGGGAAAGCAACTCATTTTTAAGAGCAATAATGGCCTCTTCAGATCGTAATCGCTTATAGTACTGTTTTTTCTCCAAACCTTTTTCATTTACACTCAGAGCAGTAACAACAAAAATAGGTAAATGGTCACTAATATCATTGATTAATAGACCGCTTGATGAAATAGCATCAATGTCATTAGTAAATATATTGTCAATGAGAGTGGCTGAATGTGAAGTTATTCTTGAGGGCCTAGTTATTTTTGGATAAAGATTCAGACTGTACATGGTGTTAATGAATTCCTCTGTTACTTTATGCTTGTGCGGATTTAATATGTCAATATTTATGTCTCCACAAATAAATACTCTTTTGTTGCTTTTTGTAGAAAACGTTTTTTCCAGCCAGTTTTGAAACTCTTCAATGTTAGAGCCAGGGGCTCTGTATACACAGCTAATAATTACATTTTTCATTCTTTTCATACTTATTTCAATTGTGATACATTCCAAGATATTGTCCACAGACATTGACATTTCTTCCACTATCTTATAATTTAATTTTTTGTCGACATACAAAGCGACTCCTCCTCCTCCTCTTCTTTGTCTGTTAAAGAAATTGGCTTCATAACCTTCCAATTCATAGTTCATGTCTCTATCTTCTTTAAGCCAAGTTTCAGTTACAGCAATGATGCTAAATGGTTGAAAAAGTTGCTTCAGGTAATCTCTAATATTGTCATAGTTTTTACATAGGCTTCTACTGTTAAAGTGAATAATGGAGAGATTCCCGTCGTGCTTAATACAGTTATTGTATTGATCTTCCGTATAATAACCACATATATTGTTCCTGGAGGAGAAGAAGTTGTTGTCCGGGTCTATGTCATGTTCTAGATCCAGTGTATTATGCTCAGTATATTGTGAAAGACATAGTTCACGATTCTCATTGTCATGTATCATCTGGAATAAGCTGTTATTGTTCTCTGCTACTGATGAGTGGTCTGTATACATGGAAGTCATTGTGTGTTTACCTCATGTGACCACCTTTCATTCATACTTTTCCAGATCCTCCAAGTTACTGATCACCAATACTTTGGCTTCTTCTGGGGTCCCGTTCAACTTGATGAATACTTTACAGCTTGCTGTCCATGTCTTCTGAATCTTTTGATGTTTCCTCAAGTAACGGGCCTTTTTTGCTATGTCCGCATTGTGCTTGGTGAGGTGCTCGTTTAAGTAGACATTTGAGCCTTTCAGCTTGTATCCTTGTTTGAGCAGGGCTGTTTTATCCTTTCTGTTGACGAATCTCATTATGACAGCGGGTCTGTCGGAGGTATTCTTCCTGTGCAGCGGGTGACACGCTTCAATGCTATTGATATCCAGCTCGATCCCCTTCGTCTGCAGGAAAGCAGCAACTTGTAGCTCCGTAGAGCGTTCCTCTTGCTGCTCGGGCACGCCTCCGTTAACGGAGACCACCGCCCGAGCGTAAGATCGGGGTTTGATGTTGAGACCAGACACAATAACGTCGTTCATCCTCGTATATTGCTCCAAATCAGTCACCCTCTTTTCCAGAGACGTGATACGCTTGTCTTTCTCCTCGATGATACCACGTAAAGCCTTTACTTCTTTGACTAGCGCCAGAATCTCCCTTTGCTGTTGTTTTACTGAAGAAACATCCTCAGTAAGAATATCCAGTAACCTTTTAATATCCTCGAACTCCTCAGCCGAGGGTGTTCTCTTTGGTGGCATTTTCGCCGGTTTCGCTCGCTATCAGCTGTTTGTTGGATCAGCTGTTAGCGTAAGTTGCTGACAGCTGGCTAGTTCGCCTGTGCGCGGTGAGCGCGCAAACTCTTCCAAATCGTAGTCGGCTTCCACCTTAATAAACCACCATGGGATAGCGCCGACATAAGAGCGTGTCGTACAATATCCTCAATTCGGATCAAGTCGCTAGTTTTAGAATAAAGGTTGAATATCTGGCGTACTGACTTCACCAAAAACTTGAGCGCTGCAGTGGTACGGAAGCCGTATATATCAAAATGAGCCGTATATATCAAAATGATATAGTTACAAAAAAATAGTTACAAAAATGAGTTGAATACCCAACAAAAAAACGATGGAAAAAAAATCTGCTGACGTGAGGAAAAAGATCCTCTCGGTTCAGGCGGGAGTTAAGAGGTTAAGCTTTTAGATTTGGGTAAAGCTCGGGGGTAAGGGTAAGGTAAAGTGAGGGGCCAGACCGGTGGCCCTAGAGCCAGTGGCCCTTCTGTGCTCTTCCAGAATGGACACATGGCCAGTCCGCCCCTGGCTATAGATGATCGTAGTAGTAGTAGTAGGAACAGCAGGAGTCGGTCACAGCAGTAGGTGTAGTAACAGAAACCATATTCCCCCCTCACATGGCGTCCACGCTGACTTTTTCCCATGTTTTTGCTGTTACACAAGTCGAAAGCCTAAACCCCCAGTGCGTCCGAACAGGAGACATCTGGTCGACCCACGCTTCAACTCCAGAGAAATTAATAATGTTGCACAACCTCCCAAAGAACACAACCACATTCTGCTCGCGTCCTCCCCAGCGTCTAATCTGGAGGTCCGTGTAAATAATGTGGATTCACCTCGGCTGCTCCCTTCAGAAATATAATCATGAACAGCTTGATTTGGCCTTTCAGTTTAGGGGCTCGTAGGAAACCACATTTTCCAGTCAGGCTTCTCGTTGTTTGGTGTACGTGAGATCAGAGCCGTGGGAGGATGTTTTAGTTAGGGGGCGCTGAGGGACAAAATGTACCCCCAAAATACTTTTTCTGTGCATAAATCCTATTGATTAACCTCTTAACTCCCGCCTGAACCGAGAGCATTTTCTGCAGTTCAGCTTTACCCAAATCCTGTAGGCCAGTGTGACGCCTCATTTGAAAGACCTACAAAACTAAATGGATCTTTTTCCTCACGTCAGATTTTTTTTCATCACTTTTTTTGTCGGGCAGTCGACTCATTTTTGTCAGATTTTCGTGACTTTTTTGTCACTTTTTCGTCAAATTATTCGCAGTTTTTTTTGTCAATTTTTTCTCAAATTTTTGTCAATTTTTTGTACATTTTTTTTTCACTTTTTCATCAAATTATTCCCTTTTTTTTTGTCAAATTCTTATCGCTTTTTCGTCCATTTTTTCCTCGATTTTTCGTCAATTTTGTCATAAAAAAAAAAAGTGTCACTTTTTCGTCCATTTTTTCGTCATATTTTTTGTACAATTTTTCTTACTTTTTCCTCAAATTTTTCTCACTTTTTCGTCCATTTTTTCCTCGATTATTCGTCAAATTTTTCTCACTTTTTCGTTAATTTTTTGTCCATTTTTGTCACTTTTTCCTCAATTTTTTCGTCAAATTTTTCTCACTTTTTTGTCATTTTTGTCAATTTTTGACATTTTTGGTTTTTTTTTTTTTTACTTTTTCGTCAAATTTTTCTCACTTTTTCGTCCATTTTTTCCTCGATTTTTCGTCCATTTTTTCTCACTTTTTAGTCAATTTTTGTCATTAAAAAAAAAAAGTGTCACTTTTTCGTCCATTTTTTCGTCCAATTTTTTGTAAATTTTTTCTTACTTTTTCGTCAAATTTTTCGTCAAATTTTTCTCACTTTTTTGTCATTTTTGCCCATTTCTGACATTTTTTTGTAATTTTTTTTTCACTTTTTCGTCAAATTTTTCTCACTTTTTCGTCCATTTTTTCCTCGATTTTTCGTCAATTTTTTCTCACTTTTTTGTCAATTTTTTGTCCATTTTTGTCATTTTTGGTAAATTTTTTGTCACTTTCTCGCCAATGTTTTCTCCCTTTTTTCACATTTCCATCATTGTTTTCGTCTCAGTTCTGTTTCTATTTTCACACCTTTTTCCCAGTAGCTTTTGGATTGGGGTAAAGCCAAACTGGAGAAAATGTGCTCGGTTCAGGTGGGAGTTAAGGGGTTAATATTGCGTGCAGTTCACAAACTATCCACCAGGGCCGTCCACAGGCAGTGCTTTCCCAAATGCTTCTTAACACCCAAATACAAAACTGTGCCAGTGACGTATTTTTAACGATCTCTAAACAGAGGAAGGTGGGGAAATCTGGATATTTAACAGTAAAATGGACCCAACAGGTAGTTTTTGACTCTAGATCTTTGTAAAACAGTTTGAAAATGTACAGAAAACCTGTGTCCATGACTGTGAGTGAGTGAGGGTCATTCAGGTTTGTTTGTTTGTTTGTTTTCCCAGATCCTGAGCAGAGGATCTCGTGCTGGCGTCGCCTGTGCAGCTGTGACTGCTGCGGCTGCTGGACGCGGCTCAAAAGGGGCCTCCAGGTTTTTGTTCTGGACCCTTTCTTCGACGTGGCCATCATCATCCTCATCATCGTGAACGTCTGCCTCATGTCTAGCCTCCACTACCCAATGACGATGGAGTTCGGGCATGCGCTGTCTCTGGCCTCTGTGGTAAGTCCAGCACAAGGAGACAACATGTTGGCTCAGAACAAAGAAATAAATCATCCTTTTGTGTTGATAATTGCTGCCCCGCCTTCTTTTTAGATATGTTAATTAGTATTGATGCTTTTTGCCCAATATCGATACTTAAAAAATAGCCTTTTGGTATCGATATATCGATACTTTGGTATCGATCCGCCCATCCCTCATGGGGATCCTTTAAAAAAAAAAATGTATTTATTTTTTATGGTGAATTATAAGACAATTACAAAGAAAAAAAAAAAACAGACAAGAGAGATATTATAAAAAACAGACACTCACGTGACACTGAACCAGAAAACTTAAGTTAGGCTGTATTGGTATAGGCGTACTGGGCGGACGTGTGTGTGTATGTATGTGCATGTGTGTGTGTAATGAAAAAAAAAGAGGAAAAAAAATAATAATAGTTATCATTGTCATCATCAACATCATCATCCACACTGACCTTATACTGCAGGGGTCCTCAGACTTGTTTCTCTGGGGGCCACAGTATTGTTCCTGACTGTGATGGGGGGCCGGGCCGGGTTGGCTCTTACATAGAACTGTCTGACTCAGACCAAAATGCCTCAGTGTGAAGTAGAGACGACTCGACTGCACAGTAATTAGAGTAATTTTAACCATTTTGCATTTAAAAGACCTTATATTTGAGCAGCATCGGCTTCGTGGTTGTATAATCTAATATGATCTGCTAGAAAATAGTCCCTCAAAATGCAATCATTTAGTTATATTCCAAAAATGACTCTATGGACACAGACATGTATATGGTTAGTCTGGTGTTATCAGTGATTTGCCTCAGGTGCTCTGTGGAGCGGGTCACACTGTTTTTAATGCAGGCTAGCTGATACCATAGACATGCACTAGCCTAGCACTAGCCTAGCGCCACGAAACTCTTCAAATATAAGAACTGCATGAATTACAAAAAAATAAAAAATTCTCCAGAAATCAGCAACACTTTGGATGACTAGGAAATGAGGCCCTGTGTCAAAAATCCTGAAATATCCCTTTAAGTAAGTGTTTGAAGGTGTCCCCACGACCATATCCACAAGATCAGCACTTGATTCAGGCTCATATTTGTTTCACTGTAGTGGTTTGCAAAAACACTATTATATATACATATATTTAAATGTTGTAATCTGTAAAGCACTTTGTAATACCTTTCCGTATGAAAAGCGCTTTATAAAGTTTGATTGATTGATTGATTGATTGATTGATTGATTGATTGATTGATTGATTGATATACTTATAATAACAATAGCCATATCAATAATGGCATAATAATAAATAATAATAATGATATTCATAATCAATGTCATCTTCAATAGTCATTGTCATCACCCTTGACACCAGCCCTAATTACTTTATGATCACAAAATAACTTATTTTTTATGCATTTGTTCTTGGATCTATATCTGTATTGTTGTATTTTTGTTGTATTTTTAACTAATGGGAATGCTAATAACAAATCTACAAATAAACTGATGTAATTGTGAGACCTGCAGTGTAGGGCTGGTGACACTTTAGATTTAGCACTTTAGATTTAGCACTTTAGATTTAGCACTTTAGATTTAGCACTTTAGATTTAGCACTTTAGATTTAGCACTTGTTCAGCCGTTATGACATTGCACTGGAGAAAGAGAAACACTAAACCTTCCATCTTTCGCAGACATTCACATTCATCTTCGCTCTGGAGGTTCTTCTGAAGATTCTGGCCTTGGGTCCGTACGAGTTCTTTGAGGTTCGATTTCCAGTTTCTACCATGCTGGGTCTGAGACATGTGTGTAGTCTGTTTAAATGGATGATTTACTCTTTGGAAATGTTTTTCTCTGTTCTCTGATTTGCAGGTGAACTGGCACTACTTCGACACCGTCCTCGTCATCCTCACTGTGATGGAGCTCGGCGTGGCGGACGTCGAAGGTCTTTCATTGCTACGTACGACCAGTGCCCTGAGATTGGTGAGACTCTCCGTGACATTGCCCCAGCTCGAGAACTACCATAGGTCCCAGCAGTGTTCATTTTGACAACATATTTTAGTTTAGTTTTAGTCTTGGTCTTTTGACTAAAATGTAGTTTAATTTTAGTCGAGTTTTAGTCTAAAAGGATTTTTTCAATTTTAGTCTTGTTTTAGTCGACTAAATTTAAGGCGAGACACTTTAGGTGAAAGTATTGATGTTTCAAAATTTTTCACCCAAATATGGTGTTTTTCCTCCTACGAGACGCTGGAGCGGAAAAGTGGAAGAACGGGCCGAGCATGTCGAAAAAATGACAAAAATGTGATTAAAAAAATGACGAAAAAATGACAAAAAATGACAAAAATGTGATAAAAATGTGACAAAAATGTGATAAAAAATTGACAAAAAATGAAAAAAAAAGGGATAGAAAATTAACGAAAAAAATGACAAAAATGTGACAAAAATGTGATAAAAAATGAATGAAAAAAATGACAAAAATGTGACAAAAATTTGATAAAAAATTGACAAAAAAGGAAAAAAAAGTGATAAAAAATTAACGAAAAAAATGACAAAATGTGACAAAAATGTGATAAAAAATTAACGAAAAAAATGACAAAAATGTGATAAAAAAATGACGAAAAATGACAAAAATGTGATAAAAAATTGATAAAAAATTGACAAAAAATAATAAAAAAAAAAAAAAATGACAGAAATGTTACAAAAATGAGTGACATCCACGTGTCCTGCTAAGGGGCCCCGTGATTACGCTTTCACCCAAATATGGTGTTTTTCCTCCTACGAGACGCTGGAGCGGAAAAGTGGAAGAACGGGCCGAGCATGCGCACTCGCTACAAAACTTCAGGGCTGGTTTTCTCTGAATGAGAGAAGCCGCACTCGGGCAGAGCCTGAGCCCTTATAGAAGCTCCCACAGACTCCACACTTTACAGGCTGAGACACAACAACATTCTGAAGGTTTTTTCAGAGGGATTTTTTAATCTCTAATTCCTAGCCTGATTTATTCAGCTTTGAAACCAAAAAAAAACAGGCGGGATTTGAGTTTTTACAGATTTTTTCACTGATGATTAGTTTATTGAAAAACTAAACAAAATATCCAAAATCCCTCTGAAAAAATCTGAGTTACTAATATGTCAATAAAATAAAACCATAGCATTTAATCTGGCTCAGTTCATTATTTTGATTTCGTTGCCAAAAATATAGGCAATGTTGGCCATTTTAATGCTCAAAATGCCTTATTTTTATGTGAAAACATAAAATGACAGAAAAAGTGACAAAGACAAAATTCGTTCCCATCATTTGACCCATCTTCGATTACACTGGAGCGACACGTAAATAGCAGTAAGCGATGACAGTGTCGCGCCAGGGGCCCTCCAGATGTGGAGCCAGACTAATGGTCAGAATCACCTGCTGGAGGATTTGCCTATTGTGCATGTTTTTGGCTGATGATGGAAACCGTTTGCCTTGCCAGCCATCCACCATCTGTTGAAAGTGCTCTGCTCTGAGGCAATAAGAAGATTGTTTAAATGAGTCTGTGGCCAAAGCAGCACCGTGTCCACGTTTAAACGCTAGCCTAGCATTAGCCTAGCGCCACTAAACTCTTCAAATATAAGAACTGCATGAATTACAAAAAAAAATATCTCCAGAAATCAGCAACACTCTGGATAACGAGGAAATGAGGCCCTATGTCAAACATCCTGAAACATCCCTTTAAGTGTTTGAAAAGAGTGTGTTTTATTCTGTTTGTAGATTTCTAAATGAGTCGGTCTCTCTCTCTCTGTCCTCAGTTCCGTCTGGGTCGCTGGTGGCCCGGTCTGCTGAAGTGGATGCGCCTGGCGTGGGCCGGACTCTGCTCGCTCTGGTTCCTCTCCTTGGTGATCATCTCCTTGTTCTTCAGCTTGTTCGGGATGTTTATGTTCTCCGAGAGCTACCAGGAAAACGTTTGCAAGATTTCGGAAGACTGCGAGCTCCCGCGCTGGCACTGGAACTCCTTCTTCCACAGCTTCATGATGACGGTGCGAGCTCTGAGCGGAGAATGGATCGAGACCCTGTGGGACTGTTTAGAGGCGTCCACCACTGGTTTCGACTGCGTGGTGTTCTACGTCACGCTGCTGATCGTGGGCAACTTTCTGGTGAGTCTGAACCAGGACGTGACGCAAAAGACAAGAACCTAAACTAGAACTAACCAACCCTTTAATGTTAACCCCACAACCATAAAAGAAAAGCAAACAATTCTAACCATTTGGGAGACGAACAACATTTTTCTTTTTTGTTTTTAACTGGTCCAAACCTGATCTAAGTCAGTCTAGAACTGGTCTAAACCAGTATATGCCAGTCTAAACCAGTCTAAAAGTTGTCAAAAGAAGCATAAACCAGTCCAAACTTGATCTAAACCAGTTTAAACTTGATCTAAACCAGTTTAAACTTGATCTATACCAGTCTAAACTTGATCTAAACCAGTCTAAACTTGATCTAAACCAGTCTAAACTTGATCTAAACCAGTCTAAACTTGATCTAGACCAGTCCAAACTGGATCTAAACCAGTCCGAACTTGATCTAAACCAGTCTAAACTTGATCTAAACCAGTATAAACTTGATCTAAACCAGTTTAAACTTGATCTAAACCAGTCTAAACTTGATCTAAACCAGTTTAAACTTGATCTAAACCAGTCTAAACTTGATCTAAACCAGTTTAAACTTGATCTAAACCAGTCGAAACTTGATCTAAACCAGTCGAAACTTGATCTAGACCAGTCTAAACTTGATCTAAACCAGTTTAAACTTGATCTAAACCAGTATAAACTTGATCTAAACCAGTTTAAACTTGATCTAAACCAGTATAAACTTGATCTAAACCACTCCAAACTTGATCTAAACCAGTCTAAACTTGATCTAGACCAGTCCAAACTGGATCTAAACCAGTCCGAACTTGATCTAAACCAGTCTAAACTTGATCTAAACCAGTATAAACTTGATCTAAACCAGTTTAAACTTGATCTAAACCAGTCTAAACTTGATCTAAACCAGTTTAAACTTGATCTAAACCAGTCTAAACTTGATCTAAACCAGTTTAAACTTGATCTAAACCAGTCTAAACGTGATCTAAACCAGTTTAAACTTGATCTAAACCAGTATAAACTTGATCTAAACCACTCCAAACTTGATCTAAACCAGTCTAAACTTGATCTAAACCAGTTTAAACTTGATCTAAACCAGTATAAACTTGATCTAAACCACTCCAAACTTGATCTAAACCAGTCTAAACTTGATCTAAACCAGTCTAAACTTGATCTAAACCAGTCGAAACTTGATCTAGACCAGTCCAAACTGGATCTAAACCAGTCCGAACTTGATCTAAACCAGTCTAAACTTGATCTAAACCAGTATAAACTTGATCTAAACCAGTTTAAACTTGATCTAAACCAGTTTAAACTTGATCTAAACCAGTCTAAACTTGATCTAAACCAGTATAAACTTGATCTAAACCAGTTTAAACTTGATCTAAACCAGTCTAAACTTGATCTAAACCAGTTTAAACTTGATCTAAACCAGTTTAAACTTGATCTAAACCAGTCTAAACTTGATCTAAACCAGTCTAAACTTGATCTAAACCAGTTTAAACTTGATCTAAACCAGTTTAAACTTGATCTAAACCAGTCTAAACTTGATCTAAACCAGTCTAAACTTGATCTAAACCAGTCTAAACTTGATCTAAACCAGTCGAAACTTGATCTAGACCAGTCCAAACTGGATCTAAACCAGTCCGAACTTGATCTAAACCAGTCTAAACTTGATCTAAACCAGTTTAAACTTGATCTAAACCAGTCTAAACTTGATCTAAACCAGTTTAAACTTGATCTAAACCAGTCTAAACTTGATCTAAACCAGTTTAAACTTGATCTAAACCAGTATAAACTTGATCTAAACCAGTTTAAACTTGATCTAAACCAGTTTAAACTTGATCTAAACCAGTATAAACTTGATCTAAACCAGTTTAAACTTGATCTAAACCAGTATAAACTTGATCTAAACCAGTTTAAACTTGATCTAAACCAGTCGAAACTTGATCTAGACCAGTCTAAACTTGATCTATACCAGTATAAACTTGATCTAAACCAGTCTAAACTTGATCTAAACCAGTCTATACTTGATCTAAACCAGTTTAAACTTGATCTAAACCAGTCTATACTTGATCTAAACCAGTCTATACTTGATCTAAACCAGTCTAAACTTGATCTAAACCAGTTTAAACTTGATCTAAACCAGTCTAAACGTGATCTAAACCAGTTTAAACTTGATCTAAACCAGTTTAAACTTGATCTAAACCAGTTTAAACTTGATCTAAACCAGTCTATACTTGATCTAAACCAGTCTAAACTTGATCTAAACCAGTTTAAACTTGATCTAAACCAGTTTAAACTTGATCTAAACCAGTCTATACTTGATCTAAACCAGTCCAAACTTGATCTAAACCAGTCTAAACTTGATCTAGACCAGTCCAAACTTGATCTAAACCAGTCCAAACTGGATCTAAACCAGTCTAAACGTGATCTATACCAGTTTAAACCTGATCTAAACCAGTCTAAACTTGATCTAAACCAGTCCAAACTTGATCTAAACCAGTCTAAACTTGATCTAAACCAGTCCAAACTTGATCTAAACCAGTCCAAACTGGATCTAAACCAGTCCGAACTTGATCTAAACCAGTCTAAACTTGATCTAAACCAGTCCAAACTTGATCTAAACCAGTCTATACTTGATCTAAACCAGTCTAAACTTGATCTAAACCAGTCCAAACTTGATCTAAACCAGTCTAAACTTGATCTAAACCAGTCTGAACTTGATCTAAACCAGTTTAAACTTGATCTAAACCAGTTTAAACTTGATCTAAACCAGTTTAAACCTGATCTAAACCAGTTTAAACTTGATCTAAACCAGTTTAAACTTGATCTAAACCAGTTTAAACCTGATCTAAACCAGTTTAAACTTGATCTAAACCAGTTTAAACTTGATCTAAACCAGTTTAAACTTGATCTAAACCAGTCTGAACTTGATCTAAACCAGTCCAAACTTGATCTAAACCAGTCCAAACTTGATCTAAACCAGTCTAAACTTGATCTAAACCAGTCTAAACTTGATCTAAACCAGTCTAAACTTGATCTAAACCAGTCTAAACTTAATCTAAATGTAGTCCGTGATTGACAGACGGGATCAACCAATTCGAGATGGATTGTTTCCCCGCCCTCTTTAATGTTTGGGCGAGGTGAGATCAAAGTCTGGCAGTCTCCCCAACATCCCTGCAACTCTCCTCGGGTGAGATTTCAGCCTGAACTGATGCTTTGAAAATAACTGTTCTGGTCAAGTGGTTAGAGAGAGAGTGTTCTTATGGGAAACTGTGAGGTTTTAGCACTTTGTTTCTTGAGTGTCTATTACCCGAGTAAATGTAACTTCGAGTGCCTAATGTAGAAGGAAAAGTGCTGTATAAATAATGGATCATTCTCTCCATCTCCAGCTTGTTTTATTTGTTTATTGTTGTTTTTCAAGAATAACATTTGTCGATTTTTGCAGCTCTTGACCATCGTCTTGACTTTACTGATGAAGTGGATCAGCGACAAACTGGCTCCAAAAGACGAGGAAAATCTGGAGGTTTCCAAAAGGAGGATTATTAACTTGCTGAAAGTGTGTGGGATAAATGCAGGAGGAAAGTCGAAAGGAGAGGAACGAGGTAATTGTGCTTACAGACAAATAAATACATGTTCAGTGAATACGAATTTTAGGGGATTAATCCTTATAAGAAGATAGTGATGGGCTCATTATACTCACTATAGATGTGAGTTTTATATATGGCCTTTACTCATTTGGTTCATGATATAGACTGCTTCCCACAACAAAACCCTTAATAAGTAAGGAAATATTCTATAAACAAGACGCAAATAAACCATATAACATATAAATTATAATTGGCTTATTATACGGCTCTTCACAACGTAAGTAGAAGCTCCGTTGATTTGAATGGGATTTCCCAACGTTCTCCCGGTCATTATTTTCTGATAAAGGACGTCTGAGTTGGTGCTTTCATATCACTCCTCACGTACGTAGCAGCGACACTATCTGTCCCATCACTGAGAGAGAAGTCGGGGAATCACTCGTGAAGTTAGCGTGAGTCTGACTTTCAACTTACCCAGAGATTCACCACCATTCCTCCAACTGCGCCTTCAGCTAAGTAGCTAGGCTAGCTATTAGCCTCGCTGCTTCTAGCCTAGCAAAACGTTGCTGAGCAATGCGCAAACTTTTGGAAACTATTTGTCGCGGAAGTCATTAAATAAACCTTTGACCTTCATAAAAGTGTACGAAGTTTATGTTGTGTGTGTTCAGTTGGCAAATGGCCGGATAATAAGCGGATAATGTATAGAACGCTGGTCATTATCGGGAAAATAAGCACCGACAGGGCGAAACAAGACCCCGACGCGAAACAGAGGGGTCTTGTTTCGCCCTGAAGGTACTTGTTGTACTTGTTGCACAATGTGGCTATGCTAGTTCCTCTGAGCTAAAGTTGTGGGCGCCAGTACTTCCTGTTCGTATTAATTTCCCTTAAGATTAGCTTAGACCCGTTCGAATCGTCGTATTATCCGTCATATATCCTAAAGATTCTGTGGTGGACGGTGAGTTCCTGGTAGGCGATCACTTCCTGCAGGTTAAAGAGTTGCTGTACAGTGTGAGGAGACGTCCATGTTCATAAGGATCAGTGAGTTTGTCTTGAAGCTAAAGGCTAACATTAATCTCATGCATTATACAATTTGAAATAGTGCCTTTTGTTCAAATCGTATATAGCATGTTAGCCTTTAGCTTCAAGACAAACCTTTATGATCACAGGCGTCTCCTCTGAACTGTTACATCAATATTTGAACACACAGTAAATGATCGTCTACCAGGAACTCACTGCCCACAACACAATCTGTAGAAAATATGATTATTATTCCAGGAAAAGACTACAGACAGGAAGTACTGGCGCTCACAACTTCGGGTCAGAGGAAAAACAAGCCAATTGCTCTGTTGTTTTGGTCATTGAAACGTTATTTTGTGTTTTGCAGCCAAAGACAAAGAGGATGTGGCTCTGAGCTGCGTCACGTCTGAACTCACTGAAGAGAACGGGACCATGAGCAGCACACTGCCGATCGGAGAGGCCCAGGTCTGACCCACAAACTGCAGCGTTTTACTTACAAAAAACACACACTGCGACTCTGTATAGCCCCTTTAAATAACCGATCATGGGCAAACATTTTACAGTGTACATTTTAGCCATTTTTTTTTTTTTTTTTTTTTTAACCCCTTAACTCCCGCCTGAACCGAGCACATTTTCTCCAGTTTGGCTTTGCCCCAATCCAAAAGCTTCTGGAAAAAAGCTGAGACGAAAAAAACAATGGCGGAAATGGGGGGAAAAGTGAGAAAACGTTGACAAAAAAGTGACGAAAAATTGATGAAAAAGTGGCAAAAATGACACAAAAATGTCACAAGAAATTGACAAAAAATGTGGCAAAAAAATTACAAAAATGTGACAAAAATGTGATAAAAATGTGACAAAAATGTGACAAAAAAATTACAAAAATGTGATAAAAATGTGACAAAAATGTGACAAAAAAATTACAAAAATGTGATAAAAATGTGACAAAAATGTGACAAAAATGTGACAAAAAAATTACAAAAATGTGACAAAAAAATTACAAAAATGTGATAAAAAAATTACAAAAATGTGGCAAAAATGTGATAAAAAATGTGACAAAAATTTGACAAAAAAATTACAAAAATGTGACAAAAAATTGACCAAAATTTGACAAAAAAATTACAAAAATTTGACAAAAATGTGACAAAAAAATTACAAAAATGTGGCAAAAATTTGATAAACAATTGACACAAATTTGACAAAAAAATTACAAAAATGTGACAAAAATGTGATAAAAATTGGACAAAAATATTACAAAAATGTGACAAAAAATTACAAAAATGTGACAAAAAAATTACAAAAATGTGACAAAAAAATTACAAAAATGTGGCAAAAATGTGATAAAAAATTGACAAAATTCTGACAAAAATATTACAAAAATGTGACAAAAGAATTACAAAAATGTGATAAAAATGTGACAAAAATGTGACAAAAATGTGACAAAACAATTACAAAAATGTGACAAAAAAATTACAAAAATGTGGCAAAAATGTGATAAAAAATTGACACAAATTTGACAAAAAAATTACAAAAATGTGACAAAAATGTGATAAAAATTTGACAAAAAAATTACAAAAATGTGACAAAAAAATTACAAAAATGTGACAAAAAAATTACAAAAATGTGACAAAAAAATGACAAAAATTTGACTTACAAAAAACACACACTGCGACTCTGTATAGCCCCTTTAAATAACCGATCATGGGCAAACATTTTACAGTGACGCTGATTTCGAATTTCAGCAGAATTTCCAAAAGATGAAAGACACTGAGGACGCCGCAGAAGAGCCAGAGGACTGCTGCTGCCAAAGTACGGAGCGCGCTCTGCTGTAGTAGACGTATAACGCAGATATTGCAGTATTATTTATTTGGTTCGTGTTGCAGAGTGTTACAGCTGCTGCCCCTCCCTGAACCTGGACAAGTCTCAGGGCTGCGGTCGCGTCTGGGCCAACCTCAGAAGAGCCGCCTTCAACATCGTCCAGCACCCGTACTTCAACAACGTCGTCTTCTTCATCATCCTCGTCAGCAGCTTTGCCCTGGTATTAAAAACATCCTTTCTTCTTCTCTGAATCGCAGATGTTGTTTCTTGTTCATACGATGCTACTTTTTACTAATACTGTGCTTTAGTGTGCTGTTTTTTGCTAGCATATGTCTAAAGGTCAGCTCACACTACACGACTTTTACGCCCGGTTTTCGGTCTAGTTCTCAGTCGTGCCGAGTCTAATCGAGTCGCGTCTAGTCGAAGGCGGTCACACAGAGTCGGGTCGTGTAGTGTGGGGGGGTCGTGTAGTGTGATTTTGGACGCACGGGAGAAACGTGGCTGATTTTACAGACACAAATGTGAATGACAGAGTGATATAAAGACAGGAAAACACCGCCGCGCCTCCTTTTTTATCACTTCTCTGTTAAACCAGCGGCACAAACAGGTTTGCCAGGACGCGGAATTGGGCGGTTTTTAAAGCCATTCCGCGGGTGAAAAAAACTGTCCGCGTTTTTTTGCCTTGCTGTAATCTAGGGCTGTGCAATTAATCGAAATTCGATTACGATTTCGATTACAACAGTAAACGATTACAAAATTAGCATAATCGCAAAAAATTGATTATAATTTTTTTTTTTTAAATTTTTTTATTTAAAAAAAAAAAAAAAATCAATTTTTATTTTTTTATTTTTTTTCTTCTAATTTTTACTTTTGGGATTTTTGTCACTTTTTCTGCTGGATTTTTGTAATTTTTTTGATGGAATTTTGTCACTTTTTTAATGGATTTTTGTCTTTTTTGCTGAATTTTTGTCTTTTTTGATGGGTTTTTGTCTTTTTTTTAATGGATTTTTGCCTTTTTTTTATGGATTTTTGTCTTTTTTTAAATGGATTTTTGTCTTTTTTTTGCTGGATTTTTGTCTTTTTTTAAATGGATTTTTGTCATTTTTTTGATGGATTTTTTTAAAGGCAACAAATAATCGTTTGAATAATCGTGATTTCAATTATGACAAAAATAATCGCGATTATTATTTTTTCAATAATCGAGCACTGTAATCAATGTTGAATTGATCAAAATCATTATTTCGAAGGCAAACCCAAGGCTCTGTAAGCTGCTTTTTCAATAAGGGAAGGGAGTAGGGGCGGTTTCTCATCATCGTAGGGGCACATGGGCTCTGTTAACTAGTAAACAATATTGAAAATTCTAGCCGCGCCGTATGTCCGCGGGTTTTCCGCAGTTTTCAGATATTTTTGGGCGGGTTTGGCTGCCCATACCTGGCAACCCTGGGCACAAACAACTCATTTCATGGCCACAGCCCCACACATGAAACAGCACAACTTTATATCACCAAAATCTCACGACAACCACCTTTTCCAGCTACATTTCAACCACGAGCAGAGTTTAGCGGCTCTTACTGAGTTTGGAGACGGACTGTTCAGCTTCACCTCGCTGCTAACAACGGCTAACGGCGGCTAGCCTCCCCGCTGTCTCCTCCATCACTGAGGCCCGTCTCCTTTTCTTATTAAATCCACTGAAACACGTCCCACTTCTTCCTGTCGCCGACTTTTCTCTCCATGTGACAGAACTATAGCCCAGTTGAAGCTTGGTAGTAGCAGTAAGCTAGCGCTGCGGTGTTGTGACATTGTTGACACCGTTGACCAATCGGGACACACACGTTATCCCGCGCTCACAAACACAGGCCTGTCTTTGTGGACTTGGGGTCAGTTTTTGAAGCCGTAGAGACGACAGACGCTGTGTTATAAAACATCAGCTGTTTGTCAGAATCGTGAGTCGCTCTGACGATTCTCAGTCGTTAAGTGTGAACCCCCAGACGTTCTATAATCGCACTGAATCCAGTCGTGTAGTGCGGACCCCCCATTCTATATAAAATCGTTTACGACTAGAAAAGTGGTGTAGTGTGTGCTGACCTTAAAGCTTTTTTATGTTCACACCAAAAGTCACAGGTGTCTCTCTTGACAGATGTTAGAGGACGTGTACCTGCCCGCGCGCCCCGCTTTGAAAACCGTCCTCGGATATTTGGATCAGGTGATCACTTACCTGTTCCTGCTGGAGCTGATCTTCAAATGGATCGGACTCGGTTTCCATCGGTACTTCAGGGACGGGTGGTGCTGGCTGGACTTGATCGTGACATCGGTGAGATGAGTGGACAGATGTGTGTGCGTAAACCTCGTTACCGTGTTTCTGAAGTGAAAGTATCTCCCTGTTTCTCCTTCAGGCTTGTGTCTTGTCAGTGGCGGCTCAAGCGAGTTCGTTGAATCTGTTTCTGATTAGTCTGAAAGCCTTGAGGCCTCTGCGGATCCTCGCTCACATCCAGGGCACAAAGGTGAGAAACTTTACTCACTGTACTCACTTTACTCGTATTTTACCAGAGTGCCATTATTTGAACGTAATTTGATGAATTTTACTTTAGCCATTTTTTTTTTCTATGTTTTTTTAACCTCTTAACTTCCACCTGAACGGATCCCGTTTTTTCCAGTTTGGCTTTACCCAAATCAAAAAGATTCTTGGGGGAAAAAAAGGCACCAAAACAGCCACAAAAAAATGAGAAAAAGACAAGGATGGAAATGCAACAAAAATGTGACACAAACTCAACAAAAATGTGACAAAAATTCAACAAAAATGTGAAAAAAATGTGACAAAAATGTGACAAAAATTCAACAAAAATGTGACAAAAATTCAACAAAAACTCAACAAAAACTCAACAAAAAAGTGACAAAAAATCAACAAAAACTCAACAAAAATGTGATAAAAACATAACAAAAACGTGACAAAAACTCAACAAAAACTCAACAAAAATGTGATGAAAACATAACAAAAACGTGACAAAAACTCAACAAAAAAGTGACAAAAAATTAACAAAAACTCAACAAAAACGTGACAAAAATTTAACAAAAATTCAACAAAAACTCAACAAACACGTGACAAAAACTCAACAAAAAAGTGACAAAAACTCAACAAAAAAGTGACAAAAATTTAACAAAAATTCAACAAAAACTCAACAAAAAAGTGACAAAAAATCAACAAAAAATCAACAAAAACTCAACAAAAACGTGACAAAAACTCAACAAAAAAGTAACAAAAATTTAACAAAAATTCAACAAAAATATGACAAAAACTCAACAAAAACTCAACAAAAAAGTGACAAAAAATTAACAAAAATTCAGCTTTCAAATGAGGTGTTACACAGGCCTATATAATGGCCAAAGAGGACAGAAGGCATTTGGTTCAGGCGGGTGGTAAGAGGTTAAAGAATTATGTCGACTAATGTGCCTATATCTCCCTGTGTGACCCGGGCGGGGGGTCACGAGACCCTTTAACTGTTATCATGGGGGTCGTGGCTCCAAAAGGCTGAGAACCACTGGCTTAGGTCACTTTGAATCTGAAATTCTACAATGAAAAAAGACATTAGTCTAAAAGAAATGACATACAGAAGTCATACAAAAGTAAATAAAGTTTATACAAAGTCATGCACATCAAGACTGAGGGGTTATGTTGATGGAGTCGTTTACAAAACCAGAATAAAGCGTGATGTTTGATCTCTAATATCCTGCTTCTCGCTCCCATCTGCACTTTCTTCATTTTGTTGCGTCATAGATGAATAACCAAACTGTCCTCAAACATTCCAAAGCTCAGAATCCATCATTGGACGTGTTCCAGACCAACACAATCTTAAATCCTTAACTCAGTGACCGCCATTTTCAAATCAGAGCGCTCCCACTGCCAGAGGGTTTTCAGGACCCACAGAAAATGTAGGTCTAGGTCTATGTCAACACGAAACCCACCAAAAGAAAGATTAGACTCTCGTCTTTCATCTAGAAAAAAAGTTTGTTTGTACCTCTTTCCATTCTTCAGTAACTGTCCGAAGAAAATAGATGAAATCACCCAAAATGCTGTTTTCTGACCCAAAAGCTGAGAAAACGAAAGAGCAATGCTGCCACCTAGTGACTCAATAAAAGAACTAAGATTTTAACCTCTTACCACCCGCCTAAACCAAATGCATTCTGTCCTCTTTGGCCATTATATAGGCCTGTGTAACGCCTCATTTTGGTCACATTTTTGTTGAATTTTTGTCACTTTTTGGTTGAATTTTTGTCACTTTTTTGTTGAATTTTTGTTGAATTTTTGTTGAATTTTTGTAGAATTTTTGTCACTTTTTTGTTGAATTTTTGTTGAATTTTTGTCACTTTTTGGTTTAATTTTTGTCACTTTTTGGTTGAATTTTTGTCACTTTTTTTTTTAATTTTTGTCACTTTTTTTAAAAAAATTTTGTCACATTTTTGTTGAATTTTTGTTGAATTTTTGTCGAATTTTTGTCACATTTTTGTTGAATTTTTGTCACATTTTTGTCACATTTTTGTCACTTTTTTGTTGAATTTTTGTCACATTTTTTTTTATTTTTCTCACCTTTTTGTCACATTTTTGTTGAATTTTTGACACTTTTTGGTTGAATTTTTGTCACTTTTTTGTTGAATTTTTGTTGAATTTTTGTCACAATTTTTGTCACATTTTTGTCACTTTTTTGTTTAATTTTTGTTTAATTTTTGTCACTTTTTGGTTTAATTTTTGTCACTTTTTGGTTGAATTTTTGTCACTTTTTTTTTAAATTTTTGTCACATTTTTGTTGAATTTTTGTCACATTTTTGTTGAATTTTTGTCACATTTTTGTCACATTTTTGTTGAATTTTTGTCACATTTTTGTCACTTTTTTGTTGAATTTTTGTCACTTTTTTGTTGAATTTCTGACACATTTTTGTTGAATTGTTGTCACATTTTTGTTGCGTTTACATCCTTGTTTTCTTTTCATATTTGTTTTGCTGCTTTTTTCCGAAGAAGCTTTTTGATTAGGGCAAAGCCAAACTGGAGAAAATGGGCTCCGTTCAGGTGGGAGTTAAAAGGTTAACACCAGACATGCTCAAGGCTTTGCTGCAGCTGTTCCCATAGAAAAACCTAATTGACGTCTATATACGTCATTGGCAGTCTGAGTTAAGTGTCTTTCAGGATAATATGAATGTGTATAAACCATAATGACGCGTTACATGTCTCCTGTGTCTTGCAGCGGTCTGTGTGTGCGCTCCTGAGAATGGTGCCCCCCCTGCTGGACGTGCTCCTCGTCTCCAGCACCGTCTGGCTCTTCTTCGTGATCATGTTCGTTCAAACATACGCAGGAAAGTTCTCTTACTGCTTCAACGAAACGTCAGGCTCCATTTTTCATCCTGACGAAGTGGGCAACAGATCTGAGTGCATGATGTTGATGGAAAGTAACTTCACTGAGGTCCGCTGGAAGAACTTGCTCTTCAACTTCGATGACGCTTTAGAATCCTACTTCTCACTGTTCTCCGTGGTAAGTTTTGTGAGCAGAATTGATTTTTACACGTGGATGGAAGGATTTTAATCATTTAATCTACAGTTTTGTGTACCTAGTTCGAAATGTAGTAGTTTCCTGAGATTGTGAAGTCTCTGTCTCTCCATAGAATCCATTTTGGATCCAAAAATTTGATAAAAAAAATGACAAAAATGTGACAAAAAATGGATTAAAAAATGACCAAAAAATGACAAAAAAGTCAAAATGTGATAAAAAATGACAAAAATTTGATGAAAAAAATGACAAAAATGTGACAAAAAAATGATTAAAAAATGACCAAAAAATGACAAAAAAGTCAAAATGTGACAAAAAATGACAAAAAAAAAGTCAAAATGTGATAAAAAAATGACAAAAGTATGACAAAAATTTGATGAAAAAAATGACAAAAAATGACAAAAAATTACAAAAATGTGACAAAAAAATGACAAAAATTTGATTTAAAAAATGACAAAAAAATGACACAATGTGACAAAAATTACAAAAAAGTCAAAATGTGATAAAAAATGACAAAAGTATGACAAAAATTTGATGACAAAAATGACAAAAAATGACAAAAATGTGACAAAAAAAATGACAAAAATTTGAGTAAAAAATGACAAAAAAATTACACAATGTGACAAAAAATGACAAAAAAATTACACAATGTGATAAAAAATGACAAAAATATGACAAAAAATTGATGAAAAAAATGACAAAAAATTGATGAAAAAAATGACAAAAAATGACAAAAATGTGACAAAAAAAAGACAAAAAATTGATGAAAAAATGACAAAAAAAATGACAAAAATTTGATGAAAAAAATGACAAAAATGTGACAAAAAATTGATTAAAAAATGACCAAAAAATGACAAAAAAGTCAAAATGTGACAAAAAATGACAAAAATATGACAAAAATTTGATGAAAAAAAAGACAAAAAATGACCAAAAAAATGAGAAAAATGTGACAAAAATTTGATGAAAAATATGACAAAAAATTGATGAAAAAAATGACAAAAAAATGACACAATGTGACAAAAAATGACAAAAAAAGTCAAAATGTGATAAAAAATGACAAAAGTATGACAAAAATGTGACAAAAAAATGAAAAAAATGTGATGAAAAAAAAGACAAAAAAAGACAAAAAATTACAAAAATGTGACAAAAAAATGAAAAAAAATTTAATCATTTAATCTACAATTGTGTACCTAGTTCGAAATGTAGTAGTTTCCTGAGATTGTGAAGTCTCTGTCTCTACATAGAATCCATTTTGAATCCTGATCAATCGACTCTGTGCACAACTTCACATCATAACAACGCCGCCCAAGTGACTTCCTGTTTTGATCCAGCACGCCAAAATAAAAGCACCATCTTATTCATTAGTCCAGTAGTTCATTAGTTCAACTTTCTTTCTACCTAACTATTAACCCCTTAACTCCCGAAAACAAAACGAAAACAATGATGGAAATGTGACAAAAAATGACAAAAAAGTCAAAATAAGATAAAAAATGACAAAAATATGACAAATTTGGTGAAAAAAATGACAAAAATTTGATGAAAAAAATGACAAAAAATGACAAAAATTTGATGAAAAAAAATGACAAAAAAATGGCAAAAAATGTATTTAAAAAATGACCAAAAAATGACACAATGTGACAAAAAATGACAAAAAAAAAGTCAAAATGTGATAAAAAAAATGACAAAAATATGACAAAAATTTGATGAAAAAAAAGACAAAAAATTGATGAAAAAAAAGACAAAAATGTGACAAAAAAATGATGAAAAAAATGACAAAAAAATGGCAAAAAAATGAGAAAAATTTGACAAAAATTTGATGAAAAAAATGACAAAAAAATGGCAAAAAAATTATTTAAAAAATGACCAAAAAATGACACAATGTGACAAAAAATGACAAAAAAAAGTCAAAATGTGATTAAAAAAAATGACAAAAATATGACAAAAATTTGATGAAAAAAATGACAAAAAATTGATGAAAAAAATGACAAAAAAATGACACAATGGGATAAAAAATGACAAAAAAGTCAAAATGTGATAAAAAATGACAAAAATATGACAAAAAATTGATGAAAAAAATGACAAAAAATGACCAAAAAAATGACAAAAATGTGACCAAAAAATGACAAAATATGACAAAAAGTTGATTAAAAAAATGACAAAAAATGACAAAAAATTACTAAAATGTGACAAAAATTTGATTAAAAAAATTACAAAAAAAGACAAAAAATGACTAAAATGTGACACAAAATGACCCCAAAAAATGACAAAAATGTGATAAAAATTGGACAAAAAATGACAAAAAAAATGTGAGAAAAAAATGTATGAAAAAATGAAAAATGTGACAAAAATGTGATAAAAAAATTGACAAAAAAGTTACAAAAAAGTTACAAAAATGAGTTGAATACCCAACAAAAAAATATGGAAAAAATCTGATGACGTGAGGAAAAAGATCCTCTGGGTTCAGGCGGGAGTTAAGAAGTTAACAGACAAACACTTAAAATGTGTCTTTAATTATGTTCTTCTAAAGTTGAAGTACCTGCTGAGCCAATCAATGAGACGAGCTGTGTGCTTTTATTTTGGCGAGCTGGATCGAAACAGGAAGTCACGTTGTTTTGCTTTCATGTTTTGCACAGAGTCAATTACATTTGGTCGAAGCTTTTGTATTCGTCTTTTTGCTCTTGTTAAGATACATGAACTTATTTTGAACTGATTAGAACTTTTTTACTAAAGTGAAATAACTTTACTCAAGTATAAATCATGACCCAAGTCGTTACTCAAGTAATGGTAAAAAAGAAAAAGAAAAATACTTGGAGAAAATGCTACATGACTGATCACTGTTTGCGGATTCTGTTTCTGGATGAATTGACTAACAAAACGTGAGAATGTTACATTTCCAAAGAAAATACCATCAAAATATATATAAAAAAATAAGAATAAAGTTAACAAAACACAAACTATCTATTTTATAACATCTATTTAATATATCAACATGCCACTGAAATGTTTAAGTCGAGTAATAATACTGTTCATTCACAATGTTTGTGAAGGCTCTCATTCATCCTGGGATTATCCATCGTAGAAAAGGTTAAATCATCAACTGGGCTGGGTTCTAGTCACAGAAGCTTCTTCTTGGCTCTTTAAAATACACTTTTTGCCCAAACTGGAGCGGCCTGAATAAGCCGCACGTTGTCAGTGTGAATAGTAAATAGTGCTGGAGACAGTGTGCAGCCCTGTCGAACTCCCTTCCTTATTATGAACAAAAGATTCCACATTCACGACTCGCTGCAGATTGGTGACTGTCAAAGATTTTATTAATTTTACATTTTAAAGTTCTGTCACATGGCTTAGACAGGCAGCAGAAAGTCACATTTAAGTAAGGATTAAACAACTCGGAGCCGCGTTAGACGGTTCTAACGCCCGACACAGTGTTGTTCCTCCTGCATTATAACGTCTAACGCGGCTCCTCGTTGTTTAATCCGCTTATACCAGGGTCCCACAAACCTAACATTTATAATAAATGTGTTTTTCATTGACTAAAGTCACTAAATCTGCCAGACTACGGGACTATTTTGTGTGGGTTATTAGCCGGTCACTGAAGGCTGGTCTCAGAGCGAGTCATTCTCCGCAGCTATTACGAGGATCTCAGTCAGGCTCAACGACACAACATCAGCACAGAATCACAACACAACAGGACTAACCCGGAAACACTTTTCCCTGGAAGGAAACACCGATATGCGGCACTCGTGGGCAGGAGTTATTTACCTTTTACAAGGTTTAACCTGAAGCTAAAGCTAGCTAGCTCAACCAGCTCAACTGTTTATGGAAACAGCTGCGGTGGAGTCGCTCACACCTGGGCCCCCCCAACTCAAACTTTTATGTTTGACTTTACTAATCCAGACAAAGATGCTTCAATGCAGGATCATTTTATGTACGCCTGAAAATGATGAATAGCCTTAACCGTTTCCAATAGAAATGTAAAGCTCATATGTTATTAACAGTAGCTAACCTAGCTGCTCACTCTCCTCTACAAACATTTAGCAAACACTAAATCCATCTCATACGTTCCTGTCAGTCACTAATTACGCCTTTATCTGACTCAGCTGTGTCAGGCGTTGCTATGGCGACGCCACAGCGGAGTGACATCCCAGTGATTTAACTACCGGACTAAAATAATGCACCGGCCAATCAGAATCCAGTATCACCCAGACCATGGTGTAAAGCTTTTTAATGCCCAAATACGATATTTTAATGCCACAATCAAAAAACACCTGTAAATATTTAACTTCTAAAGATTTGTAAACGTTCCATCAAACAGAGGAATGAGGAGAAATGTTGTTTCCAGATAAATTGGACACAACGGGACACATTTCAGGCAAAACTTCAGCTTTTTGTATTTTTTACAAACATTTGCTGGAAAAATAATTGAATCAAAGTCATTATTTTGACGAAAAAATGACAAAAATGTGACAAAAAACGTCATCAAAATTTGACCAAAAAACTGACAAAAAAGGACCAAAAATGACAAAATGTGACAAAAATGTGAGAAAATATGACAAAAATGGATTTAAATTTGATTTAAAAAATGACACAAAAACGTGACAAAAAATGTGACAAAAATTGACAAAAAATGACAAAAAAATGACAAAAAATGACAAAAAATGACAAAAATGTGACAAAAATTTGACAAAAATTTGATTAAAAAATGACAAAACATGACAAAAATGTGACAAAAAATGACAAAAATTTGATAAAAATATGACAAAAAGTTGATTAAAAAAATTACAAAAATGTGACAAAAATGTGATTAAAAAATGACAAAACATGACAAAAATGTGACAAAAAATGACAAAAATTTGATAAAAATATGACAAAAAGTTGATTAAAAAAATTACAAAAATGTGACTAAAATGTGACAAAAATGTGACAAAAATTTGATTAAAAAATGACAAAAATGTGACAAAAATTTGATAAAAAAATGACAAAAATTTGATTAAAAAATGACAAAAAATGACAAAAATGTGACAAAAAATGACAAAAATTTGATTAAAAAATGACAAAAATTTGATTAAAAAATGACAAAAATGTGACAAAAATTTGATTAAAAAATGACAAAAAATGACAAAAATGTGACAAAAAATGACAAAAATTTGATAAAAATATGACAAAAAGTTGATTAAAAAAATGACAAAAATGTGACAAAAATTTGATTAAAAAATGACAAAAATTTGATTAAAAAATGACAAAAAAATGACTAAAATGTGACAAAAAAATAACAAAAAATTGACTAAAATTTGATTAAAAAATGACGAAAAAATGACTAAAATGTGACTAAATGTGACAAAAATGTGACAAAAATTGACAAAAAATGACAAAAAAATTGACAATAAAATTACAAAAAAATTACAAAAATGAGTTGAATATGCAACAAAAAAAATATGGAAAAAAATCTTTAGTTACTTGTTAATGTAAGATAACTGCAATTATTTTCCATTTTTCACCAGCAGTTGTTGCAGCAGCTTCTTTACTGTTTTCATGTGGTTGATGATTTATATTTCAAACAAAAATACAATATTGTGTAATTCTGACCATTAAACTCATCTGTTTTCCAGGCCACATTAAAAGGCTGGATAGATATTCTCTACAGTGCGTTGGATTCAGTGCGTGTGAGTATAACAACTTTATCTCATCAATTTTGTTAATTTTGTTGACGAATATAATTTGTCATAGTTTTTGTGGAAAACCATATGAAGTGTTTTGATCGGAAAGGATGAGTCAGGAGACGATTCAAGAATTCCTTCTCAATTAACTATGAATGTTATTAAAAAGTATTATTTAGGACTCAGGACTAAGGAACTAGGACTAACCCAGATCCAAGCCTGGACCAAACCAAGTCTAAACCCGGTGTGTTTCTGTGTTGCAGGTCGAGGATCAGCCGAGTTATGAGTTTAGTCTTTACCATTACATTGGGTTTGTGAGCTTTTTCCTGTTCGGCTGTTTCTTCTGCCTGATCTACTTCCTCAAAGCGCTGCTCGACGCCTACAGCTCCCAGACCAAGAAGATAAGTCTCCACTCGCTCACAACACATTTCATTTGGTTATATTTCAGCTCCTTACGTGATATGAAGCATTTTCATGAAACAGGTTATTTCCTCTAAAGGCAAGTTTGAGCAGTGTTAATGTCGTCGACTAAAATATTTAGTCTTAATTTTAGTCAAAGTGATATTTTTGTGACTAAAATTGGACTAAAACTAAATGAAAAGTTTCTCTTCTTCTATTAGGGCTGTGCAATTAATCTAAATTCGATTACGATTTCGATTACAACAGTAAACGATTACAAAATTAGCATAATCGCAAAAAAATCGATTTTAATTTTAATTTATAATTTTTTTTCAATTTTTTTTTTTCAATTTTTTTCAATTTTTTTTCTTTCTAATTTTTAATTTTTGGATTTTTGTCACTTTTTTGCTGGATTTTTGTCACTTTTTTGCTGGATTTTTGTCACTTTTTTGCTGGATTTTTGTCACTTTTTTGCTGGATTTTTGTCACTTTTTTGATGGATTTTTGTCACTTTTTTGCTGGATTTTTGTCACTTTTTTGCTGGATTTTTGTCACTTTTTTATGGATTTTTGTCATTTTTTCTGCTGGATTTTTGTCACTTTTTTGCTGGATTTTTGTCACTTTTTTTCTGGATTTTTGTCATTTTTTCTGCTGGATTTTTGTCACTTTTTTGCTGGATTTTTGTCACTTTTTTTCTGGATTTTTGTCATTTTTTTGATGGATTTTTGTCTTTTTTTTTTATGGATTTTTGTCTTTTTTTTGCTGGATTTTTGTCACTTTTTTGCTGGATTTTTGTCACTTTTTTGCTGGATTTTTGTCATTTTTTCTGCTGGATTTTTGTCACTTTTTTGCTGGATTTTTGTCACTTTTTTGCTGGATTTTTGTCACTTTTTTGCTGGATTTTTGTCATTTTTTTTGCTGGATTTTTGTCACTTTTTTGCTGGATTTTTGTAATTTTTTTGATGGATTTTTGTCACTTTTTTGATGGATTTTTTAAAGGCAACAAATAATCGTTTGAATAATCGTGATTTCAATTATGACAAAAATAATCGTGATTATTATTTTTTCAATAATCGAGCAGCCCTAATGTTTATACATGATTACGGCAGGGATAGGCAGGTGTGCGTTGTGGAGGGGCCGACTTTAATCATCGCCAAAACACCACGGGCTGAACCTCACCGCTTTATCCTCAAGTAAAGAACTGTTTTCTGCAAATGCCAAAGTTTTACATCAGTGGTTCTCAAGTCATGGCTTTGGGACCCACCGTTACCCAAGGGTGACGAGCTCAACCCAAACCAGTGTTAATGTCGTCGACTGAAATATTTAGTCTTAATCTTAGTCAAAGTGATATTTTTGTGACTAAAATTGGACTAAAACTAAATGAAAAGTTTCTCATGAGACTAAAACTGTGACTAAAATGTCCAGATATTTGAGTCGACTAAAATCAGACTAAATAAAAATGAAAAGGAGAGACTAAAATCATCCAAACTTGTATTGAGCGTCTGAAAGAGCCTCAGATCATGTTTAAAGGATCAGCTCGGAGCTTTGTTCATGTGGAGCAGAAACATGAAGCAGAGGAACAACATTAAATATGATTAGAATCAAGATTATCAAAGCAAAGTCCACTCAATTAGTCTGAAATTTAGTCGACTAAAACTAGACTAAAATCGAAATACATTTGTCAAAAGACTAAAACTAAATTAAAACATGTTGTCAAAATTATCACTGATTTTGAGAAACATTATTATACAAAGAAAGATCAAGTTCCTTTTGCAGAACTAGTAAAAATGTGAGAAATAGTGTCAGTGTTTTAAAAATGCCCTGGCGGAATATCCTGCAGTATATAACGTACAACTGTGATTCTCAACCGGTGGGTCGGGGCCCAAAAGTGGGACGTGGAACCTTTTTCAGGGTCGCGAGTCTAGGAAATATTTTCCCTCTGAAACTGTTTGGAATTTCAGATTTAATGTAAGAAATTATTGAAAAAAAATAATAATCACGATTATTTTAGTCATAATGGAAATCACGATTATTCAAACGATCATGTGTTGCCTTTAAAAAAAAAAGTCATTATTTTATTTATATATTTATTGATATAAAAAAAATGCCTCGATTAAGGAGAGTTCTCTCTTTCACACCTGCCCCCTGCTGGCCTCACACCTGCCCTCACACCTGCCCTCACACCTGCCCCCTGCTGCCCTCACACCTGCCCCCTGCTGACCAGCCCTCACACCTGCCCCCTGCTGCCCTCACACCTGCCCCCTGCTGGCCTCACACCTGCCCCCTGCTGCCCAGCCCTCACACCTGCCCCCTGCTGGCCTCACACCTGCCCCCTGCTGGCCGGCCCTCACACCTGCCCCCTGCTGCCCAGCCCTCACACCTGCCCCCTGCTGGCCTCACACCTGCCCCCTGCTGACCAGCCCTCACACCTGCCCTCACACCTGCCCCCTGCTGGCCGGCCCTCACACCTGCGCAAGTAAACTGAGGAGCGCGGCCTGATGACATCATCACACAGCGCCGTTTGTTTTTATGAAAAAGCCTTTACAAAAGCATGAGCCGTGACAGGGGAAATGCGAAGGGAAAATAATCTCAGCGCCGTGAAATAATGCAAATCTGCTTTGTAAAAAAAAGCGAAATTGTAATTAAAAAAAAAAAAGTTAAAGTTTTTTTTTTATTATGCTAATTTTATAATCGAAATTGTAATCAAATTTCGATTAATTGCACAGCCCTAATTTAAAGGCATATCTACTGCTTGTTCAATGAAAGCTTGTGTGGGGAAAACACAATATTTTGTACGATATATGACAAATACAGGTTTTATTTGGGTTTTTTGGGCCGGTCGTCCGAGGGAAACGCTGGGTCCCGACTTGGGAACCACTGATGTAAAAAGTTCTTTACTTTAGGCGACAGTGTTGAGGTTCGGCCCGCGGTGAAAACATCCAAATGAGTTAATTCATGTTTGTTTTGTTTCAATACATGGGAGGATCGCACTTGTTTCTGACGGAGAAGCAGATGAAGAGATTTGACGATATGAGTTTTGGCTTAAAGAGACCGTTGGCTCCTTGTCCCCGACCTCAGGTGAGTCAACGCTATTCAACCCCTTAACTCCCGCCTGAACCGAGCACATTTCCTCCAGTTTGGCTTTACCCCAATCCAAAAGCTTCTGGAAAAAAGTTGAGAAAATAGGGTTAGACAAAAACAATGATGGAAATGTGAGAAAAAAGTGAGAAAACATTGACAAAAAAGTGACGAAAAATTGATGAAAAAGTGGCAAAAATGTGACAAGAAATTGACAAAAAATGACAAAAAAAATGACAAGAATTTGATGAAAAAATGTAAAAAATGTGACAAAAAAATGACAAAAAATGACAAAAAAATGACCAAAATGTGACAAGAATTTGATGAAAAAATGTAAAAAATGACAAAAAATGACCAAAAAATGACAAAAAAATGACAAAAAATTGATAAAAAATTGACAAAAAATGTAAAAAATGTGACAAAAGAATTTGATGATTTTTTTTTTTTAAATGTGACAAAAAAAGACAAAAATGTGATAAAAAAATGACAAAAAAAGGACAAAACAATGACAAGAATTTGATGAAAATTTTTTAAAAATGACAAAAAAAAAATGACCAAAATGTGACAAGAATTTGATAAAAAAAATGTAAAAATGTGACAAAAAATGACAAAAATGTGATTAAAAAATGACAAAAAAAGACAAAAAAATGACAAGAATTTGATGAAAAAATTAAAAAAATATGTGACAAAAAAAGGACAAAAAATGACAAAAAAATGACAAAAAATTGATAAAAATTTGACAAAAAATGTAAAAAATGTGACCAAAAAATGACAAGAATTTGATGAAAAAAATGTCAAAAATGTGCCAAAAAAAGACAAAAAAATGACAAAAATGTGATAAAAAATTGACAATTTGACAAAAGAATGATGGAAAAGAAATGTGATGGCGTGGAAAAAGATCCCCCGGTTCAGGCGGGAGTTAAGAGGTTAAACTAACTATTGAACAACATTCAGTATTGATCATTTATTAAGTGATAGACATTACAGACATTGGGTAATGGACATATAAGGTGTGTCTTTGCATAAGTGAGGGGGATTCAGAACAGAATAGAAAAGACAAAGGGAAAGGGGATTGTGTGTGATTAAACATGGCTAGAATTTTAAAGGCCAGTTTTAACATTGTTTGTTCAGAGTGAATGAATGCACTGTTCTCACACTACATATACAGCTGAGCTCGGGATCATTTAATTTTGTTAATTGTTTCTTAAAGAGGGGGTGTTCTGCTTTCTTCAGTCCCACAGCACAAGTCTATATCTCACTACAATGATGACAAACCTTCTGTTGGTCTGTAAATGCAGTAAATCAGAATAACTGCCTTGTATAAAATGTCTCTCTCAAAATGGCTGTAGTGAATGTCTTGAAATAGGCCTCTGTCTCTTTAAGAACCTCTTAACTCCAGTTCAGCTTTACCCAAATCCTGTAGGCCAGTGTAACGCCTCATCTGAAAGACCTACAAAACTAAATGGATCTTTTTCTTCACGTCATCAGATTTTTTTCCCATCATTTTTTGGGGGGGGTTTCAACTAAATTTTTTGTCACTTTTTGTCACATGTTCATCATTTTTTTCATAATTTTTTGTCATTTTTTTTGTCAATTTTTTGACAAAAATGTGACAAAAAAATGACAAGAATTTGATGAAAAAATGTAAAAAATATGACAAAAAATGAAAAAAAAAAAGACAAAAAAATGAAAAAAAATTGATAACAATTTGACAAAAAATGTAAAAAATGTGACAAAAAATGACAAAAAACGACCAAAAAAATGACCAAAAAAATGACAAAAAAATGACAAAAAAATGTAAAAAATGTTATAAAAAATGTTATAAAAAATGACAAAAAAAATGACAAAAAAATGACAAAAAAAATGTGACAAAAAATGACAAAAATGTGACAAAAAAATGACAAGAATTTGATGAAAAAATGTTAAAAACAGACAAAAAATGACAAAAATGTGACAAAAAAATGACAAAAAATGACCAAAAATGTAAAAAATGACAAGAAATTGATGAAAAAATGACAATTTGACAAAAAAATGATGGAAGTCGATTTTGCATAAACCCCCCCCCCCTTTAACATAAGCACATGCTACTGCTGACGAAGGGTTTTCTTGTTTTGTATTTGCTGATAAATGTCTGGAGTAACCCCCTCTGTGTCCCCCAGGGCCGGCTGCGGGGGCGCCTCTTCGACCTGGTGTCCCGGGAGTGTTTCGAGTGGCTGATGCAGGCGGTGATCCTGTTTGGTGTTGTGTTGCTGATGATAGACAGAGATGAGATGACACATCAGGAGGAGGAGGTCCTCTCCTGGCTCTACTTTGCGGTCGTCGTCATCTTCCTCCTCGAGTTCCTCCTGAAGATCTGCGCCTTCGGACGGAGCTACTTCAGAGACAACCTCAACATCTGCGACTTCGTGGTGCTCATTCTGCAGATACTGGGTGGGTGTGGTCGTCTACAAACCTCTTCCATCTCAGTATGTTTTAAACCTACTGTTGTTAAACTCACATTTTAAAAAAGGCGGTGACAATGACGAGGTGAAGCCCGTCCTTACTGAAGCTTATGTGAACCAAACCCTTCTCTGCATACGTTTCCCTCAGAACAGAAAGCTGACGTTCTTTAGGTCATAATAAACTGGTTTCTCTTTACAAATATAATCTGGTGGAGACGTGAGTAAAAAGTCTGTCCACTGCTCTTTATAAGTTAACATTATAGGAAACCATGGCTGTTTCCCAATTGCCAGGATCCTCGGCGTCTCGACCACTTCGGACGTCATTCGCGTCATCACGGCGCCGCCAAGTGGTTCCATTTCACCTGGACCACTCGCCCCCTCGCAGCTCGACTCCTCCGTTTGGCTCATTTACGAAGGATACAGCAGTGGATCCTCCGCTGCCTCGGAGAGCTGAAATTACCCATGATGCACTGCAGCATAGTTTCTTTTTTCTTTTCTCGCAAAACTTTATTAGTTTGAACTCACTTTAAAAAAGTTGTGTTCCACATAAACAGTTTCCTGGCCTCTGTTATTCATAAAACAGTTGTTTTAATGAGCATAGATGGACACGTGACCTGACGCAGCCGCTCCGGAGGTCGTTCCATCTGAGCTCAAAGGCGGCGGAGAGAGAGAGGACACTCTGGAGGAGCCGCCACCGAGGACATCAACGAAGTGGCCAAACGGAGGACGGATCCTCGCAATTGAGAAACAGCCTACGACTCACTAAAGCAGCAGGATGGGGATGAACAGCGCTTCGGTGCATTAGTGGAGACATGGTGTAATTGCAGGTCCAAAATCTTGAAAGACTGTACACTGCAAAAAGCTTAAATGAGTTGAATTGAGGAAATGTTTCTTGTTTTGAGCGGTTTTCACTCATTTAGACACTTTTCCTGATCGGACCCAGTTTCCTTTGCTTGTTTGAGGACATTTCAGACCAGTTCTAGGGTAAATCTCGCTTGAAATAAGAAAGTAAAATTGCCAATGAGATGAGACCAACTTTCTTTCCCCATTGGCAAAGAAAATGACCTGAAATAAGGACGAAATGTATCGAAACGAGTCAGAAACATCTCAGAACAAGTGAAATAATCTGGGACAAATGCCCAACAACTTCTTAACTAATCAAAACAACTAAAATGTGGATTATTGTGCTCAAATTGAGATGTTTATACTGATCTAGTTAGTTACTTTTATCAAGTGTTTGATGCAAGTTTGTAAAAAAAAAAAAGGCCCACCTCACGGGGCCTTTGCCTGTGTGGGGCCCTGCCTAAAGGCAAGCTACGCCTCTGGGTCAGCTGTACTTTACTGTATTTTCCCCGTGGGGAAATGTGTCCTCTGCTTTGGACCCAGCCTTGGAGCAGTGGGAGGCCAGGCTCATGGTCAGAATCACCTGCTGGAGGATTTGAGACGCCCATCCAGTGCACGATTTTACACAAGTCTGACAAAACACTTACTTAATTCAATTTGCGATTTGAATATTATATATAGCTTATCCATCCATCCATTTTCTTCCACTTGTCCGGGTCATGGAGCTGCCCAAATCACATTGCACCAGCCCCTTATGGCTCCTCCTGCAGGGCGTGGGTCCACAGAAGGATTTATAGCTTATTTATGTTTTGTTTTTAAATCATTTGAGCGTTGATCTGCAAACACATGTACAGTGTATACACTTCTAAAACTGCTGTTAAACGTCGCAGCGCTAATTCATTTCATTTCAGCTTCATGTAGCAACAAGAGGCAGCAAAGAGTGTCAGAAAAACCTCCTTTGTTCGAATCATCCTCAGATGAACGGCCCTGGCATGTCTCATCATCCCCTCACTCTCTCTCGCTCTTCCTCCCTCCTGTGCTTTGCTCGAGGACGACTGCTAAAACAAGCACAGACACAGATTGTGGACACAGGTGCTTAAAGGGACTAACAGAGTTTAAAAATGTTAAAACAATGTGTCTTCCTCCCCCTACATGTCCCAGCCATGTCCTAGTGTGTAGAATGAGCCCAGAATATTCACCACAACTGCCTCTACAACCCTGCATTGTCACATGCACGAGCTTAATACAGAAGCAAGTAAGACCTGAGGTGGCAGCAGTGAGCATAAAATGACCAACTTTGCATCTAGCCCCTTTAAAAGCAGCAATAATGTGTCTGACCACAACTATGCATGAATATCTGGCTGATCTTTCCTGTAGTTGCAGATCAGACGCTCACAACGATCAGGATGAATCTCGGACCAGATTCCTGGGTTCACTTACTTTTTCCACCCTGTCCTGTGAATGTTTACATGTTACGGCCAATAAAACTGTGATGACGTGTAAATGTGTGGGTGGCATTAGCTTAACCTCTTAACTCCCGCCTGAACCGAGAGCATTTTCTCCAGTTCAGCTTTACCCAAATCCTGTAGGCCAGTGTAACGCCTCATCCCTCATCTGAAAGCTGAGATCTACAAAACTCATCTAAAAGGATCTTTTTTCCTCACGTCATCACATTTTTGGCGAGTATTCAACTCATTTAGTAACTTTTTAGTCATTTTTTTGTAATTTTTTTGTCTTTTTTTGTCAAATTTATGTCAATTTTGTTGTAATTTTTTTGGTCACATTTTTGTCATTTTTTTGTAATTTTTGTGTAATTTTTGTAATTTTTTTGTAATTTTTTGTCACATTTTTGTATTTTTTTTGGTAATTTTTTGTCACGTTTTTTTGTAATTTTTTGTAATTTTTTTGTAATTTTTTGTATTTTTTTGGTAATTTTTTTGTAATTTTTTGTCACATTTTTGTATTTTTTTTGTCTTTTTTGTCACATTTTTTGTCATTTTTTTGTCATTTTTTTGTCATTTTTTTGTCATTTTTTTGTCACATTTTTTGTCATTTTTTTGTCATTTTCTTTGTCATTTTTTTGTAATTTTTTTGTCACATTTTTGTCATTTTTTTGTCACTTTTTTGTCATTTTTAGTCATTTTTTTGTTATTTTGTTGTCATTTTTTTGTCATTTTTTGGTCACATTTTTTTGTAATTTTTTGTAATTTTTTTGTAATTTTTTGTAATTTTTTGTAATTTTTTTGTAATTTTTTGTAATTTTTTGTCATTTTTTTTGTCATTTTTTTGTCATTTTTTCGTTAAATTTTTCATCACTTTTTTCTCAAAGTTTTCTCACTTTTTTTGTCACACCTTCATCATTGTTTTCGTCTCAGTTCTGTTGCTATTTTCCCACCTGTTTCCCAGAAGCTTTTGGATTGGGGTAAAGCCAAACTGGAGAAAACGTGCTCGGTTCAGGTGGGAGTTAAGGGCTTAAGCAGACACTGTTTGTTCATTCTTATGATTTTGATGAAGATCAGACCACATTGTATGCCCATTTCCTCCTCCTGTATATTACTGCTCCTGGGCCAATGCTCGCACTCATCACTCTTTGTCCCACCTCTCTCTCTCAACACTCAACCCTTCTCTATCTTTCTTTCCTCTTCCTCTCTCAGGCTTATTCATTTGGGACCTCATGGAAATGTACTTGTTCAACCCCGTCTGCCTGCACCTGCTGCGTTTGCTTCGCCTCAGACGCATCATCCATCGCGTCCCCGGGGCTCTGCGGCTTCGGCTTCTCTACGCCGCCTGGACCAAGTCTCTCTCCGCCATCTTCAACCTCGCCCTGGTCCTGCTCGTGCTCATGTCCGCCTACGCCAGCTTCGGCACGTTCCACCTCTCCCAGCTCCAGAAGGCGGCGTTCATCACGGACATCATGAACTTCCGGACGTTCCTCAGCAGCCTCATGTGCATGTGGACGGCCGCCACCTGGGCCGGCTGGGACGGGCTGATCTTCCCCGCGCTCTTCACCCCCCCGGACTGCACCGGGTACGGGGAGGGCGGGAGCTGCGCCAGTCCCGCTCTGGCCGTGGCGTTCTTCGTGTCCTTCCTGTGCCTGAGCGGCTTCGTGGTGCTGATGGCGCTGCTGGTGTTGCTGGTGGACATGCTGAACGTGTTCGGGGAGATGCGCTGTGACCCTCTGAGCGTCCTGAACCTCAGCCGCTTCTTCAAAGCCTGGAGGAAGCTCGTCCCCGACTCGTCCCACGTCATTCAGCGCAGGTGAGTTCGGAGGCAGGTTCTCGAGGGTCAGTCACGCACAGAAGATCCATGTTTTAGTAAGACTCACGCACTCGCACTCCTGAAACTAAGAAGAAGATCCATGTTTTAGTAAGACTCACGCACTCGCACTCCCGAAACTAAGAAGAAGATCCATGTTTTAGTAAGACTCACGCACTCACACTCCCGAAACTAAGAAGAAGATCCATGTTTTAGTAAGACTCACGCACTCGCACTCCCGAAACTAAGAAGAAGATCCATGTTTTAGTAAGACTCACGCACTCCCACTCCCGAAACTAAGAAGAAGATCCATGTTTTAGTAAGACTCACGCACTCGCACTCCCGAAACAAGAAGATCCATGTTTTAGTAAGACTCACACACTCGCACTCCCGAAACTAAGAAGAAGATCCATGTTTTAGTAAGACTCACGCACTCACACTCCCGAAACAAGAAGAAGATCCATGTTTTAGTAAGACTCACGCACTCACACTCCCGAAACAAGAAGAAGATCCATGTTTTAGTAAGACTCACGCACTCACACTCCCAAAACAAGAAGAAGATCCATGTTTTAGTAAGACTCACGCACTCACACTCCCGAAACTAAGAAGATCCATGTTTTAGTAAGACTCACACACTCACACTCCCGAAACTAAGAAGATCCATGTTTTAGTAAGACTCACACACTCACACTCCCGAAACAAGAAGAAGATCCATGTTTTAGTAAGACTCACGCACTCGCACTCCCGAAACTAAGAAGAAGATCCATGTTTTAGTAAGACTCACGCACTCGCACTCCCGAAACTAAGAAGAAGATCCATGTTTTAGTAAGACTAACGCACTCACACTCCCGAAACAAGAAGAAGATCCATGTTTTAGTAAGACTCACGCACTCACACTCCCGAAACAAGAAGAAGATCCATGTTTTAGTAAGACTCACGCACTCACACTCCCAAAACAAGAAGAAGATCCATGTTTTAGTAAGACTCACGCACTCACACTCCCGAAACTAAGAAGATCCATGTTTTAGTAAGACTCACACACTCACACTCCCGAAACTAAGAAGAAGATCCATGTTTTAGTAAGACTCACGCACTCACACTCCCGAAACTAAGAAGATCCATGTTTTAGTAAGACTCACGCACTCGCACTCCCGAAACTAAGAAGAAGATCCATGTTTTAGTAAGACTCACGCACTCGCACTCCCGAAACTAAGAAGAAGATCCATGTTTTAGTAAGACTCACGCACTCGCACTCCCGAAACTAAGAAGAAGATCCATGTTTTAGTAAGACTCACGCACTCACACTCCCGAAACTAAGAAGAAGATCCATGTTTTAGTAAGACTCACGCACTCACACTCCTGACACTAAGAAGAAGATCCATGTTTTAGTAAGACTCACGCACTCGTACTCCCGAAACTAAGAAGATCCATGTTTTAGTAAGACTCACGCACTCACACTCCCGAAACTAAGAAGAAGATCCATGTTTTAGTAAGACTCACGCACTCGCACTCCCGAAACTAAGAAGAAGATCCATGTTTTAGTAAGACTCACGCACTCACACTCCCGAAACAAGAAGAAGATCCATGTTTTAGTAAGACTCACGCACTCGTACTCCCGAAACTAAGAAGAAGATCCATGTTTTAGTAAGACTCACGCACTCGTACTCCCGAAACTAAGAAGAAGATCCATGTTTTAGTAAGACTCACGCACTCGCACTCCCGAAACTAAGAAGAAGATCCATGTTTTAGTAAGACTCACGCACTCGCACTCCCGAAACTAAGAAGAAGATCCATGTTTTAGTAAGACTAACGCACTCACACTCCCGAAACAAGAAGAAGATCCATGTTTTAGTAAGACTCACGCACTCACACTCCCGAAACAAGAAGAAGATCCATGTTTTAGTAAGACTCACGCACTCACACTCCCAAAACAAGAAGAAGATCCATGTTTTAGTAAGACTCACGCACTCACACTCCCGAAACTAAGAAGAAGATCCATGTTTTAGTAAGACTCACGCACTCACACTCCCGAAACTAAGAAGATCCATGTTTTAGTAAGACTCACGCACTCGCACTCCCGAAACTAAGAAGAAGATCCATGTTTTAGTAAGACTCACGCACTCACACTCCCGAAACTAAGAAGATCCATGTTTTAGTAAGACTCACGCACTCGCACTCCCGAAACTAAGAAGAAGATCCATGTTTTAGTAAGACTCACGCACTCACACTCCCGAAACTAAGAAGATCCATGTTTTAGTAAGACTCACGCACTCGCACTCCCGAAACTAAGAAGAAGATCCATGTTTTAGTAAGACTCACGCACTCGCACTCCCGAAACTAAGAAGAAGATCCATGTTTTAGTAAGACTCACGCACTCGCACTCCCGAAACTAAGAAGAAGATCCATGTTTTAGTAAGACTCACGCACTCACACTCCCGAAACTAAGAAGAAGATCCATGTTTTAGTAAGACTCACGCACTCACACTCCTGACACTAAGAAGAAGATCCATGTTTTAGTAAGACTCACGCACTCGTACTCCCGAAACTAAGAAGATCCATGTTTTAGTAAGACTCACGCACTCACACTCCCGAAACTAAGAAGAAGATCCATGTTTTAGTAAGACTCACGCACTCGCACTCCCGAAACTAAGAAGAAGATCCATGTTTTAGTAAGACTCACGCACTCACACTCCCGAAACTAAGAAGAAGATCCATGTTTTAGTAAGACTCACGCACTCGTACTCCCGAAACTAAGAAGAAGATCCATGTTTTAGTAAGACTCACGCACTCGTACTCCCGAAACTAAGAAGAAGATCCATGTTTTAGTAAGACTCATGCACTCGTACTCCCGAAACTAAGAAGATCCATTTTTTAGTAAGACTCTCGCACTCCCGAAACTAAGAAGAAGATCCATGTTTTAGTAAGACTCACGCACTCACACTCCCGAAACTAAGAAGAAGATCCATGTTTTAGTAAGACTCACGCACTCACACTCCCGAAACTAAGAAGAAGATCCATGTTTTAGTAAGACTCACGCACTCGCACTCCCGAAACTAAGAAGAAGATCCATGTTTTAGTAAGACTCACGCACTCGCACTCCCGAAACTAAGAAGAAGATCCATGTTTTAGTAAGACTCACGCACTCGTACTCCCGAAACAAGAAGAAGATCCATGTTTTAGTAAGACTCACGCACTCGCACTCCCGAAACTAAGAAGAAGATCCATGTTTTAGTAAGACTCACGCACTCACGTACTCCCGAAACAAGAAGAAGATCCATGTTTTAGTAAGACTCACGCACTCACACTCCCGAAACAAGAAGATCCATGTTTTAGTAAGACTCACGCACTCGCACTCCCGAAACTAAGAAGATCCATGTTTTAGTAAGACTCACGCACTCGCACTCCCGAAACTAAGAAGAAGATCCATGTTTTAGTAAGACTCACGCACTCGCACTCCCGAAACTAAGAAGATCCATGTTTTAGTAAGACTCACGCACTCGCACTCCCGAAACTAAGAAGAAGATCCATGTTTTAGTAAGACTCACGCACTCGCACTCCCGAAACTAAGAAGAAGATCCATGTTTTAGTAAGACTCACGCACTCGCACTCCCGAAACTAAGAAGAAGATCCATGTTTTAGTAAGACTCATGCACTCGCACTCCCGAAACAAGAAGATCCATGTTTTAGTAAGACTCACGCACTCGCACTCCCGAAACAAGAAGATCCATGTTTTAGTAAGACTCACGCACTTGCACTCCCGAAACTAAGAAGAAGATCCATGTTTTAGTAAGACTCACGCACTTGCACTCCCGAAACTAAGAAGAAGATCCATGTTTTAGTAAGACTCACGCACTCGCACTCCCGAAACAAGAAGAAGATCCATGTTTTAGTAAGACTCACGCACTCGCACTCCCGAAACTAAGAAGAAGATCCATGTTTTAGTAAGACTCACGCACTCGCACTCCCGAAACTAAGAAGAAGATCCATGTTTTAGTAAGACTCACGCACTCGCACTCCCGAAACAAGAAGATCCATGTTTTAGTAAGACTCACGCACTCGCACTCCCGAAACAAGAAGAAGATCCATGTTTTAGTAAGACTCACGCACTCACACTCCCGAAACTAAGAAGAAGATCCATGTTTTAGTTAGACTCACGCACTCGCAATCCCGAAACAAGAAGAAGATCCATGTTTTAGTAAGACTCACGCACTCGCACTCCCGAAACTAAGAAGAAGATCCATGTTTTAGTAAGACTCACGCACTCGCACTCCCGAAACAAGAAGAAGATCCATGTTTTAGTAAGACTCACGCACTCGCACTCCCGAAACAAGAAGAAGATCCATGTTTTAGTAAGACTCACGCACTCGCACTCCCGAAACAAGAAGAAGATCCATGTTTTAATAAGACTCACGCACTCACACTACCGAAACTAAGAAGAAGATCCATGTTTTAGTAAGACTCACGCACTCGTACTCCCGAAACTAAGAAGAAGATCCATGTTTTAGTAAGACTCACGCACTCGCACTCCCGAAACTAAGAAGAAGATCCATGTTTTAGTAAGACTCACGCACTCGCACTCCCGAAACAAGAAGAAGATCCATGTTTTAGTAAGACTCGCGCACTCGCACTCCTGAAACTAAGAAGAAGATCCATTTTTTAGTAAGACTCACACACTCGCACTCCCGAAACAAGAAGAAGATCCATGTTTTAGTAAGACTCACGCACTCGCACTCCCGAAACTAAGAAGAAGATCCATGTTTTAGTAAGACTCATGCACTCACACTCCCTAAACTAAGAAGAAGATCCATGTTTTAGTAAGACTCACGCACTCACACTCCCGAAACTAAGAAGAAGATCCATGTTTTAGTAAGACTCACGCACTCGCACTCCCGAAACTAAGAAGAAGATCCATGTTTTAGTAAGACTCACGCACTCGTACTCCCGAAACAAGAAGAAGATCCATGTTTTAGTAAGACTCACGCACTCACACTCCCGAAACTAAGAAGAAGATCCATGTTTTAGTAAGACTCACGCACTCACACTCCCGAAACTAAGAAGATCCATGTTTTAGTAAGACTCACGCACTCACACTCCCGAAACTAAGAAGATCCATGTTTTAGTAAGACTCACGCACTCACACTCCCGAAACTAAGAAGATCCATGTTTTAGTAAGACTCATGCACTCACACTCCCGAAACTAAGAAGAAGATCCATGTTTTAGTAAGACTCACGCACTCGCACTCCCGAAACAAGAAGAAGATCCATGTTTTAGTAAGACTCGCGCACTCGCACTCCCTAAACTAAGAAGAAGATCCATGTTTTAGTAAGACTCACGCACTCGCACTCCCGAAACAAGAAGAAGATCCATGTTTTAGTAAGACTCGCGCACTCGCACTCCCGAAACTAAGAAGAAGATCCATGTTTTAGTAAGACTCACGCACTCACACTCCTGAAACTAAGAAGAAGATCCATGTTTTAGTAAGACTCACACACTCGCACTCCCGAAACAAGAAGAAGATCCATGTTTTAGTAAGACTCACGCACTCGCACTCCCGAAACTAAGAAGAAGATCCATGTTTTAGTAAGACTCATGCACTCACACTCCCTAAACTAAGAAGAAGATCCATGTTTTAGTAAGACTCACGCACTCACACTCCCGAAACTAAGAAGAAGATCCATGTTTTAGTAAGACTCACGCACTCGTACTCCCGAAACTAAGAAGAAGATCCATGTTTTAGTAAGACTCACGCACTCGCACTCCCGAAACAAGAAGAAGATCCATGTTTTAGTAAGACTCACGCACTCGTACTCCCGAAACTAAGAAGAAGATCCATGTTTTAGTAAGACTCACGCACTCACACTCCCGAAACTAAGAAGAAGATCCATGTTTTAGTAAGACTCACGCACTCACACTCCTGAAACTAAGAAGATCCATGTTTTAGTAAGACTCACGCACTCGCACTCCCGAAACTAAGAAGAAGATCCATGTTTTAGTAAGACTCACGCACTCGCACTCCCGAAACAAGAAGAAGATCCATGTTTTAGTAAGACTCACGCACTCACACTCCCGAAACAAGAAGAAGATCCATGTTTTAGTAAGACTCACGCACTCGCACTCCCGAAACTAAGAAGAAGATCCATGTTTTAGTAAGACTCACGCACTCACACTCCCGAAACTAAGAAGAAGATCCATGTTTTAGTAAGACTCACGCACTCACACTCCCGAAACAAGAAGAATATCCATGTTTTAGTAAGACTCACGCACTCATACTCCCGAAACTAAGAAGAAGATCCATGTTTTAGTAAGACTCACGCACTCGTACTCCCGAAACTAAGAAGAAGATCCATGTTTTAGTAAGACTCACGCACTCACACTCCCGAAACTAAGAAGAAGATCCATGTTTTAGTAAGACTCACGCACTCACACTCCCGAAACAAGAAGAAGATCCATGTTTTAGTAAGACTCACGCACTCACACTCCCGAAACAAGAAGAAGATCCATGTTTTAGTAAGACTCACGCACTCGCACTCCCGAAACTAAGAAGAAGATCCATGTTTTAGTAAGACTCACGCACTCGCACTCCCGAAACTAAGAAGAAGATCCATGTTTTAGTAAGACTCACGCACTCGCACTCCCGAAACAAGAAGATCCATGTTTTAGTAAGACTCACGTACTCCCGAAACTAAGAAGAAGATCCATGTTTTAGTAAGACTCACGCACTCGTACTCCCGAAACTAAGAAGAAGATCCATGTTTTAGTAAGAGTCACGCACTCGTGAAACTAAGAAGAAGATCCATGTTTTAGTAAGACTCACGCACTCACACTCCCGAAACAAGAAGAATATCCATGTTTTAGTAAGAGTCACGCACTCGTGAAACTAAGAAGAAGATCCATGTTTTAGTAAGACACGAGGTTTGTTTACCTGCTTTACAAGTACAATCTTCAATAGTTTAAACGTGTGAACCTTTTTCAAAGACCAAAAATATGTGTAATTCAGTGTTGTTTATGGCATCTTTTAGTTTTAGTCTTACTCTTTTGACAAAAACACTTTTAGTCTTAGTTATGTTTTAGTCAGATGAAAACTTTTAGTCAGTTTCCGAAGAAGAAGATTTATTTAGCGCCTTTCATGTACATGGTTACAAAGTGCTTTACATGAGAAAAAGAAGTTAGTTTGTTTGTATTTCAAGTGTTAGTGTGAGCTTTTTATAATAAATACTAATAATCACTTGCCTTGTATGGCTTTGGCACCACAATAGGCTCTGAACATTTCCCCAAAGCACCCACTCTGCTCGTTCTTTCTCATGGCTTCAGAACGCCGCGGTGCTTCTATTGGGCAAAAACACGCTGCATTCGGCCCATTGTAACGGGTAGACGTCATTGCTGTGTTCTTCTTGGCGCTCTGAGTGATTATTTATGTTAGCGGTCGCTAAACAGAAGAGCAGTTGTCCAGTTGAAAAGTTGCTGTAGCAATTCAGACCAAAAACTACACTGAAACCTAAGTTTCTGTAGGTTCCCCAGGTGGACGAGATGCCATGGAGGGCAGGGTGAGCAAAGTTTAGTTTAGTTAGTTTAGTTTAGTTTAGTTTATTTATTTATTTGAGCAGGGACAGTGTACAATATACATTAACCTCAAAGGGAGAGATGCTGTACCAGGTTATAGCACTTGTGTCCCTGGGCAGGCTGATGTCAACAAAGTCATAAAAATACTAATACAGAATAATACATTTCCCCACAAACAGCATTAAAATCAACACACACTTCATTCATCCAAAGCATTAGATTGCACGCTCTTGCACACACACCAATTATAGGACATTATGGGAACAAGATTGTTTTAAAATAAGCCATTTTTTAGCCTGGTGTGAAAAAGTGTTAAAATTTACACATGTGGTCAGCTCTGTTGGCAACATATTCCACTGTTTGACGCCACACTGGAGAAAGCGGAGCTGCGGAGTGCGGATTTACACTTTAAATTAGTAGAGGAGGCCAGTTTGCCTGGATCTCAGCCGTGGGGCGAGTTCCTCCTCTCTGTGCTGTAAACCAATCAACACAACGATGTGGGGTCATGTGACACACAGCCGTTAGTCTCGTGACTTCATTTGACCGATTAGACTTGGATAGAGGTCTTAGCAAGATGATAATAGGTGTGTTTGAGATGAGCCAGACGGACGCAGTTTTTACAGCCGACTGCAGACGCACGGTGCCGGTTAGATTTCTGTCCGACTTGCTCCAGACGGGCTCTGATGTCACGGGCACGTGGGGCACGGAAAGATCGTGAGACCCCAACGAGAGCAGCCGACTGGATCAGCCGCTGCATCTCTCCAGAGGCAACTGCAGCGGCTCCACGGCCCAGTGCATGATGGGAAAACACCCACCTGTCCTCACGCTCAGGTGATTGGATACGAGTCTGTGTGATCACAAACGTGCTCCTCGCCCCCTCCTCTCTCCTCTTTAGATCTGAACAAACAAACTATGACTGAAACTATTAAAGTTCTGCATCGCCCCTAAAACAGAGCTCATGTTTGATTCTTTTCAGAACAAACTAATGATTTAAAAGGACGTGTTTTATCTCACAAACTTGAACAAACAAACGAATGGGAAAGTTTTCTCTGATGAAGAATGATGTCTCTAGAGTAAAGGAAACAGAGCAGGAGGTGAATTACTTTTATTTAGGATAAACTTTAAATGAACGCGATATCTGAACGAGACGCTGCGTGATCTGAGGCTCTCGTTGTTCTGCATGTGGAGTGGTCGGATTGGCTTCAGACTTTTTTTCTCCGCCCCTGTTGCGCCGGCTACTCTCGCCGATCATCCAGGCGAGACACAACGGCATCTTAAACACACCTATTGTGTTTAAATGTGTATAATGTGCTTTGTTCACTCCTTCCTGTGCTGTATTGCAGACGTGTCGCCTGCACTTGTGATGAAAGGTGATGTTTGCAGACGTGTCTTACCTTCATGTAAAGGGCTTTAGACGTTGAAGCACAAGTTTAAGGCGTTGTTCTTATTCTTATCATTTTCTCTCCCACAGTCAGCTCCCAGATCTGTGTGACAAACTGAAGAAGCCCCTGAAGATCCCCAAACCCACAGAGCTGGACCTGGATCTGAGTCCTGTGGAGCAGGTCCACTGTCGGGACGTGCTGCTGGCGCTGTCCGTGAAGGTAACACACTGGGGGGGGTTTCTATCTATTAGTCCTTAATGTTTTAGCAACGTCAATCTTCAGCACCGGTCAAAGGTAAGAACATCTCAGTATGGAAATGGTGGCCTGTTCCTTTAAGACGTCCCGAGATGATCCCAAGAGCGATTGGTCTTTTAAGTATGTTTCATGAATATATTGGTATGTCTTTTTGTCCTGTGTTGATGGTCTGTTGTATGTGACTAAAGCTGAACTGAACTGATCTGTAGAAAGTTTAGAAAGTGCGTAAAGTGCAATGCTTTCTAATGGAAAACTAGCTTTGTCGCCCCTATATGGACGTACTACAGCAATGGAGGGCAGTGTTGGCCCCGAGCGTCGCGGTCACAAAGCAGAGCAACCGGCGGCCATTAGACAAAAATGAAAATATGTTTTATATTTTCAATGATTCAAAATGGCCACCGTTCATCCGTGGTATTTCCATCTGGAACTAGGGCTGCTCGATTATTGAAAAAATAATAATCACGATTATTTTTGTCATAATTGAAATCACGATTATTCAAACGATTATTTGTTGCCTTTAAAAAAATCCAGCAAAAAAGTGACAAAAATCCATTAAAAAAGTGACAAAAATCCATTAAAAAAGTGACAAAAATCCATTAAAAAAGTGACAAAAATCCATTAAAAAAAATGACAAAAATCCATTAAAAAATGACAAAAATCCAGCAAAAAAGTGACAAAAATCCCAAATTTAAAAATTAGAAAAAAAAAATTAGAAAAAATAAATAAAAAAAAATAAAAATAAAATTATAATCGATTTTTTGCGATTATGCTAATTTTGTAATCGTTTACTGTTGTAATCGAAATTGTAATCGAATTTCGATTAATTGCACAGCCCTATCTGGAACGGTTTTCTACAGTCAGTGAAGTGAAAATCATTTCTTCTACATCGTGAAGCGCACTCAGAAAAAGTCAAAGTAAAAGGCAGCTATTTTGAAGAATATATTGTTGTAGTGTTTGTTTAACCTCTTAACTCCCGCCTGAACCGAGAGCATTTTCTCCAGTTCAGCTTTACCCAAATCCTCCAGGCCAGTGTAACGCCTCATTTGAAAGCTAAGATCTACAAAACTAAATTGAAAATGTTCTCACTTTTTTGTCAAATTTTTGTCAATTTTTGTCGTTTTTTTTGTACATTTTTTGTAATTTTTTTGTCACTTTTTCGTCAAATTTTTCATTTTTTTTGTGTCAAATTCTTATCACTTTTCGGCCATTTTTTCTCAATTTTTCGTCGAAATGTTCTCACTTTTTGGTAAAATTTTTGTCCATTTTTGTCGTGTTTTTTTTTTAACATTTTGTGTAAAAGAAATTGTCACTTTTTCGTCAATTTTTTCTCAGTTTTTTCACATTTTCATCCTTGTTTTCGTCTCAGTTTTGTCGCTATTTTCCCACCTTTTTCCCTGAAGCTTTTGGATTGGGGTAAAGCCAAACTGGAGAAAATGTGCTCGGTTCAGGTGGGAGTTCAGGGGTTAAAGTTCATGCCTTCAGTGAGAATCTACAATGGAAATAGTCTTGGAATAAAAGAAAACCAAATGTATTAAGTAAAGCGTTTCCAAAGTGTAGACTGGTGCTGGAATGAATCAAATCATGACACTGACCACTGTCTCAGATAATTATAGCTTTTCCTGATCGATGTGGAGACTAGGTTCAGGAGCAGGACCACACTGTGCACACCAACCACTCTCACACTTTAACCTTGTGAATAAAGTCTTCATTGCACTTTGCTGTGGCGTGGTTCTGAACCTCGGTTTGCTGTTTTCAGGCTTTAGGAGACGGCGCCGACAGAGACGCCCTGAAAGCGAGAATCGACCAGAAGTACCACGAGTTTATGCCCAACAGCCCTTGTCAGGTGTGTGTTTCATCTCAGCATTATTTAGGCTGTTTTTAGAACTGGGAGGGAAATACCGTGAATTCTCTAATACTGGCCTGTATTCCATTCGCGGCCGGGTCTCCGACAGAGGCCGGGTCTAACAGAGGCCGGGTCTCCGACAGGGCGACGCTGCGGAGGAGCTGATCCCAGCGTAACTTTGACACAGATTTAGCCACTTTTCAAACCTCCTGTGACCATATTTGGAAACAGGGCAAATGTTTCTGACCCTCCAGGGTTTTAATAAAGTCTCCATCGCGTCTTCAAAGCACGTCCAGCTGCTCCGTGTGCAGGTCAGTCCCACGCCTCAAAATAACTCCTCCCATCAGCGCGAGCGTCTCGTCTTCTCTCGGGTCAGTCTCATGATCGATCACAAACACAAACGCTCCGTCTAAACTCGCCTTTTACACAAGATAACAACAAATAATCCGGTCCGGTAAAAACGAAACAGAAACCTGCAGAGACACTGATGTCAAAGCTCCGCTAACAGCAACGAAACACTTCCTGTTGTCCCGACAAAATAAAAGGCGTCAATGTTCCAGCCGCTGGGAGAGGGTTTGAAATGTTAGTTAATAAATGAACCTAATATTTTAGGTGCAAATGGACACAAATCTCGTTTTTCTTCGTTCTCCTGGTCGTCCGTTTTTGTTCAAATAGAAATAAAGGCCTGTCTCTAATTGTGGCCTGGTTCCAATAAAGGCCTGGTCCTGATGCCCTTGAGTAAATAAAGGCCCCGGCCTGTATTAGAGCATTTACGGTAAGCAGCTCATAGAAGACATTTTGGAGAAAAAGTTTCCCAGAAAAGATGAAAAAGGGAAGTTGTCTTGGAAAGAATTGTAAACTCCCGGCCCTAAAATGTGTGAGTAAAGGAGGAGGAAACAAAGTCGGTTCATCATTTTGGGAGTAATTTAAACCTCTTTTTTTGCCCAGGAATCTTGTGAAATGACCAACTGCGCTGTGGAAATGAACCAGGAAGAAGCGGCGACTCCTCTCACCGACGACGTTCCGGAATAAACTGGAAAAAGACAAACCAAAAACCACTAACACGCCATATTTAGTTCTACATTTATCGATTGTTTAAACACTTTACTAATGACTAATCTCTAGCTTTTAAATCCTTCACTGAACTAACTGCACTACTACTCTTTTGGGTTGACTTCAGCAATGTTAAACGACATTTTCTAGCTTTTACTAATGCTATAACGCTAGGGTTAGTGCTGGATCGTCTGCTCCGGAGGGACGGTCTGCTGTGAGTTTGTATAGATCTATGAGTTGGTTTGTCTAAAAATACAAATAATCCTAATCCGAACCCTAATCCGTAAAGTTGACCCCTTAACTCCCACCTGAACCGAGCACATTTTCTCCAGTTTGGCTTTACCCCAATCCAAAAGCTTCTGGAAAAAAGCTGTGAAAATAGCAATAAAACAATGATGGAAATGTGACAAAAAAGTGAGAAAACATTGACAAAAAAGTGACGAAAAATTTATGAAAAAGTGGCAAAAATGTCACAAAAATGTCAGAAAAATGTCACAAAAAATGGACAAAAAATGGACCAAAAAATGATTAAAAATTGACGAAAAATTGACGGAAAAATGTCAAAAATGTGACAAAAAATTCCAAAAAAACAATAAAAAAAATGTCAAAAATGTGACAAAAAAATGATTAAAAATTGACGAAAAAATGACAAAAATGTGATTAAAAATTACAAAAATGTGACAAAAAAGTGACAAAAAATTACAAAAAATCGATAAAAAAAAAGGCAAAAATGTGACAAAAAATGTATTAAAAATGGACGAAAAAATGACAAAAATGTGATAAAAAATTACAAAAAAGTTACTAAAATGAGTTGAACACCCAACAAAAAAATGTTGGAAAAAAAATCTGATGACGTGAGAAAAAAGATCCTCTCGGTTCAAAGGTTAACCATTCCCCTGGCCCTAACCTTAATTTGTGTCATGATATCTCACGTTTTCACAGCAGACTGTCCCTCCGGAGCAGACCATCTAGCACTAACCTAACGCTAGCCCGTCTTTAAAAATGTGCCTTATTGTGCCAGTGAAGGCTAAACACTATACCAAACACTCGCCATGTGCTGTGGTAAAGTCACGTGTCGGTCTGGTGATCCTCCGACATCTATAAGAGCTGGTTTTAACTGATTGTTTCCTAAATAAACACCTTTGAGGGGGGGGCACAGACGATCACTGGAAGATCCAAGGGGTTCACGAGACAAGAACGGCTCTCACAGATACTTGAGAACTGGATAATACATGAATTGCAGTTATAAATGTTTTGTATTGCATGATTCTGTTTTTGTAATAAACAGTAATGGAGAGAAGGCAGTAGTCGTGTGTTCTTGTCCGTGCTCTGAGTTACAGCCTCGTTCATGATTCTGTTAAAGCTCAGTTTGCTTCACTGTGTGGTTATGAGGCCACACCGGCTTTATTAAGCACTCGCGTTCAGATTAATGACCTAAATAGACAACAAATGGTCAAAACAAACGGGGGTTAGGCTGGGACAGGCTGTAAATCTAAACTGTTCATCACTTCTTACTTTCTGCTCAATCTGTTCAACATGTTTGTTCTGCTAATGAGGCACAATAAAGCTAGTGTCACAGTGGGGTTATGTGGGGGGCTAACACTGCCACAGAAAATGTTCATAATGGCAAATATTTACTGTGGAGGATGAAGTTAAAGGGGGGGTATTCTGCAAAATGGACTTTTTCCAGCTTTCCATCATGTTATTGTGTCACTCCCTCATTAAAAACATGCCTGAAGTGTTGCCTTGGCACATTCACGTATTTCTGAGTAATCTGTAAAAACTCTGATGGCGGCCATTTTAGGGATAGGTTTGCCTGAGTCCTCCTAGGAACGCCCCCACCTCCTGGAGACGCCTAAAATGTACTGCATTTACAGACCAACAGAAAGTTGGTCATCATTGTAGTGTGATATAGACTGGTGCTATGTGATAAATAAAAGCAGAACACCCCCTCTTTAATATATTTGTAGGGACAGGTTATTTGGGGTGGAAATCAATAAAAAAAAGTGTGATATTTTATTCATCAATGCTTTTAGTTTTCCCCTAAATTGAAATTAATGCAATGCAAATGAGCTGAGGGGAGAGGGCTCTGATTGGCTGCGTGGTGCTCAGGGCGGGAGCTGACATTGCTGTAATACCACCCCCTGGTGGCCAGGGGCGAGTCCAAAAGATTCATAGGAAACAGGATTCTAATCCAGCTTTGGACCTCATTTAAACGGCTTAAAAGTCTGGCTCCAAAGAGTTTAATTTTTCTAAAAGTCGCCATGACCCATGTGACAACGCTGGGGTGGGTGTCATATTTTTAACTATGCTGTTTTTTGTATATAAGAAGTAAAAAGTGGTCAACGTTCCGACATTTTATAACGAGTGCCGGTGTAACGTCGAGATGCACTTCTTGCACGTGCACATGTCTTTGTCTCTCATTAAAAACGAGGTATTCACAGCTGGTAAACTTTGTCTTGCGTAATATTACGTAACTAAAGAGCAGTCGACTCTTTCCTCAGACACTTTTATTACATTTAAACACTCATGCTTCATGATATTGACAAAACTTGTACTTTTTTTGTTTTTAAAGCCTATATTTCCAACAGACAGATATTTAAAGGCAAATTGTTTTAGCAGCTTCGTCATTTACTAATTACATGTAGAATAAACTGCCTAATTCCACAGTAACATTTATGAAATCATGTTATTTGCTGAAAAAGCGGAACTCGACGGCTGAATGTAAAATGACTCGATAGTTCTGCACATGCGCAGCAGCGAGAAGTCGTGCAACTCGACAAGCCGTCTGTTTCCATTGTGCACCGGCTCTGATTGGCTGCGTGGTCCTCAGGGCTGGAGCTGACGTTGCTGTAATACCACCCCCTGGTGGCCAGGGGCGAGTCCAAAAGATACTTAAAGCAGTTTGCCTGGCTCTGCCAGACTCTTCCCTGTCCATTCCATGCAGGGAGTTAGTCTGGTCACGGAGCAATTGGAGCAGTTTGAAGGGGCGGGGCCTAACGCGCACAGATTGTCAGTGAAATAAACCAATCGGCGATTAGCGGACGTGACGACAGCTGTGTCCAATTAAACAAATATGAAGTGAATATAAACTCACGCGGAGAACGCGAGGCAAAATCCTCGACTACTTCATCCAATGATTAGTTTTGGCTGATGTTAACGTTAATTGAACTAAAAACATAGAGGTGCAGCGAGTGACGTAGCCTTCTCATTTCTCTGTGACGGTCGTGATTGGTTCGGCTCGGCCTTAGCCGCCAATAACAACGTGTCTACCGTGCGTGGCCAGACCCACCTTCTTTCGTGCAGAAAGAAGGTGGGTGTGGTTTATCAGGCTATAAAGCAGTACCAAGTAACGTGTTTACCTTAATAAACCCTCCCCGTCGTCCCTGTGGGGGTGATACAAGTGTTTATGGGATGATTGGAGGGTCTTTCATCGCCCCCTGGTGTCTCTGGACAGAAAACCATGTTTGCAACTTGACTGCCACCGGTGCGGAGAAAGCAATACACACTAATGTAATCACGAAGAAGCTAACATGCTAACGGGCAAAGCTAACTGTGGGCTAACGTCACTTTAAACAGTATTTACAGCCAAGTTTGAGTGAAAAAAAATATTTCCATTGTATAATTGGATGCACAGTAACCCTCTCTCCCTTCACCTTTCCTGTCAGCGTAGGATTTACTCTCCAAGACAATTAATAAGTTAAAAAATCGTAACTTGCTACGACACCTGCAGTTGCGCTTATGGCCTCTAGGGGGAAGAGTTACTTAGTACTGCTTTAAGGTCAGCACACACTACATGACTTTTCTAGTCGTAAACGATTTTATGTAGAATGGGGGGTCCACCAAGGCCGTGGGAACCCAGGGTGCTGAGGGCGGTGCAGCACCCCATGCTGGATAGTTTGTGAACTGCGGGCAATATTAACCCCTTAACTCCCACAGGAACCGAGCACATTTTCTCCAGCTTTACCCCAATCCAAAAGCTTCTGGAAAAAAGTGTGAAAATAGCAACAAAACTGAGATGAAAACAAGGATGAAAATGTGAAAAAAGTGAGAAAACATTGACGAAAAATTGACAAAAAATGTACAAAAAATGGACAAAAATTTGACAAAAAAGTGAGAAAAAATGGACAAAAAACTGACAAAAAATTTACAAAAAATAGACGAAAAAGTGATAAGAATTTGACAAAAAAAAAATGCGAATAATTTGACGAAAAAGTGACAAAAAAGTCCCGAAAAAGTGACAAAAATGAGACGACTGCCTGACAAAAAAAGTGATGAAAAAAAAATCTGAAGTGAGGAAAAAGATCCATTTAGTTTTGTAGGTCTTTCAAATGAGGCGTTACACTGGCCTGCAGGATTTGGGTAAAGCTGAACTGGAGAAAATGCTCTCGGTTCAGGCGGGAGTTAAGAGGTTAATAAATAGGATTTATGCACAGAAAAAGTATTTTGGGGGTACATTTTGTCCCTCAGCGCCCCCTAACTAAGGCTCTGGGGTCCACACTACACGACTGGATTCAGGTCGATTTTCGAACGTCTGGGGGTTCACACTTAACGACTGAGAATCGTTAGAGCGACACACGATTCTGACTAACAGCTGATGTTTTATAACAGTCTGTCCTCTCTAAAACTGACCCCAAGTCCGCAAAGACAGGCCTGTGTTTGTGAGCGCGGGAAAACGTGTGCGGGTCCCGATTGGTCAACGGTGTCAACAATGTCACTACACCGCAGCGCTAGCTTACTGCTACTACCAAGCTTCAACTGGGCTATAGTTCTGTCAAAGGGAGATAAAAGTTGGCGACAGGAAGAAGCGGGACGTGTTTCAGCGGATTTAATAAGAAAAGGAGACGGGCGTCGACCTCAGGATGGAGGAGACAGCGGAGGAGAAGGAGGAGACAGCGGAGAGAGGCGAGTGGAGAAAGCGGGGAGGCTAGCCGCCGTTAGCCGCCGTTAGCCGCCGTTAGCCGCCGTTAGCCGCCGTTAGCCGCCGTTAGCAGCGAGGTGAAGCTGAACAGTTCGTCTCCAAACTCAGTAAGTGCCGCTAAACTCTGTTCGTGGTTGAAATGTAGCTGGAAAAGGTGGTTGTGGTGAACTTTTGGTGATATAAAGTTGTGCTGTTTCGTGTGTGGGGCTGTGGCCATGAAATGAGTCGTTTGTGCCGCTGGTTTAACAGAGAAGTGAAAAAAAAAAGGAGGCGCAGCGGTGTTTTTCTGTCTTTATATCTCTCTGTCATTCACATCTGTGTCGGTAAAATCACCCACGTTTCTCCAGTGCGTCCAAAATCAGGCTTAAAAATCAAACATTTCCTCGTCTAGTCGCGTCTTTCTACCGCCCACACTACACGATTCGAACGTCGGTCCAGTCGTGACCCCCCCAGTGTGAGCTGACTTTAATAAGATTCTAATCCAGCTTTGGACCTCATTTAAACGGCTTAAAAGTCTGGCTCTAAAGAGTTTATTCTTTCTAAAAGTCGCCATGACCCATGTGACAACGCTGGGGTGGGTGTCATATTTTTAACTACGCTGTTTTTTGTATATAGAGTTCGGGAAAGTCCACAGTTACCATGGAGATCCGCCATCTTTGCAGCTGTTAGCATACATTTCCATAGACTAACATTAGCTAAAAACAGTATAAAAAGTGGAGAAAAAAGACGTGGAACGACTCCGTTAGCTGCTGAGTTACTGCTGGTAAATACATCTAACACACTGTGGTCTCCAAGTGTTTTAATGTGAACAATTTTAACTTTTAAAATCTCCACTAATTTACAATGGCTGCTAATCCCATAATGCTTAGCGATATGACGTCACATTCCCGAACTCTATAAGAAGTAAAAAGTGGTCAATGTTCTGATATTTTATAACGAGTGCCGGCGGCATAGGCCACAGATGCTTCTGCTGGAGGACGGGGTTCTCAAGAGGCTCATAACAAGTAGCCAAACAAATACAAGGTGTAGCCTCCCTCACACCAGTGTTAATGTCGTCGACTAAAATATTTAGTCTTAATTTTAGTCAAAGTGATATTTTTGTGACTAAAATTGGACTAAGACTAAATTAAAAGTTTCTCATGAGACTAAAACTGTGACTAAAATGTCCAGATGTTTGAGTCGACTAAAATAAGACTAGATAAAAATGAAAAGGAGAGACTAAAATCATCCAAACTTCTATTGAGCGTCTGAAAGAGCCTCAGATCATGTTTAAAGGATCAGCTCTGAGCTTTGTTCATGTGGAGCAGCTCCATGAAGCAGAGGAACAACATTAAATATGATTAAAATGAATATCATCAATGCAAAGTCCACTCAATTAGTCTTAAATGTAGTCGACTAAAACTAGACTAAAATTGAAAAGTTTTTTTTTTTGACTAAATCTCGACTAAAATTAAATTACATTTTAGTCAAAAGACTAAAACTAAAATAAAATATGTTGTCAAAATTAACGCTCCCTCACACCAGCAGGCCTTGGTCAAACCACACGTGTGGAATAATGGAGACCCCTTTTCTAGCCCATTCCTGTGTGGATTTTCAAAGAAATACCCAGAATCCTCACTATAGCCACTCGGGGGCAACTTAATTCCGCACATGTCCAGCAGAGGGCACTGACATAGCAAGAGATCAGGATATAAACAATTATAGCACATTATAGCCACGTGGTAAATGGCAGATAATAGCAAATGACTTGTGACACAGGCTTGTAAAGTGCAATACAAGTGTCAGGCCACAGTCAGGCTCATTATTATTCATTTATTGAAGAAAAGTTTCCTCAATTGTATTTTTACCAATGAAATGTTTTACTGGAGCTTTTGTTTATGGACTGGATTTACTTGGAGACAGCTGAAAGGTTCCTTCCCTAAAACACAACTTGATCCAAATTTGTACCAGAAACTTCAAAATACCTAAATATTAGCGAGTAAAACACGCCCATGAAGAGGAGACACAGCTTTGGATTCAGTTCAAATTGATGTTTTTATTTGACAGATGACAGAGTCTAGTAGTAGGAGTCCATGATGCGCCTCATGCTCATGAACCTCGTGCCGCCGCTGGAGCCCATGCTGCTGAAGTTACGGTACTCTCCGGGCCTCATGTACATCTGGCGTCCTCTGTACATGGGCTGCTCGTACATCAGCCAGTGGCCGTCCATCACGTTGCAGGACATGCAGCTGTTCATGCGGTAACGGTCCATGACGTTGTCACAGTCGTCCATCAGCTCGTGCATCTGACCACCGAAGTTCTCGCGCTCGTAGATGCGCATGCGGTAGGAGCCGCGGTGCTGAGGGTCAGGCAGAGCACATGGTTAGGCCGGGTTAGGAACTGGAGTGTTTTTGAAAGCTTAAGAGAGTCCCTCAAATCAGAGACCTTGAATACATGAAGTTGCTCTAAAGTTGGACATGAATATGAACGTTACTGTCTGCTCTGCGTGTCTGGAGTGCCGTCATGTTGCTCTACTGAATATCAGATCTCAACTATCTCTTGTGAACGTCTCCTGAGTCTGTGCTCTGGTGCAGTATTTCAGAGCGCTGAGGAGATACTACGGCACTCAACTAAGATACTAGGCTTTAACCTTAATGTATTTCAACCAGAGATGTGTGAGGTAATACTGCTGATGATGGTGAAGTTCAGGAGAGCAGACTGAGCTCAGAATTATCTATACAAGATGCTTTAATGTATATCTCCTCTCAGCTGTGACCTGAGTCTGTGCTGTGATTGGCTCACCATGGGGATCATGCGGCAGGAGCGGATGCAGTCGCTCATGCCCATCATGCTCATGTAGTCGGAGTACTCGCCCCTCCTCATGAAGTACTGGTTGCCCATGTAGTTGGAGCGGTCGTAGACCATGAAGCAGCCCCTCTCCACCCTGCAGGAGTGACACCTGCTCAGGTAGGAGGACATGTCGGCACAGTCTCCGCTGCAGTCCCAGGAGCGGCCCTGGAAGTTCCTGTCCTCGTAGAAGATGATCTGGAACCAAACATCAACAGGGTGAGTGGTAAAAAACACTGCTGCTATTCCAGATTCACTTTTTTTGTCAATTTTCCGTCAATTTTTTGTCGTTTTTTAGTCATTTTTTTGTGTAAATTTTTCGTAATTTTGTTGTCGTTTTTTTTGTCATTTTTCCGTAGATTTTTCGTCATTTTTTGGACCTTTTTTTTTGTCGTTTTTTCTTCAATTTTTTTGTTATTTTTTTGTTTTTGTCATTTTGCCTCTTTTTTTTGTCAATTTTTTTGTCATTTTTTTGTCATTTTTTTGTCATTTTTTTGTCGTTTTTTTGTCATTTTTTAGTCCATTTTTTGTCTTTTTTTTTGTGTTTTTTTTGTCATTTTTTGGTCAATTTTTTAGTCATTCTTTAGTCGTTTTATGTTTTTTTGTCATTTTTTTGTCAATTTTTTGTCATTTTTTTGTCACTTTTTTGTCATTTTTCCATCAATTTTTTGTCATTTTTTTGTGACAATTTTGTTGGTTTTTTTTGTCATTATGTTATTCCAGATTCATGTTTTTCTACAAAGAATGAAAGAGGGAACATGCGCTGTGGATCTTCCCAACTCTTTCCTAACTTTACTAATGTATTTCTAGCTTCCCAGTTCTTCACAGTTCTGCTTGTTCATCATTAAGGAAGCTTTACATCTGCTCTTACAAGATACTGAAGGACAACATTTCATTCCAGTACACAAAATATATCAGAGGTGAAGATGCGTAGGTTTCGTCAGACTCAGAAGACCAGGCCTGTTCTGAACCCGGTCTCGGCGTCTGGACACTCACCTTGCCGCCCATGTGCATGCCGCTGGTGGTCATGTTGTCGGTTGAGTCGGTGCTTTCGGCCGGTGGTTCGTTGGCTGCTCACCCTGAGGCTGTGAAAAGCTGTTGACTGTGCTTCACCTGTGCACCACCGCTGCTTTTTATACCACCTGAGCTCACGCAGCCCCCCCATTGTCCCGCTCCCCGAAACCGCCCGAGTCGGCACCTTTTTTGTGCCCGCGCGTCACAATCGGCATTTTTTTTTCTCTCTCTTTTAAAACAACACGTGCACAAAGAGAGCGGCGGCTGCGTGGCTCCTTCAGGCCTCTGTGCACTTTGTCGCCGCAACAAAAGCAAGAACAAAAACACAATGAGCTCACAATACAGAGGGTACTTGAACAATGCGGCACAATGGCAGACAACGGCAGCCGAGCCTCAGCACCAGAAGTCTGTGCTTTCATCGTGTTAGGAACTATTTCAAACATCTCATTCAGTTTTCAACACAAACATTATGTTAGGCAGGATTATGGATACACACATGTACTTTAGTAGAAGCAGTAGATCATTGTGAGCAGTGTTAGAGTCACTCGTACCGATTATGATGATGAGCCGTGAAATGATCAGATAAAGCTTAACAATAATGTGTTTTTTAAATAAATCAGCATTTTGAAATACTTGCAAATGAGATTTATTTGTTAACCTCTTAACTCCCAACTGAACCAAGAGCATTTTCTCATCTACAAAACTCATCTAAATGGATCTTTTTCCTCACGTCATCAGATTTTTCATTTTTTGGGGTATTCAACTCACATTTGTCGTTTTTTTTGTCATTTTTCCGTCAATTTTTTGTCATATTTTTGTCATTTTTTGTGAAGTTTTTGCCACTTTTTTGTCACTTTTTTGTCACTTTTTCGTCAATTTTTTGTCACTTTTTTGTCATTTTTTTGGTCATTTTTTTGGTCACATTTTGTCGTTTTTTTGTCGTTTTTTTGTCGTTTTTTTGTCATTTTTCCGTCTATTTTTTTGTCATTTTTCCGTCAATTTTTGGTCATTTTTGTCATTTTTTCGTCATTTTTTTGTCACTTTTTTGTCATTTTTTTGTCATTTTTTTGTCATTTTTTAGTCATTTTTTTGTCATTTTTTCGTCAATTTTTTGTCATATTTTTGTCATTTTTCCGTCATTTTTTTGTCATATTTTTGTGACATTTTTGCCACTTTTTCGTCAGTTATTTGTCATTTTTTTATCGTTTTATTGTCATTTTTCCGTCATTTTTTTGTCACTTTTTGGTCTTTTTTTGTGACATTTTTGCCACTTTTTCGTCAATTTTTTGTCACTTAAATAAATCAACATTTTGAAATTACTTGCAAATGAGATTTATTTGTTAACCTCTTAACTCCCGCCTGAACCGAGAGCATTTTCTCCAGTTCAGCTTTACCCAAATCCTGTAGGCCAGTGTAACACCTCATTTGAAAGATCTACAAAACTCATCTAAATGGATCTTTTCTCCTCACATCATCAGATTTTTTTCCCATCATTTTTTGGGGGGTATTCAACTCATTTTTGTAATTTTTTTTCTTCATTTTTTGTCATTTTTTTTTATCGTTTTTTTTTTTGGTCATTTTTCCGTCAATTTTTTGTCATATTTTTGTCATTTTTTGTGACATTTTTGCCACTTTTTCATAATTTTTTGGTCATTTTTGTCATTTTTCCGTCAATTTTTTTCGTAAATTTTTTGTCACATTTTCATCATTGTTTTCGTCTCAGTTCTGTCGCTATTTTCACAGCTATTTTCCAGAAGCTTTTGGATTGGGGTAAAGCCAAATGGGAGAAAATGTGCTCAGTTCAGGTGGGAGTTAAGGGGTTAAAGGCCCTGTACCTGATTTTTTTTGTTTACAAACAATTAACAAGCGAGAACATTTATGTCCTAATTCATTCAGGTTATGAGCACTTTTCACAACTTCGACACTGTCGAGTAAAAGTAAAAACTGTGATAAAACTCAAATAACAGTTAAAAATACAAATGAATGGATCCCAGAAAGAATAGTTTTTGCTGCTGTAAAAAAGCAGTAGATTGTAAGAAATGTATAAATAAATAAAATCAAATACATAAACCCCTTTCTTTTTTCTTCCCACCTGTGCACCTTTCGCTTTAGTCCATATAAATCACAGGCATCAGAGGAAATGCTTCACAACAGTTTATTTCAGATTGTTTATAGTATAATGATGAGAATTATTAACAAATACTACTGGATATGACGTAGCTGAGCCTTCAGCCAATCAGAGCGCAGGCTCACCTGCCCAAACGCCCTCGAGCTGATTCTCGTGTTTTCATTGGACAGAGCGAGTGTCCGTCAAATCTAGTTCAAAAACCCGCGAGCTAAACACAGCTGTGATGTTTATGTTTTATCCTTAAATGACGAAACTGCGGAGAAATGAAGGAGCTCAGTTTGATCAGGACATTTGGAGCTCGTTCTCCAGAGGAACCTGACAGAGACGCAGGACTTTGTGGAGAACATCAGCGGAGCCGAGTTTACCCGCATCAGACGCACTGGAACCCGCGGCGAGCCTCGGATCCGCCGCGGGTCACCGGACAACCGGACGTCCGGGAGACACGGAGTCTGAGACACCAGGACGTTTGAGGACAGAGACGGAAGTGACAGGAGAGAGATGGAGCTGGAGACTCATCTGGAGGAGAAGAAGGTCTCACGAAGACGTCAGTGGTGAGTAGTGCTTTGGTGTCGCTGTTGTTGTGAGTAAAATGGCGATAACTTAGCCTACACAGGTGTGATGCGTAATAGCGCAGAGCCGCTTGGAGAGCCTTTGGCACAGCTGGACGTTCAGTTCCTCCACAGATGTGGCGGGGCTGAAGATCTGGGGCTGCTTTACTTATTGCATGTGGGGCTAATTTTGCAAGTTTGTGATTTATTTATATATTTGTGTTTGAGTTTTGGAATCGTCAAAAACACTATAAAGTCATTTCTGAACTGGGTTAAATGTGATGTAATACCCTCAATGGGAGCTTGGGGGAGCTGTTTTAGCAAACGTCTTATTTGGTTGTAATTCAGGGATAAGACAAACAAACACTTGTCGTTTTTTGTTGGAGGACAGTCTCTGTTTCTCACTTACTGTGAGAAAGTAGTAGCTTGTAGCTTGTGTATTTGTGTATTAGCGTGTGTGTGCGTTAACTTATGTGTTAGCTTGTGTGTTAACTTGTGTATTAGCTTGTGTGTTAGCCTGTGTGTTAGCGTGTGTGTTAGCTTGTGTATTAGCTTGTGTGTTAGCGTGTGTGTTAGCGTGTGTGTTAGCTTGTGTGTTAGCTTGTGTGTTAGCGTGTGTGTATTAGCTTGTGTGTTAGCTTGTGTGTTAGCGTGTGTGTTAGCTTGTGTGTTAGCATGTGTGTTAGCTTGTGTGTTAGCGTGTGTGTTAGCTTGTGTGTTAGCTTGTGTGTTAGCATGTGTGTTAGCGCGTGTGTCAGCGTTTGTGTTAACTTGTGTATTAGCTTGTGTGTTAGCATGTGTGTTAGCTTGTGTGTTAGCATGTGTGTTAACGCGTGTGTTAGCGTGTGTGTTAGCTTGTGTGTTAGTGTGTGTGTTAGCTTGTGTGTTAGCGTGTGTGTGTTAGCTTGTGTGTGTTAGCTTGTGTGTGTTAGCTTGTGTGTCAGCGTTTGTGTTAACTTGTGTGTTAGCTTGTGTGTGTTAGCTTGTGTGTGTTAGCTTGTGTGTCAGCGTTTGTGTTAACTTGTGTGTTAGCTTGTGTGTTAGCGTGTGTGTTAGCTTGTGTGTTAGCTTGTGTGTTAGCTTGTGTGTTAGCTTGTGTGTTAGCCTGTGTCTTAGCATGTTAGCTTGTGTGTTAGTGTTAGCGTGTGTGTTAGCTTGTGTGTTATCGTGTGTGTGTTAGCTTGTGTGTTAGCTTGTGTGTTAGCTTGTGTATTAGCTTGTGTGTTAGCTTGTGTGTTAGCGTGTGTGTGTTAGCGTGTGTGTGTTAGCTTGTGTGTTAGCTTGTGTATTAGCTTGTGTGTTAGCTTGTGTGTCAGCGTTTGTGTTAACTTGTGTGTTAGCGTGTGTGTTAGCGTGTGTGTTAGCTTGTGTGTTAGCTTGTGTGTTAGCTTGTGTGTTAGCTTGTGTGTTAGCGTGTGTGTTAGCGTGTGTGTTAGCTTGTGTGTCAGCTTGTGTGTTAGCTTGTGTTTTAGCTTGTGTGTTAGCTTGTGTGTTAGCGTGTGTGTTAGCTTGTGTGTTAGCTTGTGTGTTAGCTTGTGTGTTAGCGTGTGTGTTAGCGTGTGTGTTAGCTTGTGTGTTAGCTTGTGTGTTAGCTTGTGTGTTAGCTTGTGTGTTAGCGTGTGTGTTAGCGTGTGTGTTAGCTTGTGTGTCAGCTTGTGTGTTAGCTTGTGTTTTAGCTTGTGTGTTAGCTTGTGTGTTATCGTGTGTGTGTTATCTTGTGTGTTAGCTTGTGTATTAGCTTGTGTGTTAGCGTGTGTGTTAGCGTGTGTGTTAGCCTGTGTTAGCTTGTGTGTTAGCTTGTGTGTTAGCCTGTGTTAGCGTGTGTGTTAGCGTGTGTGTTAGCTTGTGTGTTAGCGTGTGTGTTAGCTTGTGTGTTAGCGTGTGTGTTAGTGTGTGTGTTAGCTTGTGTTAGCTTGTGTGTTAACTTGTGTGTTAGCTTGTGTATTAGCTTGTGTGTTAGCGTGTGTGTTAGCTTGTGTGTTATCGTGTGTGTGTTATCTTGTGTGTTAGCTTGTGTATTAGCTTTTGACATTTTTATTTACAATATAAAACACAGCCTTTACTTACAGTATTTACAATAGTAATGTTTGTATTCTGGCAGATTTCCGTTGTTTCATCTCATTAGTTTCCTTCCTATCAAACACAGTAGTAGTAATAGTGATGGTAATAATGGTAGTTAGCTTTGGTAGAGGATGTGGTTGCAGTTTTCTGTTAGCGATGAGTTTTTCCGCTCTGAACTACTGCACCATAATAGTGAAGTAATAGTATTTTATGAACTCACTAGTGGTCACTTATGTGTATTAGCAAGAACCTAATGAATAAATATTGTCTTTGAACTAATTCTGGCTTCAAATTCCACACACCCCACAAATAAAACTGTGGTTTATAGTTTTATTTATTCTATTTGTCAACTTTTTAGCAACTCCCTTGTGTCGACAACAACCATGCAAGACAAGTGCACTTTCATGGCCCTGTAGCGCCTCACGGGGGCAGCAGATGGAACAGCTGGTGTGAAGGATGGGTGTTCCTGGCTCTGCTGAAGCTGAAGGTGTTTTCTCAGCAGACTTTACCAAAGATTCAAAGTTTTTTTATTTGTCAAATCATTTCAGACTGAATCTAAATTGTTCATTCTCTCGTCCTTGTTGTGGGGTGAGGGGTGGGAGCATAGGGAGGGCAGGGAAGGGAGGGAGTTCAGCCAGTGGCGGAGTATGAATGTTTTTACAGGGGTGGAAGCACCACTTGAGGCGACCGGGAGGAGGGAAGTTCTCGTTGTTCTTGACCACTTTTTTAACCCCCACATACATTGCAACCAGCAGGTCTTTCAGATAAAGGCACAATGAGGACAGTTTCAGCCGTCAGATTAAGAGAACAGCTGCTACAAAAAAGCAAACACCTATTTGAAGCTGTTGGTGCCTCTGGAGTCTCCCGAACATGAAGGTGTAGGACCCTCCAGAGGCTGCAGTTGTGCATAAACCTTCTATCCGGCCTCCCCTAAACTGTTCATTAAAGCTCATGAGCAGAAACAGCTGCAACGGGATCAGAAATACATGAAGACTCATTTTCAAACAGTCTTGTTCACTGATGAGGCCGTGTGACCCTGGATGGTCAGATGGATGGAGTAGTGGATGGAGGTGAATGACCACAATGTCCCAACAGGAGGAGTCATGTTTTGGGCCAGAATCATGGGGAGAGAGCTGGTCGGCCCCTTTAGGATCCCTGAAGGTGTGAAAATGACCTCTTTCTGACTGACCATTTTCTTCTATGCTACAAAAAGAAGAGCCGCCTGAACAAGATCATCTTCATCATGACAACGCACCATGTCCTGCTGTAAAGAAAACCTCTGCATCACTGGCTGCTATGGGCAGAAACGGAGAGAAACTCATGATGTGGACCCCCTCCTCCCCTGACCTCAACCCTATTGAGAACCTTTGTAGCCTCAACAAGAAAAACGTCTATGAGGGTGGGAGGCAGTTTTCATCCAAACAGCAGCTCTGGGAGGTTATTCTAACATCCTGCAAACAAATCCAAGCAGAAACTCTCCAAAAACTCACAAGTTTAATGGATTTAAGAATTTTGAAGCTGCTCAAAGAAGGTCCAATGTTAAAATATAACTTCTCCTGTTAAAGGAATAGGCCACCGTTTTTACATACTAAAATATGTTCTTACCTCACTTTAGTCGAGTTAATATATCCCCGTCTGGTCTTTGTCCGTGCGCTCTGTCACGCAAACGTAGCACATACGCAGCCTCTCCCACATGTCACATAGCTCCGAAAAAGCTCACGATAGAAGCTACCAAGCTCTTCCACGTGGTCCCTATTTAAATAAAGTTACGTGAAGTGTTTTCATGCGAAGTATATTTACACAGAAATGTAACATGTCGATTTTATAAGCAAATAAAGAGGGGGACTATATTGTGAGGCGTAATGATACGAGGAGTAAAACGTCCGCGCAGTAACTCCTAAAGGTTATTGACGGAAGTGAGCGGGGAAGTCTTTAGGAGTTACTGCGCGGACGTTTTACTCCTCGTATCATTACGCCTCACAATATAGTCCCCCTTTTTATTTGCTTATAAAATCGACACGTTACATTTCTGTGTAAATATACTTCGCATGAAAACACTTCACGTAACTTTATTTAAATAGGGAACACGTGGAAGAGCTTGGTAGCTTCTATCGTGAGCTTTTTCGGAGCTATGTGACATGTGGGAGAGGCTGCGTATGTGTGAGCGCACGGACAAAGACCAGACGGGGATATATTAACACGTCTAAAGTGAGGTAAGAACATATCTTAGTATGTAAAAACGGTGGCCTATTCCTTTAAGATGCTTTTGATTTCAGTAAATATGACCTCCTAATGCTACAAATTCAACAAATGACCATTTTCAGTTAATTACAAGCTTTACTCCACAGAAAAAGCATAAAAACTCTACACTCACTGTGTATTCGATCTTTTGAGGATGAGTTGTAGAGCTGGCAGCTCTTTTTTTACCAAATGATTCTCACTCGTCTGGTCGATCATTAGCTTCCATTTGGACCACAGGCCTGTCTGCCATGTGCCCTGTGCCCATCGCCGCCTCTTTTAAATAAGCATTAACACTTGACTTATCTATGGTGGAGCCACTGCAGCCACGCGCTGTTGTTTTGGTATGAGCGAGAAGAAGGAAGATGCATTTAGGGACCGTAAGAAGTGCGGGAAGGCCGTGTTTTTTTCACAAATGTGCGGAAAATCATGACAAATATAGCATATAACAGTCAGGTTCTCCAGTAGGGCGGCAATAGGGGTGGCAAGGACTTTGTTGGGGGTGGCAATTGCCGCCAACCCCCTTGATTTTGAGGTTTGTAGGTGGGCAGGATGTAGACAGCCACAAGAAGTACAACAGTATATTCCCTGGGCAGGTAGAAAGGCCGACACTTAATGATCATGAACTCCAGCACCTGTGACGCCTCCTCCGCCTTTTTGACTGCAGCTGGACAATCTGGATACCAAGCAGGTCTAGATCTGGACTATTCTGGGCCAATACTGGGGCTGAACCAGGTCTGCAGAAGGACGACACCGTGACTGACAAAGTTCTAAACAACGACTAACCTAAGAAAGAAAAAACATGTGTCTATGTGCAGGTGAAGAGAAGCGACAGAGAGAAAGAGAGTTCATTCAGAGCTGCCTTTTATTTCTGCCACAGATCAGAGTCTAGTAGTAGGAGTCCATGATGCGCCTCATGCTCATGAACCTCATGCCGCCGCTGGAGCCCATGCTGCTGAAGTTACGGTACTCTCCGGGCCTCATGTACATCTGGCGTCCTCTGTACATGGGCTGCTCGTACATCAGCCAGTGGCCGTCCATCACGTTGCAGGACATGCAGCTGTTCATGCGGTAACGGTCCATGACGTTGTCACAGTCGTCCATCAGCTCGTGCATCTGACCACCGAAGTTCTCACGCTCGTAGATGCGCATGCGGTAGGAGCCGCGGTGCTGAGGATCAGGCAGAGCACATGGTTAGGCCGGGTTAGGTGTGTGGAGTATGTGTGAGAGGTAAAGCTAAAGCAGGAGGAGAGAGTGAAGCTCTCTATGAAGGTACAAGGCACCAGGTGCTGATCTATTAAAACATGGCTCCCAAGAATATTGCGGTTTCTGAAGATATAGTTTCTCCTGAAACACTGAAAGTGGTATTATATTTGTAATTGACAAATTCAGAAGAGGTTTTTTTGCCCATTTTAGGGACATGCTCTCTAAGAGGCACATGGTAAACCATCCTAATTTGGTGAAGGGGAATAATGGTCATGTCTGTTACTCTAATATGTCTGTGAGAAATATGGAAGTTAAATTCTTCCTTGTGTGGCTAAAGTGCAGTGCAGTCATGTTGCTCTACTGAATATTTGTAATAATCTCAGAACTCAACTCTCTCTTGTCAGTATCTGCATATTCAGAGTGACTTCTCTCCCTCAGTCACATGACCTGAGTCTGTGCTGTGATTGGCTCACCATGGGGATCATGCGGCAGGAGCGGATGCAGCCGCTCATGCCCATCATGCTCATGTAGTCGGCGTACTCGCCCCTCCTCATGAAGTACTGGTTGCCCATGTAGTTGGAGCGGTCGTAGACCATGAAGCAGCCCCTCTCCACTCTGCAGGAGTGACACTTGTTCATGTAGGAGGACATGTCAGCACAGTCTCCACTGCAGTCCCAGGAGCGGCCCTGGAAGTTCCTCTCCTCGTAGAAGACGATCTGGAAAGAAACATCACAATAATGAATTAGTGACAGAATATTATGACACTCGAGGCTCGAGACATTTCAAATGTACTGAAAGAGCTGATGTAGTGAGTGGATCTCAGAGGTTGTGGCAGTAGAAGCTTCTGTGTAAGCTCTGGGTGAAGGTTCTACTCCCAGCTGGGCCATTGACACTGATCCTTAACAATGAGGTCGTTTACCGACAGGTGGAAACAGGTTGAGTTTGGACTCATCAACAAGTTATACTAAAATTTCAGCTCCATTTTGCTGGTGACTTTTGGATCCTTTGCTTGTAAATGTCAGCTCTGTAGTGTATGTTTCACTCACCCTTCCCATGTTCATGTCGGTGGCAGACATTTTGCTGTGGTTTGGTGGTTTCAGCTGTGAGCTGTTGGATGCTGTGTGCTCTCTGACTGACACTGGGGGCTTATATACACCTGGACCAGGGAGGGGGTTTTGTGTCCCAAAGTGTGGACTCAGCAGTTCCCACTCACACTCCCACTAAAGACACTTACTTGGTTTTCCAGCTGATCGTTACAATGCTGATCATTGAACCTCTTATTAGTAATAATAATATCATTGTTCAGCTCGATTAGACCAGTGGGTTCAGCCCTTTCTCTGTAGCCAAACAGCCTGATGACTCGCATTTTAGATGCAATTAGTGTCAATATAGTAAAGTATAAGGATAAAACTGAAGCCATTTACTCTGAAATATCATCTTTCCTCCTAATTCTCTCATATTACATGTGTCTTTGAAGCATAAGTAGCTCTCGAATGTTTTGTTGCTTAAAAGTAGCTTGATGGTAAAAGACTAATATATTATATTTTATATTATTTTGACATGTTTGGATTTTATTTGGGGCTTGGTGGCTGAAAAGGAGTCCAGAAACTACATCAGTTGAGAACCACTTGTTTAGACAAAGAAAATACACTATGAGGCCCATCAGTCTATTACAGTACAATATACTTCACTAATATAGTAAAGTATGTTGTCAACACTGTAGATATTACTCTATAGAGGAACAAATTACAAATGATTCACAGAATTATTCCTCTGTAACATCAGTTATGAAATATCCATTTAACATCTACTCTATTGTTTTATTGTTTGTAGTATATAGTTTATCTTCTCATTACTATTCAAAAACAAGATGGCTGCTTAACCTTTATTAGCACATAATGCTTATGGGAATACTTTGACTCATAGTTACCCAAATGTTTGCAGATGTTCAATGTGTTCCAAACGTATCAAAGGTTTGTATAGAAATAGAGAAAGTCTTTGAGCCGCTGGAATCTGCTGATCGATCTGTGGGACATTCGGCTTTAGGTTAACATGTTCATATTTTATACATAAATGTTTTGTTCCTGTTTTAGCTGAAAATTTGTTTTCACTGGTTGCCTTTTCCATTCTGTTGCTGCTCTTTTGTGCTCTTTTGTGCTGTTGCAACAATGCAGCTTTCACAGTGTTAAACAAAAAGTATTCTTGTCTTAGTCCTGACATCCTTTTCCCCCAAAGTCTTTTTCAATAACGGAGAACAAAGTCTCGCTCTGTTTTGTTGCATCTAAAACAAAATGTGACTCAGAATTGCATTCATGACCAAACACTTTACTGACCAGAGGTTTAAAATAATCATCTGTTCTTTATTCACATTAGTTCAGGGACATTTGACTTGAGTAACTGGACCTTTAACTGACTGTGGCACAGTGGTTATCGTGTGGTGGAGGTTGTGGGTTGGACTCACATCCAAAAAGGTCCATTAAAGTTTGGTATTTTGTAAAATGGAGCTTCTTTCTCCTTTTCTTTTACCTTGTTACAATGTTTTTCTCTCATCAAAAGCAGACCTGAAACTGTGTTTCGACCCACTCGAACATGTAATGTTTGGATGTTCACCAGTGGCTTTTCTTTGCACAACGACAGCTCCCAAACACCTCCTTAGATCCACGTTTCCAGGCAATGCTTTCCTCTCGAGCTCTGGTGAAGCTTCATCCTTTCATTGTGTGTTTAAAACACTCGCCATAGTTCATAAAAACCACACAAGCCACAAAGTTTTTAGTTTTGTTTTTCCATTTTCTTTATTGAAACAGCTGGGGAGGGGGTGGCAGGAGCTTACAGGAGACTGCGTGAAAACCAAACGAGGAAAGTGCTTCTCTTTGGTCCTCATAGCAGGAGCTGACATGTTGCAACACCACCTTGATGGCTCGTGTCCAGAGGACACGTTGTAAACAGGAGGGGGCTCAGCACACAGCCTTGGGGAGCCCCGTGTTCAGTGTGATGGTTCTGGAGGACTTGCCGCAGCCAGTTGCACAGTGATGTGTTGATCACCAGGTGGAGCAGTTTGTGTATGAGCTGCTGTGGGATTATAATGTTGAATGCTGAGCTAAAGTCTTAAAAACACATTCTAACGTAGGAGTCCTTTGTTTCGAGGTGAGTGAGGGCTGTATGAAGCGCAGTGGAGATGGCATCTTCAGGTGAGCGATTGGACCGATGAGCAAACTGGTTTGGGTCCAGGGTGGGAGGGAGAACAGACTTAATGTGGTCCATGACGAGCCGCTCAAAGCACTTCATTAGAATTGGAGTGAGCGCGACTGGGCGAGAGTCGTTAAGGCAGGACGGAGGTGACTTCTTTGGTACCAGAATGATGGTCGTCAAAGATGTACAGAAGTATCTCGCAAAACAATGTGGACCACGAAACTGCAAATGCAGAAAAGGATGAAACGCGGCTCCGCCAAGAGAGAGAGAAGGCGCCGCTTGTTTACGCAGCGCCATGGTTACCACACCTTTGGCTTTTGGTCTGCAGCCGGACAACCTGGAAACCAAACAGCGATGCAGGAGTAAAGGATCATATTTTCTTTACCAAGGTTAGCGATACCGAGGTTTGATGCCTGGTGGGTTCGGTGCCTCTGATGTGGGGTTTTCATACATGTTCATGGCACTTGTGAGAACAGTGAGATCTAAAGGTCTAGATCTGGACTTTTCTGGGCCAATACTGGGGCTGAACCAGGTCTGCAGAAGGACGACACCATGACTGACAAAGTTCTAAACAACGACTAAGCTAAGACTCTAAACATGTGTCTATGTGCAGGTGAAGAGAAGCGACAGAGAGAAAGAGAGTTCATTCAGAGCTGCCTTTTATTTCTGCCACAGATCAGAGTCTAGTAGTAGGAGTCCATGATGCGCCTCATGCTCATGAACCTCATGCCGCCGCTGGAGCCCATGCTGCTGAAGTTACGGTACTCTCCGGGCCTCATGTACATCTGGCGTCCTCTGTACATGGGCTGCTCGTACATCAGCCAGTGGCCGTCCATCACGTTGCAGGACATGCAGCTGTTCATGCGGTAACGGTCCATGACGTTGTCACAGTCGTCCATCAGCTCGTGCATCTGACCACCGAAGTTCTCACGCTCGTAGATGCGCATGCGGTAGGAGCCGCGGTGCTGAGGGTCAGGCAGAGCACATGGTTAGGCTGGGTTAGGTGTGTGGAGTATGTGTGAGAGGTAAAGCTAAAGCAGGAGGAGAGAGTGAAGCTCTATGAAGATACAAGGCACCAGGTGCTGATCTCTTTAAGAAGTTGGACAATCAATGGGATCGACCGTCTTTTTGGCCCTCATGGTGGGTGCTGACGCTGCTGTGATACTACGCCCTACTGGCGAGGGGCGACTCCAGAAAAAACTCTATATAAAACTCTAGTTCAAGACTTTGCCTTTGCCTCTAAGAGGCGCATGGTAAACCATCCTAATTTGGTGAAGGGGAATAATGGTCATGTCTGTTACTCTAATATGTCTGTGAGAAATATGGAAGTTAAATTCTTCCTTGTGTGGCTAAAGTGCAGTGCAGTCATGTTGCTCTACTGAATATTTGTAATAATCTCAGAACTCAACTCTCTCTTGTCAGTATCTGCATATTCAGAGTGACTTCTCTCCCTCAGTCACATGACCTGAGTCTGTGCTGTGATTGGCTCACCATGGGGATCATGCGGCAGGAGCGGATGCAGCCGCTCATGCCCATCATGCTCATGTAGTCGGCGTACTCGCCCCTCCTCATGAAGTACTGGTTGCCCATGTAGTTGGAGCGGTCGTAGACCATGAAGCAGCCCCTCTCCACTCTGCAGGAGTGACACTTGTTCATGTAGGAGGACATGTCAGCACAGTCTCCACTGCAGTCCCAGGAGCGGCCCTGGAAGTTCCTCTCCTCGTAGAAGACGATCTGGAAAGAAACATCACAATAATGAATTAGTGACAGAATATTATGACACTCGAGGCTCGAGACATTTCAAATGTACTGAAAGAGCTGATGTAGTGAGTGGATCTCAGAGGTTGTGGCAGTAGAAGCTTCTGTGTAAGCTCTGGGTGAAGGTTCTACTCCCAGCTGGGCCATTGGACTGATCCTCAACAATGAAGGTCGTTTACCGACAGGTGGAAACAGGTTGAGTTTGGACTCATCAACAAGTTATACTAAAGTTTCAGCTCCATTTTGCTGGTGACTTTTGGATCCTTTGCTTGTAAATGTCGGCTCTGTAGTGTATGTTTCACTCACCCTTCCCATGTTCATGTCGGTGGCAGACATTTTGCTGTGGTTTGGTGGTTTCAGCTGTGAGCTGTTGGATGCTGTGTGCTCTCTGACTGACACTGGGGGCTTATATACACCTGGACCAGGGAGGGGGTTTTGTGTCCCAAAGTGTGGACTCAGCAGTTTCCACTCACACTCCCACTAAAGACACTTACTTGGTTTTCCAGCTGATCGTTACAATGCTGATCATTGAACCTCTTATTAGTAATAATAATGTCATTGTTCCGCTCGATTAGACCAGTGGGTCCAGCCCTTTCTCTGTAGCCAAACAGCTTCATGACTCGCATTTTAGATGCAATTAGTGTCAATATAGTAAAGTATAAGGATAAAACTGAAGCCATTTACTCTGAAATATCATCTTTCCTCCTAATTCTCTCATATTACATGTGTCTTTGAAGCATAAGTAGCTCTCGGATGTTTTGTTGCTTAAAAGTAGCTTGATGGGTAAAAGACTAATATATTATATATTATATTATTTTGACATGTTTGGATTTTATTTGGGGCTTGGAGGCTGAAAAGGAGTCCAGAAACTACATCAGTTGAGAACCACTTGTTTAGACAAAGAAAATACACTATGAGGCCCATCAGTCTATTACAGTACAATATACTTCACTAATATAGTAAAGTATGTTGTAAACACTCTAGATATTACTCTATAGAGGAACAAATTACAAATGATTCACAGACTTATTCCTCTGTAACATCAGTTATGAAATATCCATTTAACATCTACTCTATTGTTTTACTGTTTTTGTTTTATGTTTATCTTCTCATTACTATTCAAAAACAAGATGGCTGCTTAACCTTTATTAGCACATAATGCTTATGGGAATACTTTGACTCATAGTTACCCAAATGTTTGCAGATGTTCAATGTGTTCCAAACGTATCAAAGGTTTGTATAGAAATAGAGAATGTCTTTGAGCCGCTGGAATCTGCTGATCGATCTGTGGGACATTCGGCTTTAGCTTAACATGTTCATATTTTATACATAAATGTTTTGTTTCTGTTTTAGCTGAAAATTTGTTTTCACTGGTTGCCTTTTTCATTCTATTGCTGCTCTTTTGTGCTCTTTTGTGCTGTTGCAACAATGCAGCTTTCACAGTGTTAAACAAAAAGTATTCTTGTCTTAGTCCTGACATCCTTTTCCCACAAAGTCTTTATCAATAACGGAGAACAAAGTCTCGCTTTGTTTTGTTGCATCTAAAACAAAATGTGACTCAGAATTGCATTCATGACCAAACACTTTACTGACCAGAGGTTTAAAATAATCATCTGTTCTTTATTCACATTAGTTCAGGGACATTTGACTTGAGTAACTGGACCTTTAACTGACTGTGGCACAGTGGTTATCGTGTGGTGGAGGTTGTGGGTTGGACTCACATCCAAAAAGGTCCATTTAAAGTTTGGTATTTTGTAAAATGGAGCTTCTTTCTCCTTTTCTTTTACCTTGTTACAATGTTTTTCTCTCATCAAAAGCAGACCTGAAACTGTGTTTCGACCCACTCGAACATGTAATGTTTGGATGTTCACGAGTGGCTTTTCTTTGCACAACGACAGCTCCCAAACACATCCTTAGATCCACGTTTCCAGGCAATGCTTTCCTCTCCTCTCGAGCTCTGGTGAAGCTTCATCCTTTCATTGTGTGTTTAAAACACTCGCCATAGTTCATAAAAACCACACAAGCCACAAAGTTTTTTGTTTTGTTTTTACATTTTCTTTATTGAAACAGCTGGGGAGGGGGTGGCAGGAGCTTACAGGAGACTGCGTGAAAACCAAACGAGGAAAGTGCTTCTCTTTGGTCCTCATAGCAGGAGCTGACATGTTGCAACACCACCTTGATGGCTCGTGTCCAGAGGACACTTTGTGAACAGGAGGGGGCTCAGCACACAGCCTTGGGGAGCCCCGTGTTCAGTGTGATGGTTCTGGAGGACTTGCCGCAGCCAGTTGCACAGTGATGTGTTGATCACCAGGTGGAGCAGTTTGTGTATGAGCTGCTGTGGGATTATAATGTTGAATGCTGAGCTAAAGTCTTAAAAACACATTCTAACGTAGGAGTCCTTTGTTTCGAGGTGAGTGAGGGCTGTATGAAGCGCAGTGGAGATGGCATCTTCAGGTGAGCGATTGGACCGATAAGCAAACTGGTTTGTGTCCAGGGTGGGAGAACAGACTTAATGTGGTCCATGACGAGCCGCTCGGAGCACTTCATTAGAGTTGGAGTGAGCGCGACTGGGCGAGAGTCGTTAAGGCAGGACGGAGGTGACTTCTTTGGTACCAGAATGATGGTCGTCAAAGATGTACAGAAGTATCTCGCAAAACAATGTGGACCACGAAACTGCAAATGCAGAAAAGGATGAAACGCGGCTCCGCCAAGAGAGAGAGAAGGCGCCGCTTGTTTACGCAGCGCCATGGTTACCACACCGCCATGGTTACCACACCTTTGGCTTTTGGTCTGCAGCCGGACAACCTGGAAACCAAACAGCGATGCAGGAGTAAAGGATCATATTTTCTTTACCAGACCAAGGTTAGCGATACCGAGGTTTGATGCCCGGTGGGTTCGGTGCCTCTGATGTGGGGTTTTCATGCATGTTCATGGCACTTGTGAGAACAGTGAGATCTAAAGGTCTAGATCTGGACTTTTCTGGGCCAATACTGGGGCTGGACCAGGTCTGCAGAAGGACTACACCATGACTGACAAAGTTCTAAACAACGACTAAGCTAAGAGAACAAAAACATGTGTCTATGTGCAGGTGAAGAGAAGCGACAGAGAGGAAGAGAGTTCATTCAGAGCTGCCTTTTATTTCTGCCACAGATCAGAGTCTAGTAGTAGGAGTCCATGATGCGCCTCATGCTCATGAACCTCATGCCGCCGCTGGAGCCCATGCTGCTGAAGTTACGGTACTCTCCGGGCCTCATGTACATCTGGCGTCCTCTGTACATGGGCTGCTCGTACATCAGCCAGTGGCCGTCCATCACGTTGCAGGACATGCAGCTGTTCATGCGGTAACGGTCCATGACGTTGTCACAGTCGTCCATCAGCTCGTGCATCTGACCACCGAAGTTCTCACGCTCGTAGATGCGCATGCGGTATGAGCCGCGGTGCTGAGGGTCAGGCAGAGCACATGGTTAGGCTGGGTTAGGTGTGTGGAGTATGTGTGAGAGGTAAAGCTAAAGCAGGAGGAGAGAGTGAAGCTCTATGAAGATACAAGGCACCAGGTGCTGATCTCTTTAAGAAGTTGGACAATCAATGGGATCGACCGTCTTTTTGGCCCTCATGGTGGGTGCTGACGCTGCTGTGATACTATGCCCTACTGGCGAGGGGCGGCTCCAGAAAAAACTCTATATAAAACTCTAGTTCAAGACTTTGCCTTTGCCTCTAAGAGGCGCCTGGTAAACCATCCTAATTTGGTGAAGGGGAATAATGGTCATGTCTGTTACTCTAATATGTCTGTGAGAAATATGGAAGTTAAATTCTTCCTTGTGTGGCTAAAGTGCTGTGCAGTCATGTTGCTCTACTGAATATTTGTAATAATCTCAGAACTCAACTCTCTCTTGTCAGTATCTGCATATTCAGAGTGACTTCTCTCCCTCAGTCACATGACCTGAGTCTGTGCTGTGATTGGCTCACCATGGGGATCATGCGGCAGGAGCGGATGCAGCCGCTCATGCCCATCATGCTCATGTAGTCGGCGTACTCGCCCCTCCTCATGAAGTACTGGTTGCCCATGTAGTTGGAGCGGTCGTAGACCATGAAGCAGCCCCTCTCCACTCTGCAGGAGTGACACTTGTTCATGTAGGAGGACATGTCAGCACAGTCTCCACTGCAGTCCCAGGAGCGGCCCTGGAAGTTCCTCTCCTCGTAGAAGACGATCTGGAAAGAAACATCACAATAATGAATTAGTGACAGAATATTATGACACTCGAGGCTCGAGACATTTCAAATGTACTGAAAGAGCTGATGTAGTGAGTGGATCTCAGAGGTTGTGGCAGTAGAAGCTTCTGTGTAAGCTCTGGGTGAAGGTTCTACTCCCAGCTGGGCCATTGGACTGATCCTCAACAATGAAGGTCGTTTACCGACAGGTGGAAACAGGTTGAGTTTGGACTCATCAACAAGTTATACTAAAATGTCAGCTCCATTTTGCTGGTGACTTTTGGATCCTTTGCTTGTAAATGTCGGCTCTGTAGTGTATGTTTCACTCACCCTTCCCATGTTCATGTCGGTGGCAGACATTTTGCTGTGGTTTGGTGGTTTCAGCTGTGAGCTGTTGGATGCTGTGTGCTCTCTGACTGACACTGGGGGCTTATATACACCTGGACCAGGGAGGGGGTTTTGTGTCCCAAAGTGTGGACTCAGCAGTTTCCACTCACGCTCCCACTAAAGACACTTACTTGGTTTTCCAGCTGATCGTTACAATGCTGATCATTGAACCTCTTATTAGTAATAATAATGTCATTGTTCCGCTCGATTAGACCAGTGGGTCCAGCCCTTTCTCTGTAGCCAAACAGCCTGATGACTCGCATTTTAGATGCAATTAGTGTCAATATAGTAAAGTATAAGGATAAAACTGAAGCCATTTACTCTGAAATATCATCTTTCCTCCTAATTCTCTCATATTACATGTGTCTTTGAAGCATAAGTAGCTCTCGGATGTTTTGTTGCTTAAAAGTAGCTTGTTGGTAAAAGACTAATATATTATATATTATATTTGACATGTTTGGATTTTATTTGGGGCTTGGTGGCTGAAAAGGAGTCCAGAAACTACATCAGTTGAGAACCACTTGTTTAGAAAAAGAAAATACACTATGAGGCCCATCAGTCTATTACAGTACAATATACTTCACTAATATAGTAAAGTATGTTGTAAACACTGTAGATATTACTCTATAGAGGAACAAATTACAAATGATTCACAGAATTATTCCTCTGTAACATCAGTTATGAAATATCTATTTAACATCTACTCTATTGTTTTATTGTTTGTAGTATATAGTTTATCTTCTCATTACTATTCAAAAACAAGATGGCTGCTTAACCTTTATTAGCACATAATGCTTATGGGAATACTTTGACTCATAGTTACCCAAATGTTTGCAGATGTTCAATGTGTTCCAAACGTATCAAAGGTTTGTATAGAAATAGAGAAAGTCTTTGAGCCGCTGGAATCTGCTGATCGATCTGTGGGACATTCGGCTTTAGCTCAACATGTTAATATTTTATACATAAATGTTTTGTTCCTGTTTTAGCTGAAAATTTGTTTTCACTCGTCTTTTTCATTCTGTTGCTGCTCTTTTGTGCTCTTTTGTGCTGTTGCAACAATGCAGCTTTCACAGTGTTAAACAAAAAGTATTCTTGTCTTGGTCCTGACATCCTTTTCCCCCAAAGTCTTTATCAATAACGGAGAACAAAGTCTCGCTCTGTTTTGTTACATCTAAAACAAAATGTGACTCAGAATTGCATTCATGACCAAACACTTTACTGACCAGAGGTTAAAAATAATCATCTGTTCTTTATTCACATTAGTTCAGGGACATTTGACTTGAGTAACTGGACCTTTAACTGACTGTGGCACAGTGGTTATCGTGTGGTGGAGGTTGTGGGTTGGACTCACATCCAAAAAGGTCCATTAAAGTTTGGTATTTTGCTAAATGGAGCTTCTTTCTCCTTTTCTTTTACCTTGTTACAATGTTTTTCTCTCATCAAAAGCAGACCTGAAACTGTGTTTCGACCCACTCGAACATGTAATGTTTGGATTTTCACCAGTGGCTTTTCTTTGCACAACGACAGCTCCCAAACACATCCTTAGATCCACGTTTCCAGGCAATGCTTTCCTCTCGAGCTCTGGTGAAGCTTCATCCTTTCATTGTGTGTTTAAAACACTCGCCATAGTTCATAAAAACCACACAAGCCACAAAGTTTTTGTTTTTGTTTTTCCATTTTCTTTATTGAAACAGCTGGGGAGGGGGTGGCAGGAGCTTACAGGAGACTGCGTGAAAACCAAACGAGGAAAGTGCTTCTCTTTGGTCCTCATAGCAGGAGCGGACATGTTGCAACACCACCTTGATGGCTCGTGTCCAGAGGACACGTTGTGAACAGGAGGGGGCTCAGCACACAGCCTTGGGGAGCCCCGTGTTCAGTGTGATGGTTCTGGAGGACTTGCCGCAGCCAGTTGCACAGTGATGTGTTGATCACCAGGTGGAGCAGTTTGTGTATGAGCTGCTGTGGGATTATAATGTTGAATGCTGAGCTAAAGTCTTAAAAACACATTCTAACGTAGGAGTCCTTTGCTTCGAGGTGAGTGAGGGCTGTGTGAAGCGCAGTGGAGATGGCATCTTCAGGTGAGCGATTGGACCGATGAGCAAACTGGTTTGGGTCCAGGGTGGGAGGGAGAACAGACTTAATGTGGTCCATGACGAGCCGCTCAAAGCACTTCATTAGAATTGGAGTGAGCGCGACTGGGCGAGAGTCGTTAAGGCAGGACGGAGGTGACTTCTGTGGCACCAGAATGATGGTCGTCAAAGATGTACAGAAGTATCTCGCAAAACAATGTGGACCACGAAACTGCAAATGCAGAAAAAGGCAGAAACGCGGCTCCGCCAAGAGAGAGAGAAGGCGCCGCTTGTTTACGCAGCGCCATGGTTACCACACCTTTGGCTTTTGGTCTGCAGCCGGACAACCTGGAAACCAAACAGCGATGCAGGAGTAAAGGATCATATTTTCTTTACCAGACCAAGGTTAGCGATACCGAGGTTTGATGCCCGGTGGGTTCGGTGCCTCTGATGTGGGGTTTTCATGCATGTTCATGGCACTTGTGAGAACAGTGAGATCTAAAGGTCTAGATCTGGACTTTTCTGGGCCAATACTGGGGCTGGACCAGGTCTGCAGAAGGACTACACCATGACTGACAAAGTTCTAAACAACGACTAAGCTAAGAGAACAAAAACATGTGTCTATGTGCAGGTGAAGAGAAGCGACAGAGAGGAAGAGAGTTCATTCAGAGCTGCCTTTTATTTCTGCCACAGATCAGAGTCTAGTAGTAGGAGTCCATGATGCGCCTCATGCTCATGAACCTCATGCCGCCGCTGGAGCCCATGCTGCTGAAGTTACGGTACTCTCCGGGCCTCATGTACATCTGGCGTCCTCTGTACATGGGCTGCTCGTACATCAGCCAGTGGCCGTCCATCACGTTGCAGGACATGCAGCTGTTCATGCGGTAACGGTCCATGACGTTGTCACAGTCGTCCATCAGCTCGTGCATCTGACCACCGAAGTTCTCACGCTCGTAGATGCGCATGCGGTAGGAGCCGCGGTGCTGAGGATCAGGCAGAGCACATGGTTAGGCCGGGTTAGGTGTGTGGAGTATGTGTGAGAGGTAAAGCTAAAGCAGGAGGAGAGAGTGAAGCTCTCTATGAAGGTACAAGGCACCAGGTGCTGATCTATTAAAACATGGCTCCCAAGAATATTGCGGTTTCTGAAGATATAGTTTCTCCTGAAACACTGAAAGTGGTATTATATTTGTAATTGACAAATTCAGAAGAGGTTTTTTTGCCCATTTTAGGGACATGCTCTCTAAGAGGCGCATGGTAAACCATCCTAATTTGGTGAAGGGGAATAATGGTCATGTCTGTTACTCTAATATGTCTGTGAGAAATATGGAAGTTAAATTCTTCCTTGTGTGGCTAAAGTGCAGTGCAGTCATGTTGCTCTACTGAATATTTGTAATAATCTCAGAACTCAACTCTCTCTTGTCAGTATCTGCATATTCAGAGTGACTTCTCTCCCTCAGTCACATGACCTGAGTCTGTGCTCTGATTGGCTCACCATGGGGATCATGCGGCAGGAGCGGATGCAGCCGCTCATGCCCATCATGCTCATGTAGTCGGCGTACTCGCCCCTCCTCATGAAGTACTGGTTGCCCATGTAGTTGGAGCGGTCGTAGACCATGAAGCAGCCCCTCTCCACTCTGCAGGAGTGACACTTGTTCATGTAGGAGGACATGTCAGCACAGTCTCCACTGCAGTCCCAGGAGCGGCCCTGGAAGTTCCTCTCCTCGTAGAAGACGATCTGGAAAGAAACATCACAATAATGAATTAGTGACAGAATATTATGACACTCGAGGCTCGAGACATTTCAAATGTACTGAAAGAGCTGATGTAGTGAGTGGATCTCAGAGGTTGTGGCAGTAGAAGCTTCTGTGTAAGCTCTGGGTGAAGGTTCTACTCCCAGCTGGGCCATTGACACTGATCCTTAACAATGAGGTCGTTTACCGACAGGTGGAAACAGGTTGAGTTTGGACTCATCAACAAGTTATACTAAAATTTCAGCTCCATTTTGCTGGTGACTTTTGGATCCTTTGCTTGTAAATGTCAGCTCTGTAGTGTATGTTTCACTCACCCTTCCCATGTTCATGTCGGTGGCAGACATTTTGCTGTGGTTTGGTGGTTTCAGCTGTGAGCTGTTGGATGCTGTGTGCTCTCTGACTGACACTGGGGGCTTATATACACCTGGACCAGGGAGGGGGTTTTGTGTCCCAAAGTGTGGACTCAGCAGTTTCCACTCACACTCCCACTAAAGACACTTACTTGGTTTTCCAGCTGATCGTTACAATGCTGATCATTGAACCTCTTATTAGTAATAATAATGTCATTGTTCAGCTCGATTAGACCAGTGTCCAGCCCTTTCTCTGTAGCCAAACAGCTTCATGACTCGCATTTTAGATGCAATTAGTGTCAATATAGTAAAGTATAAGGATAAAACTGAAGCCATTTACTCTGAAATATCATCTTTCCTCCTAATTCTCTCATATTACATGTGTCTTTGAAGCATAAGTAGCTCTCGGATGTTTTGTTGCTTAAAAGTAGCTTGATGGTAAAAGACTAATATATTATATATTATATTTGACATGTTTGGATTTTATTTGGGGCTTGGTGGCTGAAAAGGAGTCCAGAAACTACATCAGTTGAGAACCACTTGTTTAGACAAAGAAAATACACTATGAGGCCCATCAGTCTATTACAGTACAATATACTTCACTAATATAGTAAAGTATGTTGTAAACACTGTAGATATTACTCTATAGAGGAACAAATTACACATGATTCACAGAAATATTCCTCTGTAACATCAGTTATGAAATATCCATTTAACATCTACTCTATTGTTTTATTGTTTTTGTTTTTTGTTTATCTTCTCATTACTATTCAAAAATGAATTAATTAACTTGAATTAATTAATTTTTAGTGAGTAAATGCTTTATTGTCATTGTACATGTGTACAGTGTGTATATTATGTATCTTGTGTATCGTGTGTACAGTGTGTACAGTGTGTATCGTGTGTACAGTGTGTATCGTGTGTAGGGCTGCAACGATTAATCGATAAAAGCGATTAACTCGATTAGTAAAATGCTTCGAACATTATTTTCCCGCTTCGATTATTCGCTTTATTAATATTTCTCATTAAAACCGCAGGAAACGGGGCTTACGCGCCCGGAACCTTAAGTGGCGCTTGTTTCCACACGGCCGCTTCCCAAGAGCGCAGCTCTATGGTTGTAAACACCAGAGCGGAGCTCACTGTGCTAAAACTCGTAGCCGGGCAGAGCCAGGTAGCAGAGCGGAGAACCAGGCTGTTGTTCAGAGCGTGGTGTCCTGCACTGGTCAGCTATATGAGCACATAATGCTTTTGGGAATACTTTGACTCATAATTACCCAAATGTTTGCAGATGTTCAATGTGTTCAAAATGTATCAAAGTTATGTATAGAAATATAGAATCTTTGAGCCGCTGGAATCTGCTGATCTACAGAGCCTCTCGAGAGTATTCATACACCTTGAACTTTTGCACATTTTGTCATGTTTACAGCCCTAAACATAAAGATTTTATTTTGATTTTTTTACTGAACGTTCACACACAAGTAACAGACAACTGTGAAGTGAAAGCAAAATGATACATGATTCTGTTAATTTTTTTAAAATAGAAAAGTGAAAAGTGGGGCGTGCATAAGTATTCATACAGCATGAATGAATACTTTGTGAACCCCCTTTTGCTGCAATAACAGCAGAAAGTCTTTTGGGTTTGACTCTACAAGATTTGCACATCTAGAAACTGAAATTTTCGCCCATTCCTCTTTACAAAACAACTCCAGCTCTGTCACATTAGAAGGAGAGCGTTTGTGAACAGCAGTTTTCAGACCTTTCCACAGATTTTCAATAGAATTTAGATCAGGACTTTGACTGGGCCATTCTAACACATTAATATGTTTTTATTGAACCATTCCATTGTAGATTTATCTTTGTGTTTAGGGTCATTGTCCTGCTGGAAGGTGAATCTCTGCCCCAGCCTCAGTTCTCTTGTGACTCCAGCAGGTTTTCCTCCAAAATGTCTCTATATTTGGCTCCATCCATCTTCCCAACTATTCTTACAGTCTCCCCAGTCCCCGCTGAGGAATAGCAGCCCCACAGCATGATGCTCCCCCCCGTATATCTGACACTGGGGATGGTGCACTCAGGACCATGAGCAGTGTCAGGTTTGCTCCATACATAACGTTTGTCTCATCTGACCAAAGCTCCTTCTTCCACATGGAGCTGTGTCCTCCATATGACTTCTACAAACTTCAAACAGGATTTCTTATGGCCTCCTTTCAATAATGTCTTTCTTCTTCCACTCGTCCATGAAGGCCAGATTTGTGAAGAATACGACTTATAGTTGTCCCATGTACAGATTCCCCCAGCTCAGCGGCAGGACTTCACAGCTCCTCCAGAGTTATCTTGGGGCACTTGGTTGCATTTCTGACCAGTGCTCTCCTTGTTTGGTCTGATAGTTTAGGTGGACGGCCACGCCTTGGTAAGTTGGCAGTGGTGCTTTACTCTTTCCATTTCTGAATGATGGATTGAACAGTTGCTCCGGGAGATGTTCAAATCTTGGGAAATCTTTGTATAACTTAAGGCTGCTTTAAACTTCTCCACAGCTTTATCCCTGACCTCTCTGGTGCTCCTGGACCTTCATGATGTTGTTCAGTAACCGACACACTCCGACCACAGCTCTGAGGGCCTAAAAGAACAGCTGTAATTATACTGAGAGTAGATTACACACAGGTGGCCTCTATTTAATGGTTAGGCCAAGGTGTGAACATTCTGGAGTCATTAGGAATGTTTTAAAGGCAATTTAATGCACTCAGAAAATGCTGTATGATACTTATGCACGCCCCACTTTTCACTTTTCAATTTTTTGAAAATTAACAGAATCATGTATCATTTTGCTTTCACTTCACAGTTGTCTGTTACTTGTGTGGGAACGTTCAGTAAAAAAATCAAAATAAAATCTTTATGTTTAGGGCTGTAAACATGACAAAATGTGCAAAAGTTCAAGGTGTATGAATACTTTTGAGAGGCACTGTATGTGTGGGACATTCGGCTTTAGCTTAACATGTTAATATTTTATACATAAATATTTTGTTCCTTTTTTAGCTGAAAATGTGTTTTCACTCGTTGCCTTTTTCATTCTATTGCTGCTCTTTTGTGCTCTTTTGTGCTGTTGCAACAATGTAGCTTTCACAGTGTTAAACAAAAAGTCTTCTTGTCTTGGTCCTGACATCCTTTTCCCCCAAAGTCTTTATCAATAACGGAGAACAAGGTCTCGCTTTGTTTTGTTGCATCTAAAACAAAGATTAAATCACTCGTCATAGTTCATTACAACCACACACGCTACAAAGAGGTCGTTTTTACATTTTCTTTATTGAAACAGCTGTGTAACAAACGGCAGCAGGGGTGGGAGGGGCTTACAGGAGATTGTGTGAAAACTAAACGAGGGAAGTGCTTCTCTTTGGTCCTCATGGCGCAGCGCTGACATGGTTGCAGTACCACCTCTTGATGGCCAGGGGGCGACTCCAAAAGACACTCCAGTGATTCCAATGAAGACTTTGCTTCTCACAAAACCAAAGACATTTAAATAACTCCAGACGGGACAAAAGGCCCGTTAACGTGGCAACCACGGTGGGCGAGGCTAACCCCTACGCCACCAATGCACAACCGGAGCAACAGTTCACTGATTCAATGGCAGAATGTGAGATACACTCATGGTTCTAAGTCTCGGTGTCTCAGTCAGGATGTAAATGATTTGAAATGTCTCGAGTCGTGTATCAGCGTCGTTTTCTCCGTTCATTCCCAGGGTTCAGTGGTTTGTTTCGCTGTATCACTGTCCCATGATCAACCAAGCGTGGTCATGTCGTGTTAAAAAGTACAGAAATACTGTTTAAAGCAGCACTAAGTAACGTGTTTACCTTAATAAACCCTCCCCGTAGTTGTGTTTATGGGATGAGTGGAGGGTCTTTCATCGCCCCCTGGTGTCTCTGGCCAGAAAACCATGTTTGCAACTTGACTGCCACCGGTCCGGAGTCACCAATACACACTAATGGAATCACGAAGAAGAAGAAGCTAACAGGCTAACGGGCAAAGCTAACTGTGGGCTAACGTCACTTTAAACAGTATTTACAGCCAAGTTTGAGTGAAAAAAAATATTTCTATTGTATAATTGGATGCACAGTAACCCTCTGTCCCTTTGTCTTTCCTGTCAGCGTAGGATTTACTCTCCAAGACAATAAGTTAAAAAATCGTAACTTGCTACGACACCTGCAGTTGCGCTTATGGCCTCTAGGGGGAAGAGTTACTTAGTACTGCTTTAAAAGAAGGAAACAAATGTTATATTTGATAGAAATGGAAGCGAATGACGTGTTTGAGGAAAATCCATGTTTCTCCTTTAAAACTGAAATAACATTTGAAAAACTGCAAGAACTTTACTTTCTTGCCGGAATAGCCGTTCGTTCCAACGTATTACTCAGGCCATGTCCTGTCTAGAGTTTCATTTAATATCTTTGTCCCTGGCACTGCTTAAAAGCCTGGCTCCAAAGAAGAACCCAAAGCTGCTCTGACCCATGTGGCAGCGCTGGGCTGGGCATCACATTTTTAACCATAGTGTCAATGTCTTCGAATGACCGGCTCTGGAGCACTGTGGGGGCTCGTAGCCGGCCCGCCCACCCCTCGAGGGCGGGGCTTCCCTGCCTTCTTGCCCTTTTAAGGAACTCTGTAGGAGGAGCAAGGTGTGCCATGTTAATTCCACAGCTCATTGCTATGAACGGGGCTGAATGGCTGAACCGTCTATGGGGAAAACCAGGAAGTCAAACTGCTGGAAACTTTGCTTCAGCTGTTTTAGATCAATATTACTTTTTCTAACCAATAAAGACGTGTCAGATAGTGATAACCCTCCTGGAAACGGAGGGGTTTGAGCTACGTTGGCGGGAGCTTCGTGCCCCTGGTAGGGTCTCCCAGGGCAGACAGGTCCTATAGGTGACGGGTCAGACAAAGAGCGGTTCAGAAGCCCCTCATGAGAGACCAACAGGTTAGAACCATGAGGTCGTCCTTCTGTGGACCCACCACCTGCAGGAGGCGCCATAAGGGGCTGGTGCAGTGTGATTCCATGACCCGGCAACGGACAAGTGGAAGAAGATGGATGGATGGATGGATGGATGGATGGATGGAAGATTATTATTACCAAAATCATATGAAAAGCATAATATTAAGCCTAGAAAACTCCATCCAGTTTATTGACTCCAGTGCTTCCGTCGACCTCACAACGTAGCCCTCAAAGTGACATGCAGGTAAACTGAAATAAAGTAGTAAATGGACCAACCCAAGCGACCCGAACCTTTGCATAAAACCTTAAAAACCTGCCTTTAGATCATTCTGGGCCCAGTCTAGATGCTTCAGTGCAGATGCCTCTTGTTCCACAGTGGTCGGGTTTCCACAACTCACTTCTGGACACTTCGAGTCTGTCACAGCTGTTGGAATCTGCTGGTACTGGTGGTTTCATGCTTGATTTTTCTCCCGGTCATCTGTGGTTGTTGGTGGTCATTCTGTTGGTTATTTGCAACAAACCGTGTCATGGTTCTGTGTTCCCATCCCAGAGTCATTGCACTTTCAAGATGGCTGAATCCCACGCTTTCATCAGGGGTACTACTAATGAAAAGTTAGTTCTAATGATGTTTTTTAGCTGTATTTTGAACATAACACTATTTGTGAGTGATGCCGTTTTGATGCTCTAACGTGTGTGCAGGTGCTGAACAAAGGAAACAGAGAGGAAGAGAGTTCATTCAGAGCTGCCTTTTATTTCTAGCACAGATCAGAGTCTAGTAGTAGGAGTCCATGATGCGCCTCATGCTCATGAACCTCATGCCGCCGCTGGAGCCCATGCTGCTGAAGTTACGGTACTCTCCGGGCCTCATGTACATCTGGCGTCCTCTGTACATGGGCTGCTCGTACATCAGCCAGTGGCCGTCCATCACGTTGCAGGACATGCAGCTGTTCATGCGGTAACGGTCCATGACGTTGTCACAGTCGTCCATCAGCTCGTGCATCTGACCACCGAAGTTCTCACGCTCGTAGATGCGCATGCGGTAGGAGCCGCGGTGCTGAGGGTCAGGCAGAGCACATGGTTAGGCCGGGTTAGGAACTGGAGTGTTTTTGAAAGCTTAAGAGAGTCCCTCAAATCAGAGACCTTGAATACATGAAGTTGCTCTAAAGTTGGACATACATATGAACGTTACTGTCTGCTCTGCGTGTCTGGAGTGCCGTCATGTTGCTCTACTGAATATCAGATCTCAACTATCTCTTGTGAACGTCTCCTGAGTCTGTGCTCTGGTGCAGTATTTCAGAGCGCTGAGGAGATACTACGGCACTCAACTAAGATACTAGGCTTTTAACCGTGAATGTATTTCAACCAGAGATGTGTGAGGTAACACTGCTGATGATGGTGAAGTTCAGGAGAGCAGACTGAGCTCAGAACTATCTATACAAGATGCTTTAATGTACTGCTTTAATGTATATCTCCTCTCAGTTGTGACCTGAGTCTGTGCTGTGATTGGCTCACCATGGGGATCATGCGGCAGGAGCGGATGCAGTCGCTCATGCCCATCATGCTCATGTAGTCGGAGTACTCGCCCCTCCTCATGAAGTACTGGTTGCCCATGTAGTTGGTGCGGTCGTAGACCATGAAGCAGCCCCTCTCCACCCTGCAGGAGTGACACCTGCTCAGGTAGGAGGACATGTCGGAGAAGTCCCCGCTGCACTCCCAGGAGCGGCCCTGGAAGTTCCTGTCCTCGTAGAAGACGATCTGGAACCCAAAAAAACATCACAGACAGAATATTACTCAGTTCTTTTACTACAGACTTTAAGTTTGAGCTAAAATTCTTGGCTCAACACAGACTGTCGTTTAAGTAAAAGTAAAAGACGGCTTTAGAACTAGCAGCTGCTTCTAGTGAGCTTCAGTCCTGGCTGTGCAGTGTCCGAGGTCCACTCACCCTGCTCATCATGTTCATGTCGGTGGCGGACATCTTGGTGTTTTCGGCGGTGGTCAGCTGTGAGCCGTTTGCTGCGGGAGACTTGGACCGTGGTGAGCTGCTGTGCCCACGGACTGACCCTGCGGGGCTTTTATACACCTGGACCGGGGACAGGGGTTTTGTGTTCCCAGAGTCCGGACTCAGCAGTTTCCAGTCACGCTCGCGCTCACAAAGGGTTAACAAAGGCGTACGGGGGGGCATGCGTGCAACAAAACACGCTCTGTACGCCTCACGTGGACTTCACTCATCAATGAAGCCGACGACTCGTTACTACTGCAGTGTGTCACTATCATCTGCACCAGCACGGAGGTCGTATCACAGCTCAGACACAAAGAGAGTCAGATGAAAATACTTGTTCACTTGTTTTATTGAAGACTTTTAGCTTTGCCTAGTTTTAAACCAGTTTCTCATTGTGTTTAAAAATGGTTCCTAGACACTGGACATGCATCAGTGTCAGTGAGTCAGGGTTCTACACAACCTTAATTATAGAATATAGAATATAACCAATAAGCCAAAGTAGATGATGAGGTGTTAGCATTTGGAATGGCCTGGAAGATCCAAACAATTAAAGCTAGTTAAAAAGATGTCTAAGTGTACTGATTATCAAGAGCTCAGGACGGCTAAAGTAAGCAGTTACTTAACCCCTTAACTCCCACCTGAACCGAGCACATTTTCTCCAGTTTGGCTTTAGCCCAATACAAAAGCTTCTGGGAAAAAGGCGAGAAAATAGCAACAAAACGGAAACGGAAACGGAAACAAAAAGTGATGAAAAATTGATGAAAAAGTGGCAAAAATTAGACAAAAATGTGACAAAAATTTGATAAAAACTGACAAAAAATGTGACAAAAAATGACAAAAATGTGATAAAAAATTGACAAAAAATGGACAAAAATTTTACAAAAAATGACAAAAATGGGACAAATATTTGATAAAAAAAAATACCAAAAATGTGGCAAAAAATGACACAAATTTGATTTTAAAAAATGACAAAAAAATGACAAAAATGTGACAAAAAAAGACAAAAAAAATGACACAACAGTTACAATAATGAGTTAAATACCCAACAAAAAATGATGGAAAAAAAAATCTGATGACGTGAGGAAAAAGGTCCTCTCGGTTCAGGCGGGAGTTAAGAGGTTAAAGCTACAGTGTGCAACTTTTTATGTAAAATTAAAAAAAACCTGTTGTGTATTTGACCCTTCAGTGACCCAGCGACTGTATAGATGCAGACGGCATTGTGTCATAGAAGGGGGCGTGGCCTCGCCAAGGGGGGAAACACAATCTTTTGGGAAACACAATATTTCACTGTTTTAGCCATTTTCTGGTGGAAAATAAACTTATTTATCTCATACAAATTACGTCCAGTGTAAATCGGTTTTCTCACAGCAGATTGTTCTGTAGAAGTGAAAAAACGGCAGTCATAGCAAGCGCTAGCATTAGCACGCTGCTAACATGTAGCATCAAGTTTTTCTGTCTTTGTATCTTTATTTAGCAGAAAACTATATTCATAATTTAGTGTTCGTTAAAGTAGTTTTTGAATAATTAGAGAAAGTTTACATTTTTTAAACTGTTTTCAAACATGACCATATATGGGCGACTCCAGAGATGCGTCTGTATCTGTAGTATAAAAAACAATACAATGATAAAGCAAAGATCATAAATTAAATGGGTATTTCTCATCTGTTGTACATTTTGCAATAGTTTCATCATAATCGGACACACTTTATTTTACACATTTAGTACAATGTAATCTGCTTTGTAACAATCTGTAATAACTATAGTACCTGTGTTTACATACACAATGTAACAATGTAGTACTTTAGAGGTACATAATGTAATAAGACATAGACATGGGGTTATGGTTTGAGTTAAAGTCTTAGGCTCTTATTTCTTATTACATTATGTTCCTCCAAACTACATGTTATAACCCACAGGTGTGAGTTATTACACATTGTTATAACACGTGACATTGTACTAGATCAGGCGTTTGTACGAGTATCGCCTGTACTACAAACTAGGGAGGGGCGATACCACATTTTTTGGAATCGATGCAATACCGATACTTTTGGGGTCTTTTTTGTCGATACCGATACTGGTCATTTCATATGTGAATGTATTTCAATCAATATACGTCTCTAAAACTGGTTATTTTATATAAATAACTGCTCCATTAAAATTATATTACTTTAACTGGTTAAATAAACAATGTTAATGTGAAATTAAAAACATAAACAACATTTAAAATTAATACTTAAATGACAAACAGCACCTAAACCAGAATGATCTGCCTGGCTCAGCTCTGTTTTGACTCAGAACAAAGAAATAAATCATCCTTTTGTGTTGATAATCGCTGCCACGCCTTCCTTTTACATATGCAAATTAGCATCGATACTTTTTGCCCAATATCCATACTTAAAGAGGGGGTGTTCTGCTTTTGTCAGCCCCATAGCACCAGTCTATATCTCACTACAATGATGACAAACCTTCTGTTGGTCTGTAAATGCAGTAAATTAGAATAACTGCCTTGTATAAAATGTCTCTCTCAAAATGGCTGTAGTGAATGTCTTGAAATAGGCCTCTGTCTCTTTAAGAACCTCTGAGCCTTTAGACACGCCCCCTCCACACGCTGTCTGTGGCATCAGTGGGGAGGGGGTTCTGCTGAGGAGCAGTGGTCGGTTACTCGGCTGGTGACCAAAGCTCGGAGGCGTCTCCAGGAGGTGGGGGCGTTCCTAGGAGGACTCGGGCAAACCTATCCCTAAAATGGCCGCCATCAGAGTTTTTACAGATTACTCAAAATGGCCGCCGTCAGAGTTTATACAGATTACTCAAAATGGCCGCCATCAGAGTTTTTACAGATTACTCAAAATGGCCGCCGTCAGAGTTTATACAGATTACTCAAAATGGCCGCCATCAGAGTTTTTACAGATTACTCAGAAATACGTGAATGTGCCAAGGCAACACTTCAGCCATGTTTTTAATGAGGGAGTGACAGAATAACATGATGGAAAGCTGGAAAAAGTCCATTTTGCAGAATACCCCCCTTTAAAAAGTAGCCGTTTGGTATCAATATATCTATACTTTGGTATCGATCCGCCCATCCCTACTACAAACTAATGAAATTCTGGACTTTCCAGTTAAATGAAGGTCAAAAAGTAGTTGTAGTAGGAACTAATTAAAGAAATACAATATTCAAACGTCTTTTACCTTCTTTGTAAATTGTATATTTTCTTTATTGGGACCAGAAACTGTTTTAAAGGTTGTTTTTTTTTACTTTTTGGAAGGTATTTTGACATTTCATCAGTCGAAAAGCCTTTGTCTTTGCTCGTGGTAAAGTCCACGATGACCCAGAAGCTTTGGTGTGTTTAAGAGTGCGTTTGTGCCGCTGCCGCTGAACTGAAAGGCTGTTTTGTTTTAGAGTTTTGTTTTTGTTTTAGACCCTCAGCGGGACACGGTGCCTTTCCACAGCTTCTCACATAACCGGACAATATTGTAGAGAGTTAAAAAGAAGCAGGAGAGGATACACAAAGTCAGTGACTCAGTATTTTATTGTATTTTATTGTATTTTATTGTATTTTATTTTCCTCTCATTATGTTTCCCAGGTGTGGATGAGCTCTGGGTGATTTCAGCCTCATGGCCCCCACAGCGTCACATGAGCTTTCAGTGTTATTGTTGTGAACTGTAGGAGCATCAATACAATTATGTTCTGCTCTCTCCCCCTTTTTCTCTTTCTCCCTCTCTCCATGGCTCCCCCCCCCCCTCTCTATTCCCGTCTCTCTTTCTCTAACTCTCTCTCTCTGCCCCTCCCTCCCCTCTCACCTTCTTTCCTCCTTTCTCTCACTCTTTCTCCCTCTCTATTACTCCCTGTTCCCTCTATCTCCCCCTTTCTTTCTCTCACTTTCGCCCCTCCCTCTCTCTCCCCTCTCCCTCTCTCCCTCCCCCCCCTCCCCCCCTCCCTCAGCGCCCGGGGCCTCGGTGTTAATCTCAGGTGTGCTGTTACCTGCCCACTCCGCTCCGGCAGCTGCAGCAGGTACGTCCTTCTTCACTCCTCTTCAAATATACAGTATCTCCCACACACGCCATGACTTTCAGATCCTACTATTGAGTCACGCTAAAGCGCCACAGACGCCTACGAAGCATCAGCAGCTGTGGGTAACCATTTATTAAACGCAACATCTGGAATCACATTATTACAGTAAGATGATTTGCTGGTGGAAGCGTCTGTTTAACGGTGACTGGGATTAACTGAGCCAGAGCTGCACAGTTTTGAAGAAAGCTAAAAGCAATTTAAGTGTATCATTTTAGATCATGTTTGTAGAACTGAAACTGCAGGGTTTGCAGCTTTTATACATGACAAGATCCAAAGAAGAGGTTAGAAAATCACGAAGGCAGGTATAATATTCTTTGCAAGCAACAAAATGTCCCCGTCTCCTGTGTCTCAGTATCAGAGGCGGGTAGTACTCAGTTTTGCACATTTACTTGAGTAACTTTTTGAAGTAATTGTACTTGTGAGAGTGGTTTTACAATATGGTACGTTTTGCTTCTCCCTCTCTCCCTTGGTCATTTTTTGTCAATTTTAAAGTTATTTTTTTGTCGTTTTTTTTAGTAATTTTTGGTCTATTTTTTGTCAATTTTTTGTATTTTTTTTGTTATTTTTTGTCCATTTTGTGTCATTTTTTGTCATTTTTTTGTCATTTTTTGTCATTTTTTGGTCAATTTTTTGTCATTTTTTTGGTCATTTTTTTGTCTTTTTTTGTCTTTTTTTGTTTTGTTTTTTTGTCAATTTTTGTCATTTTTTTGTTATTTTTTTGTCATTTTTTTGTCATTTTTTTTGTATTTTTTTGTATTTTCTTGTCTTTTTTTTGTTATTTTTTTGTCCATTTTTTGTCTTTTTTCTTCTTTTTTGTCCATTTTTTGTCCATTTTTTGTCATTTTTTTGGTCATTTTTTGTCAATTTTTTGTTATTTTTTTGTCCATTTTTTGTCAATTTTTTTATGTCAATTTTTTGCTTGAGTAATACTACACTGAAGTATCTGTACTCTTACTTGAGTAAAAACAATAGTTAGTCTTTCTTGATACATACAATAGGATTTTTTTTTTGGGAAATATATTTGAATATCTTTGGCAATACTTGGATTTTTGCATAATTTCCTTCTGTTTTTCATCATTTATGTCATGACTGAATCGTATATATGACTTTTTTTTGTTTTTTTGCTAAAGTGTGTACACCCACCTCTGCTTAGTACAGGTTTAGTGTATCTTAAATGATTTTTGTTGGGGAGATCGGGGCTGGTTGTCCCATTTCTTTCCACAGCTCCTCACCAGAACGTCCCACAGGAGTCACACTTAAAGCCACACCGCGTAGAATTTTACCCAACTAATACAATTGAAATATAAGCATTTACTTTACGTCAGATATTTTTATCATTGAAAAATACCACATAAATGTCCAAACATGTGCCTTTGCTGTGAGCGGCTCAGCTCTCCTCAGACATGCCCGGAACATGACCGGGAGGGGGTTCGTCTCTGTGAGTAAAGTCAGCAGAGTTTGAGATTCTCGTTCAAATCCATTAAAACATGTTCTGTCTCGAGCTGGTCATGAAGAGCACAGTCCAAAATGTTACGCAGTGTGCCTTTAAAGTAAAGCTCCTTGATCTGAAATAAGTATTTCTTCCTTTTTTTAAATATTTTACTGCAATAAATAGTTACTGAACGTCAAAAACAAGAGAATTGACCCCATTCGTGGGTTAAGTTTTGTCTATAATTGTCAACCTTAAAGGGATGTTTCAGGATGTTTGACATAGGGCCTCATTTCCTCGTTATCCAGAGTGTTGCTGATTTCTGGAGATATTTTTTGTGTGTAATTCATGCAGTTCTTATGTTTGAAGAGTTTCGTGGCGCTAGGCTAGTGCAAGGCTAGCGCATGTCTATGGTATCAGCTAGCCTGCATTAAAAACAGTGTGACCCGCTCCACAGAGCACCTGAGGCAAATCACTGATAACACCAGACTAACCATGTTTGTTTGTTTGTTTACATTATTGTCCCCGTAGGGAAATGTGTCCTCTGCCTTTAACCCATCCTTCTATGCCGCTGGGGCGACCCCTAAGGAGCAGTGGACCCGTCCAGGCTGGTGGTCAGAATCACCTGGCTGGAGAATTCACCTATTGTACATGTTTTAAGTGGAAGGGGAAACCAGAATACCATGCAAACTCCACACAGTAAGGCCCCGTCCTGGTGGGAATCAAACCCGGGACCTTCTAGCTGTGAAGCGGAGGCACTAACCGCTGCCCTATAAATGTCTGTGTCCATAGAGTCATGTTTGGAATATAACTGACCTGCATCACATGAATGAGCGCATTCTGAGGGACTATTTTCTAGCAGATCACTCTGCCGCCGTGTAGCTTAGACAACCACGAAGCTGATGCTGCTCAAATATAAGGTATTTTAACCTCTTCACTCCCGCCTGAACCGAGAGCATTTTCTCCAGTTCAGCTTTACCCAAATCCTGTAGGCCAGTGTAACACCTCATTTGAAAGACCTACAAAACTAAATTGATCTTTTTCCTCACGTCATCAGATTTTTTTTCAGCACTTTTTTGTCGGGCAGTCGTCTCGTTTCTGTCAAATTTTCGTGACTTTTTTGTCACTTTTTCGTCAAATATTTCGTTTTTTCCTCCCAATTTTTTTTGTCATTTTTTCGTCAGTTTGTTTCACACTTTTTTCACATTTTCATCCTTGTTTTCGTCTCAGTTTTGTCGCTATTTTCACACCTTTTTTCCAGAAGCTTTTGGATTGGGGTAAAGCTGGAGAAAATGTGCTTGGTTCAGGTGGGAGTTAAGGGGTTAAATGCAAAATGGTTAAAATGACTCTATGGACACAGACATGTATATGGTTAGTCTGGTGTTATCAGTGATTTGCCTCAGGTGCTCTGTGTAGAGGTTAGATTTTTGGCCCGAGCCCGACCCGACATTCGGGCCGGGCCGGGCCGAGATTTCCCGCATGAGAGTCGGGCTCGGGTCGGGTCGGGCTCAAGTTTTTTTTTTAAATTTTTTTTTTTAATTAATGGCATTATAATCTCTAATAAAAATCTATCTAGGCGGAGTCTATTGGATACAAAATGTGGCAATATGCAATATAAAATAGAGGAGTCCGGGAGGGAGGTGGTGCAGGTGCGGGGGGGGGGGGGCGGGCGCAGCATGGTCAGGCTGTGATACCGGCGCCACACAGAGAACATCACTCTAAGCTCTTTCTCTCAGGACAGCGTTTCATTAACAGTGGATAAATCAGCAGTTTGGTTCCTGTTACTGCGTAAAAGTAGCTTTTGTAGAGCGCGATGTTTATGAAACATCAAGGAGGAGGAGAGAGAGATACGGAAAAGAGGAGACAGACACATTGAGCTGCGGCGCTGGCTGCTCCGCGCCGCGTACGTCTCTGCCCCCCCAGGTATGTGCGCTACTGCTGCGTGCACGTATGCCGTGCGCGTAGCCGCGTACCTCGCAAACATGGTGCTGCTGTGCAGATGCACCTATCTGAGCCTTAAATAAATCATTATTTACATCGGGTTTGTTTCGGGTTCGGGCTGACAATTCACGTTAATTGCTCGGGTCGGGTCAGGTCGGGCTTTATAACCGCGGGCTCGGGTCGGGTCGGGCTTGATTTTTTGGGCCCGATCTAATCTCTAGCTCTGTGGAGCGGGTCACACTGTTTTTAATGCAGGCTAGCTGATACCATAGACATGCACTAGCCTAGCATTAGCCTAGCACCACGAAAACTGTTCAAACATAAGAACTGCTTGAATTACAAAAAAAATATTTCCAGAAATCAGCAACACTCTGGATAACGAGGAAATGAGGCCCTATGTCAAACATCCTGAAATATCCCTTTAATTTAGTAATATCAGGCCACCGTTCTTCCACACTGAGACATGTTCTTACCTGAGCTTAGACGAGTTGATCTGTACCTGTCCAGTCTTTGTGCCTGTGGAAGAGCTCGGTCGCTTCTAACTTCACCCCCGTTTGGAGCCATAGGAATACACTGGGAGAGGCCAAATGCTAACGACATCTTTGGTTGTTTTGAGTGACTGAGGGCACACACAAAGACCAGACAGGTACACATCAACTCGTCTAAGCTCAGGTAAGAACATATCTCAGTGTGGAAAAACGGTGGCCTGTTCCTTTAAGAAGAATTGAAACTTACTAGGAAGACACAGAGTCTTTTTACACATAAATGCTCCGTTTCCTGGCTCTTCTGTGTATTTCTATCCGTCACAGTCGGAGCCTCCGTGGGTTTAGGTCTCATGAGTCCATCTTGGGGCTTGGTTGTGGTGACAGGACATTTTCAAATCCAAAACTTGACAGGCATGAGTTGTAGTTTGTGCCGGGTCTTTGCCAGTGGAAAAGCAGCATTTATACCTTGGAATCAGGGCCGGACTGGGACTGAAAACCAGCCCTGGACTCTGGTCAGCCTGGCCTAAATCAGCGTAAATGTGACACTTCCACAAATACACATGTGAACCTCTGACCCCCCGCCTTAACCCAGAGCATTTTCTACAGTTCGGCTTTGCCCAAATCTAAAAGCTTCTTGACTGGAGAGCAACACTGTGACGCCTCATTTGAAAGCTAGAATCTAGAAAAGACAAAAATGTGAAAAAAATGACCAAAAAATGACAAAAAATGACAAAAAATTGACAAAAAAATAACAAAAAAAATGACAAAAAAATGACAAAAAAATAACAAAAAATTTGACAAAAAATGACAAAATGACAAAAAAGTTACAAAAATGAGTTGAATATCTTATTGAATATATTGAAAAAAATGATGGGGAAAAAATGTGATGACGTGAGGAAAAAGATCCTTCAGTTCAGGCGGGAGTTAAGAGGTTAACCAAGCTTTACCCAAATATAAAAGTTTTAAAGAGAAGCATTAGAATATCGACGACAACGAGGATGAAAACGGAACAAAAAGTACCCGGAAAAGCAACAACAAAGCAACAAAAAAGCGACGAAAAACCAACAAAAACACAACCAAAATGAAACGAAACAAAACCAGGACTGAAATGAGAAAAAAAAAAAAAAAGTGGCAAAAGAGTGACAAAAACTCTCCAAAAACCCACAAAAAAGTGATGAAAAAACAACAGAATATGTGACAAAAATGTGGCGACAAAGAAACAAAAAGTTTCAATCACTTTTGTAGGCCTGGCCCAAATTAGCGTAAATGTGACACTTCCACAAATACACATGTGAACCTCTGACCCCCCGCCTTAACCCAGAGCATTTTCTCCAGTTCGGCTTTGCCCAAATCTAAAAGCTTCTTGACTGGAGAGCAACACTGTAACGCCTCATTTTTTTGTTGCTTTTTCATTACTTTTTTGTGGCTTTTTGGCCTGTTTTCGTGACTTTTTTCTCACTTTTTCGTTGTGTTTTCGTCTCTTGTTTTTCGAGTTTTTTTTTTCATGTTGTTTTTTTTTCATCGCTTTGTCGTCACGTTTTCGTCGCATTTTGTTGTGTTTTTGTCACTTTTTTTGTCACTTTTTTCTTGCTTTTCCAGCGCATTTTTGTTTTTCGGATGCTTTTCTTTTAACCCCTTAACTCCCACCTGAACCGAGCACATTTTCTCCAGTTTGGCTTTACCCCAATCCAAAAGCTTCTGGGAAAAAGCTGTGAAAAAAGCAACAAAACTGCGACAAAAACAATGATGGAAATTTGACAAAAAAGTGACGAAAAATTTATGAAAAAGTGCCAAAAATGTCACAAAAATGACAAAAGAAATGACAAAAAAAGACAAAAAAAAGGACAAAAATGTGACAACAAAAAAAAGAGTTACAAAAATGAGTTGAATATCCAGCAAAAAAATGATGGGAAAAAAATGTGATGACGTGAGGAAAAAGATCCTGTGAAAAGCTGTGAAAATAGTGACAGAACTGAGACGAAAACAATGGTGGAAATGTAACAAAAAAGTGACGAAAAATTTATGAAAAAGTGACGAAAATGACAAAAAAATTACATTTTTTTTGTACAAAAATGTGACAAAAATTGGATAAAAATTTGACAAAAAATGACAAAAAACAAAAAAAATACAAAAATGTGACAAAAATTTGATCAAAAAATTGACCAAAAAATTGATTAAAATTTGACCAAAAAATGACAAAAAATGACAAAAATTTGACCAAAATTTGACCAAAAAATGACAAAAAATTGATTAAAATTTGACAAAAAAATTACAAAAAAATGACAAAAATTTGAAAAAAATTTGACCAAAAATTGACCAAAAACACAACAAAATGTGACGAAAACGTGACGACAAAGCAATGAAAAAAGCGATGAAAAAACAACAATAACATGAAAAACAAGAGACGAAAACACAACGAAAACTCGACAAAAAGCCACGAAAAAGTCATGAAAAAGCAACTAAAAAATGAGACGTTACGGTGTTGCTCTAAAAGTGAGTTACAAAAATGAGTTGAATACCCAACAAAAAAATGATGGGAAAAAAATGTGATGACGTGAGGAAAAAGATCCTGTGAAAAGCTGTGAAAATAGTGACAGAACTGAGATGAAAACAATGGTGGAAATGTAACAAAAAAGTGACGAAAAATGTATGAAAAAGTGACGAAAATGACAAAAAAATGACATTTTTTTTAAAAATAAAAATGTGACAAAAATTGGATAAAAATTTGACAAAAAATTACAAAAAATGACAAAAAAAAGACAAAAAACAAAACAAAAAAAATACAAAAATGTGATAAAAATGTGATAAAAAATTGACCAAAAAAATGACAAAAAATTGATTAAAATTTGACCAAAAAATGACAAAAATTTGAAAAAAAATGACCAAAAAATGACAAAAAAGTATTAAAATTTAACCAAAAAATGACAGAAATTTGACAAAAATTTGACAAAACATTGACAAAAAATTGACCAAAAATTGACCAAAAACACAACAAAATGTGACGACAAAATGTGACAACAAAGCAATGAAAAAAGCGATGAAAAAACAACAATAACATGAAAAACAAGAGACGAAAACACAACGGAAAATCGACAAAAAGCCACGAAAAAGTCATGAAAAAGCAACAAAAAAATGAGACGTTACAGTGTTGCTCTAAAAGTGAGTTACAAAAATGAGTTGAATACCCAACAAAAAAATGATGGGAAAAAAATGTGCTGACGTGAGGAAAAAGATCCTCTCGGTTCAGGCGGGAGTTAAGAGGTGAAGCTTTTAGATTTGGGTAAAGCTCGGTTTCGCCCGGGGGTAACTGTAAAGTGAGAGGCCAGTCCGCCCCTGCTTGGAATGTTCCACAGTGTGCCTTTAACCCGATGAGATCTTCAGTGCCTAGATTAGGAAATTATAAAGGGGCAAACTCGCTGATTTAAAGCAAAGTTTGCGCCTTTCAAATTGCAGTAAATGGCAGTTTGTTTTCCTATATCATTATGAGTACATTAAACTCTGGCAGTCATAAATATAAACTCTGGCAGTATGCAGTCATAAATATGAATCCATCTCTCTCATTTTCTGTCTCCGAGTGAAAACGTGTCTGTGCAGTCGCTTTGATCCGCTCGCGTTTTCCACTCGTGAGGCGACAACCCCGAGGCTCTGAATGTGGCGGCGCTGACGGTTATGTAATTAGCAAAGATAGCCCACAGCTGTATGTTTGTGAAGGCCTGAATTAGAATAAACAAGAGCTGAGCGGTTCAGGCCACAGAAATGCATTGTATGTACAGAAAGTTAAGCTAGTCCCATTGCCGTTCTTTACCCAAATCCTGTAAGGCCAGTGTAACGCCTCATTTTAAAGCTAAGACCTACAAAACTCATCTAAATGGATCTTTTTCCTCACGTCATCAGATTTTTTTTCCCTCGTTTTTTGGGGGGTTTCAACTAATCCTTTTTTTTGTCAAATAGTAAATTTTTTGTCACTTTATGTCACATGTTCATCATTTTTTTCATAATTTTTTCGTCCATTTTATGTACATTTTTCATCATTTTTCATCATTTTTTTGGTAATTTTTTGTCAATTTTTAGTCGATTTTTTTGTCTTTTTTTTTTTCAATTTTTTGTCAGTTTTTGTTAAATTTTTGTCATTTTTTTGTCAATTTTTAGTCGGTTTTTTTTGTCATTTTTAGGTCAATTTTTTGTCATTTTTTTTGGTGATTTTTTGTCAGTTTTTTGTCAATTTTTTGTCAGTTTTTTGTCCTTTTTTGTCAGTTTTTTGTCAGTTTTTGTCAATTTTTTGTCAGTTTTTGTCATTTTTTTGTCTATTTTTTTGTCAATTTTTGGTCAATATTTTGTCAAATTTTTGTCGTTTTTTGTCAATTTTTTTGTCAATTTTTTGTCAATTTTTTTGGTGATTTTTTGTCAGTTTTTGTCAATTTTTCGTCAGTTTTTTGTCATTTTTTGTCACATCTTCATCATTGTTTTCGTCTCAGTTTTGTTGCTATTTTCTCACCTTTTTCCCAGAAGCTTTTGGATTGGGGTAAAGCCAAACTAGAGAAAATGTGCTCGGTTCTGGTGGGAGTTAAGGGGTTAAGAACCTCTGAGCCTTTAGACACGCCCCTCCACACGCTGTCTGTGGCATCAGTGGGGAGGGGGTTCTGCTGAGGAGCAGTGGTTGGTTACTCGGCTGGTGACCAAAGCTCGGGGGCGTCTCCAGGAGGTGGGGGCGTTCCTAGGAGGACTCAGGCAAACCTATCCCTAAAATGGCCGCCATCAGAGTTTTTACAGATTACTCAGAAATACGTGAATGTGCCAAGGCAACACTTCAGCCATGTTTTTAATGAGGGAGTGACAGAATAACATGATGTCCCTGAAATGTCTCCGAGACCTGTCAGATACCGAGGAGATCTCATAGTCACACGGAGTCTCTGAGGTCTCGGAGACATTTCAGGGACGTCACAGAAACGTTTCACAGGTCGAGGACAATAAATAGTATTTGCGACACAGCAGCTTGAGACCGCGTAGACCTCTCGAAATCTAACCTCTTAGTTTTCGCCGAGACGACCTGGAGACTCGCCTTATCTCCAGGGGATGTCCCGGAGACGTATCAAGCATCGGCTTAAATGAGTTGAATTGAGGAAATGTTTCTTGTTTTGAGCGGTTTTCACTCATTTAGACACTTTTCCTGATCGGACCGAGTTTACTTTGCTTGTTTGAGGACATTTCAGACCAGTTCTAGGGTAAATCTCGCTTGAAATAAGAAAGTAAAATTGCCAATGAGACAAGACCAATTTTCTTTCCCCATTGGCAAAGAAAATGACCTGAAATAAGGACGAAACGTATCGAAACAAGTCAGAAACATTTTTTGTCATTTTTTGTCCATTTTTTATCAGTATTTTTTTGTCATTTTTGTCATTTTATGTCCATTTTTTTCTTTTTTTTGTCATTTTTTGTCATTTTTTGTCATTTTTTGTCAATTTTTTGTCATTTTTTGTCGTTTTTTTGTCATTTTTTGTCGTTTTTTTTGCCATTTTCTGTCATTTTTTGTCGTTTTTTGTCATTTTTTGTCATATTTTTTTGGCGTTTTTTTTGTCGTTTTTTTAACGTTTTTTTGTCATTTTTTGTCGTTTTTTTGTCGTTTTTTGACGTTTTTTGTCCATTTTTTGTCATTTTTTGTCATTTTTTGTCATTTTTTGTCGTTTTTTTGTCATTTTCTGGTCATTTTTTGGTCATTTTTTGTCCATTTTTGTTTTGTCTCTCAGCACCCTCTAGCCAAAACATCTTCCCACGGCCCTGTCTCCAGGCGCTTTGGTTTGTGCACAATCAGTCCGAGTTGTGGAGACTTTGCGGAGACGGCCAGTCACGACTTCCCGGTGAAAGATCCAGATCTTCATCTCATCGACCAGACTTTTGGTGAAGCCTAGTTACAAATAATGAATGAATGAAAAGATCGTTTGACACTTTGACTTAGCGTGTAAAAGTGGCCTCTCAGCTAAATGCTAAACCACACTCCCCCATGTTCTGTCTGCTCCAGTTTCCTCCATCATCAACACCTAAAGATGCACAACAGGCTATAGTTACTCCTGAGCACAGACGTAGCTCAAGGTGTGAAGATGCGTTAGAGCTTCGTCCTGAAACGCTCCCGATGACCTGCTGAGTTTGAGCAGATCGTCGCCGGCAGGTCCCTGGGAACCGCGGCCGGTGTCAATGTCAATGTCAATTTTATTTATAAAGCACATTTAAAAACAACCATTGTCGACCAAAGTGCTGTACAAGAACAGTAACAATATGTACAATAAACACAATAAAAGTTAAACACAGGTAATATATAAAGGCACAAACTGTATCTGGTCTACATGGAACCGAAGGCCAAGGCAAAAAGATGAGTTTTTAATTTGGTTTTAAACTCCTCTACAGACTGAGCCGAGCGCACATGTAGAGTAAGGCTGCTCCAAAGTTTAGGGGCCGCCACTGAGAAAGCTCGGTCACCTCTGGACACACGCTTGGATTTAGGAACAGACAAAAGAAGCTGGTCAGCAGACCTCAGAGCTCTGGAAGGACAGTAGAGCTGCAGCAGTTCTCACAGATACTGAGGTGCCAGCGAATTTAGGCATTTAAAAACAATCAGCAGAACAATCAGGTGTAACTGAATCCGCCTGAATGTGTGTCATATACGTACAGGGAGGCGGCGCCGCTTTCACTCCACAACAATGACTTTACCAAAGCAGGGAAACCGGTATCTGTCATGTACAGAGATAAGACCAGAGTGTGAGCGAAGGATCCGGATGCACATGTGGCCAGGGGCGGACTGGGACTGAAAAACAGCCCTGGACTCTGGTCAGCGTAAATGTGACACTTCCACAAATACATATGTGAACCTCTGACCCCCCGCCTTAACCCAGAGCATTTTCTCCAGCTTTACCCCAGTCCAAAAGCTTCCAAATGCCCGGAACATGACAGTGGGTCAAAATGACCCGCGAAGGCAACACAAGGGCTAAAAGTACATTGGTTCAATGAACAATTTAAATTGTCTCATATCTGCTAATGAAGAGTTTTAAATTGACTCAATGAACCTTTGAACATTCAAGTCACGAACATTTTTTTGTTGAACCAATTTAAAATGTTCACAGTTACAGATGAAACATTTATAGTTGGACTAATGAATATATATCATTATGAACAACTAGTAAAATGCAGATGTAAATGATTTCTATACATTTTCAGATTAAGCCAATGTTTTATTTTTCTCAGTGTGCAATACAAGTAAAGGTTACTCAGTCAAATTATTAAAGGCAGAAAGTACAAATTCAGCTCATATACGGCAACACGTCGGGGTCAAACCTTCTTTCTTGTTTTGAGTCAGTGGCATTGACGAGACATCTGCATAGCACCACCTGCTGTTCATAGAGAGTACTTTTTAAGTCACCTTTCAGTACTGGCCTAATATGTAGAATGAGCCCAATCCTCCAGCTTAATATAGAAGCTGCAGTTACACGTCTGACCTGAGGTGGCAGTAGTGAGTATAAAATCCCTACAGGACATACATTTATCATAAAAATCCTCTCGTGGCTCCGGGCGCCGTGTGATTTTTTCCACGTCGTTGGCAGATCTGTACTTTTACGACACCGGGAGGAGGAGGAGAAGCGCCGCCTGGAGCAGAGCCTGAACTTTGAGGGGAATGTGTCTAATTGTTTGTGAGTCTTCACTTGAACCGATGCCAAATCACTCTGACATTTCCCTCCTGTGAGCGCTCGCTGCTCTGTTTCAACAGGCTTCCATGGTTCTTTCATTTGAGTTTAATTTCTGCTCTCTGTGTTGCTGCACTGTGGGTTTTCTCCTCTTCCTCCCTCCGTATGAGCAGAATCCTCCTACTGATTATGGATTTATTCCTTATTCAAGCTTTCCATTATGTTATTCTGTCACTCCCTCATTAAAAACATGGCTGAAGTGTTGCCTTGGCACATTCACGTATTTCTGAGTAATCTGTAAAAACTCTGATGGCGGCCATTTTAGGGATAGGTTTGCCTGAGTCCTCCTAGGAACGCCCCCACCTCCTGGAGACGCCTCCGAGCTTTGGTCACCAGCCGAGTAACCAACCACTGCTCCTCAGCAGAACCCCCTCCCCACTGATGCCACAGACAGCGTGTGGAGGGGGCGTGTCTAAAGGCTCAGAGGTTCTTAAAGAGACAGAGGCCTATTTCAAGACATTCACTACAGCCATTTTGAGAGAGACATTTTATACAAGGCAGTTATTCTAATTTACTGCATTTACAGACCGACAGAAGGTTTGTCATCGTTGTAGTGAGATATAGACTGGTGCTGTGGGACTGAAAAAAGCAGAACACCCCCTCTTTAACCCCTTAACTCCCGCCAGAACCGAGCACATTTTCTCTAGTTTGGCTTTACCCCAATCCAAAAGCTTCTGGAAAAAAGGTGAGAAAATAGCGACAAAACTGAGACGAAAACAATAATGAAGATGTGACAAAAAAGTGAGAAAACTTAGAGAAAACTTGACAAAAGATGACAAAAACTGACAAAAATGTGACAAAAATGTGACAAAAAAATGACAAAAAATTGACAAAAAATTGACAAAAAAATGACAAAAAATGAACAAAAATTTTTACAAAAAAATGACAAAAAATCGACAAAAAATGACAAAAAAATTAACAAAAACTGACAAAAATGTGACAAAAAAATGACAAAAAAAATGACAAAAAATTGACAAAAAAATGACAATTTTTTTTACTTTTTGACAAAAAAAATCACAAAAATGAGTTGAAACCCCCCCAAAAAACGATGGAAAAAAAATCTGATGACGTGAGGAAAAAGATCCATTCAGATGAGTTTTGTAGATCTTAGCTTTCAAATGAGGCGTCACACTGGCCTTACAGGATTTGGGTAAAGCTGACCTGGAGTTAAGAGGTTAAAGAGACAGAGGCCTATTTCAAGACATTCACTGCAGCCATTTTGAGAGAGACATTTTATACAAGGCAGTTATTCTAATTTACTGCATTTACAGACCAACAGAAGGTTTGTCATCATTGTAGTGAGATATAGACTGGTGCTATGTAGGGCTGTCACGGTATGAACATTTTACCTCACGGTTATTGTGACCAAAATTATCTCGGTTTTCGGTTTTATCGCGGTATTTTTTTTAATGTGTGTTAATATGTTCAGATTGCATTGATAGTCCTGAAATGAAATGGTTTCAAAAAAGTCTAACAGTGCTTATTATATAAAAGTAAAGGAACTCTAACGATGTGTTGTTGATGTTTCGAGGGTTTTACATGAACTATTTATAGCGTCAGAAACGAAGATGAACCGTCTTTATCAGGAACATTGTCCTCAGTTTGTTTCCTTCCACTGAGCTTTCGCTTTGCAGATTTGGGAAAATGCCTCAGACAGTGATCATTGTTAAATTCATAAAACTGCGGCGAGCGTGAATCTGCCAGGTATTCGGACACGGCTTATGCTGGCGGTGGCGCTGCAGCCGCAATATGGGGCGACTCGTTACATTCTCCCTCTGCCCAAAGGTTAGTGCTAGATCGTCTGCTCCGGAGGGACGGTCTGCTGTGATTTTGTATAGATCTATGAGTTGGTTTGTCTAAAAATACAAATAACCCTAATCCTTAAAGTTAACCCCTTAACTCCCGCCTGAACCGAGCACATTTTCTCCAGTTTGGCTTTACCCCAATCCAAAAGCTTCTGGGAAAAAAGGTGTGAAAATAGCAACAAAACTGAGACGAAAACAATGATGGAAATGTGACAAAAAAGTGACGAAAAATTGATGAAAAAGTGGCAAAATGTCACAAGAAACTGACATTAAATTGACGAAAAAATTACAAAAATGTGACAAAAAAATTGATTAAAAAAATTACAAAAAAATGACAGAAATGTGACAAAAAATTGATTAAAAATTGACGAAAAAATGACTAAAATGTGATAAAATGTGACATAAAAACGTCAAAAATGTGATAAAAAAGTGACAAAAATGTGACAAAAAAAATTGACGAAAAAAGGACAAAAATGTGACAATTTTTTTTTACAAAAATGTGATAAAAAAGGATGACAAAAATGAGTTGAATACTCAACAAAAAAATGTTGGGAAAAAAATCTGATGACGTGATGAAAAAGATCCTCTCGGTTCAGGCGGGAGTTAAGAGGTTAACCATGTCCCTGGCCCTAACCTTAATTTGTGTCATGATATCTCACGTTTTCGCAGCAGACTGTCCCTCCGGAGCAGAACATCTAGCACTAACCCTGCCCAAAGTCCCACATCAGCATTTCAGCTAAAACTCAACTCTAAAATAATGAATTCTAAGTTGTGTTCTTCTTTCCTGTTGGATGCATTCCTCTGTTTGGTTGCTCCTGTTTTCTAGAACACAGTAATAGTTCTGGCATTATTCTGCTGATCGAAATAGACCAATCACCTTCTGTGCCCTTGGGTAAAGTCCCACAGACGGGTCACTCGCAGGTTCCTCTTGCATATTTTCAGCTCCTTCTCTGTACGTGTGAATAAGTGGGTTATTGAAGGCGCTGGAGGGAAATTCCTTGTGCGGAGTCAAACCCAGAGCTGCTGCCAGGAGCCGCAGTCACCTGTCAGCGGCGTGCGGTGCCTTCCAGACAAGATAAAGCGTTTAATGTGGCGAGGTACGGCTGATGCTGCAGATCCGGCGGGCGGGGCGGATCTGGACAGGTTTAGTTTGGGCCGGAGCCACAGGTCCAGGATAATCCCACTGCGGAAAGGAAAACATGTCTCTGTCTTCTGCACAGACGGCGGCTCCAGGCCAGACTTTGGATCCAGGAGGGACCGGGGCCTTCAGCATGGTCTTCATCCTCCTCTTCATGAGTAAGTTCAACCTTTTCTGCGAGATTAATGTGTTGCTGCAAGATCCGTATCGCTTTCCTAATTTCCTCGGCTTGTGTTTTTACAAGATCATATCTGGTGAGAACAGACGGGAATTATTTACACTCTGTTGGCGAATCTATCAGGGATGATCTTATCGCTCAAGTTCAATGTTCGTTCAGGTTTCTTTTGATATTTCTAATCTATAGAAAGGAAAGCTGAAGAAGCCTTTTGAGAGGTGAAACGACTTCAATGCTAAACAGCTTCAACAATTTCCAATGATGATACATAGCTGTAACCTCCGCTATAGTCTCCGGATTTGATGACTTGAGCATCTGAGTTATTCTGAAAAAATGTCCACCCGATAGTCCACAACCCGTCATTTACTGTAGATCCGGACATCCCATCCAAACACCTGCTTAGCTTCGAGGTTGGACGGATCAGGCAGAGCTTGACCTTTCTGGTTGTTCTGATCTGGGGTCGCTGCAGTCGGTCAGGTCTAAGTTCAGCAACATGTGCCCAAAGAATGAGAACAGCTGACGACCTGAACATCCTGAAAGACCCGGTTATTCCATCATTGTATTTCATCTTCCCTGGTGGCACAGGTATATTCCAATATGACAAGGCCAGGATTGTGAAAGAGTGGGTCAGGGAGCACGAGATGGATCGGCCACCACAGAGTCCAGATCTTAACCCCATTAAAGGAACAGGCCGGCGTTTTTCCACACTGAGATATGTTCTTACCTGAGCTGTGACGAGTTCTTTAGGACCTGTCTGATCTTCAGTCACGTAAACACAGCGCAGACGGAGTTAGCATTTAGCCTCTCCCTCTCTCCTCTATAGCTCCAAAACAGGTCAAGATAGAAGCTACCAAGCTCTTCCACGTTTTCCCTATTTAAATATGGTTACGTGAAGTGTTCCACTACAAAGTATAATTACACACAATTAAACAATGTGGATTTTCTAAGCGGATAAAAGGGGGAACTATATTGTAAGGCGTAATAATACCAGGAGTAGTTTGGCAATATTTAAATAGGGAAAACGTGGAAGAGCTTGGTAGCTTCTATCTTGACCTGTTTTGGAGCTATAGAGGAGAGAGGGAGAGGCTAAATGCTAACGCCGTCTGCGCTGTGTTTACGTGACTGAAGATCAGACAGGTCCTAAAGAACTCGTCACAGCTCAGGTAAGAACATATCTCAGTATGGAAAAACGCTGGCCTGTTCCTTTAAGCCATCTTTGAGAGATCTTTGAATCTTCCCCAGCGGCTGCTCTCAGCTTTGTGGCAACAGCTCTCGAAAGGTTCCTCCTGAGGACCTACGTATCCAGGAAATGGAATAACCTGCACTCTACTGAAACAGGAAAATATAAAACAGGGCTGATCAAACTGTGATTTGATATTCTGTTGAACAATTGAGACATAAAAAGAGACATCAGGTCTAATAATAAAGCCCCATGAAGACAAGATGTGATTAATCGAGCAACCCTGGCACTTTCTACATTCACAGTTTCTTGCTCCTTCCTTCTCGTCTTTGTGGCAGGTGTGTTGGGCGCCGTCCGCCTCCAGGCTCCAGACGACGGGTGCTCAGGCGGCTCCTGTAACCCCCAGATCGGGGACCTGATGGTGGGCCGGGCGGCTCAGCTCTCAGCCTCCTCCACCTGCGGCCTGGACGGGCCTCAGAACTACTGCATCATCGGCTATCTGGAGGTACCACGCCCCTTACGCTTAGTACTTTTTACCGTTCACCTGCCATGGCAAGTTAGCTGGAACCAGAGGTTCCGCTAGACTTGTCGGCCATTCGCAAGAATTACCGGCCATTAAAAATATATACATAATGAACGTGGCTTAATATCAATAACAATCTACATTTAGACAGAGCTACACGAGTGCTTTAGTTTGTCCCAAAACACGGCTATTTCTAATTAAAGACTGACGTGAGAAAAATGTAGCTACAGCAAAAATCCAAACATGAAGTTGTGCTCGTGGAGACGGTGGAGCAGCAGGTGTCACGCTGATATACACCACTCATATGCACTTTAACTCAGACAGAAAGTAGCCGATATCTACGACCCTCACGCTGTCCTTATCCAGGTCTGACCAGCTGCTCAGCGAGGGCTGGGCTGTAGATGCCCTTCCGCGCTTTTACGTGGCTTCAGGTGTAAAATAGTGACTAAATCCCTCACCACGGAAATATTGTGGAGAGACAAATCGACAGCACTAAAGTCACAACAGTCAGTCTCGAGCGATTCAAAACGGACCCTGATCTGCTGCGCTTTAGAGCGGCTCCAACACCGGTAACTGAGCCGAGGCGTCTGCGCAGACTGACCGGGGGAAGCGTCTCTAAACCCGGCCACTCTCTGAGCCGAGGCGTCTGCGCAGACTGACCGAGGGAAGCGCCTCCAAACCCGGCCACTCTGAGCGGCTCCAACACCGGTAACTGAGCCGAGGCGTCTGCGCAGACCGACCGAGGGAAGCGCCTCCAAACCCGGCTACTCTCTGAGCCGAGGCGTCTGCGCAGACTGACCGAGGGAAGCGCCTCCAAACCCGGCCACTCTCTGAGCGGCTCCAACACCGGTAACTGAGCCGAGGCGTCTGCGCAGACTGACCGAGGGAAGCGCCTCTAAACCCGGCCACTCTCCCAGGAAGAGCCGCTGCGGGACAGCGCGTCAGTCTGACTTAACACACGCGCGTTTCAAGAATATCCTAATCAAACGTATTCGCTGCTGAGTTCTTAACACACTTATATAAAAGTAAATGTACCTGCAGTTTTGCCGTTTTCTTGGAAAATGTGACGAAGCACGAAGAAAAAGCGTAACATATCCAGACAGCGATGATGGCGCTTCGACTGCGCTTTGTAAAACGGGCTAAAGGCGTAAATCTAAACTTTTTTGATAGAAATATTGAACCTTTTTTAATATTTAGGCCTGTCTCGAAAACACTTTGTTATGTTAGTCACTGACTTAGGTGACATGTTTAATATATTTTTCTATATTCTCTCTCCATATTTTTTACTGTCGGCCAATTTGGCCGATGGACATAACTTTTACTGGCCATTTGCTTTTCAAACCGGCCAAAAGCTACAGCCGGCTAACGGAAACCCTGGCTGGAACACTGTAATACTTGTTATCTGTGTTTGTACAGCACCTTTCACAGGTAAAAGCCTCAAAATGCTTCACAACACAGTTTAAAAATCAGAAATTACACACAATATTAAAGGCCAAGATAACACAAAAAATCATAGAAGCCCAAGAGTAGCTCATTAAAAGTCTGAACAAATAAATGGGTCTTAAGTTTGCTCTGGAAGGCGTTAATTGAGCTCAAAGTGGGCAGAAGATCGTTCCAAAGAAGCAACAGCCTGGAAGGATCGGTCGCCTCTAGTACCAAAACGACTGCGTGGAACCGTCAGCAGATTCTGATCCAAAGACCTCAGGGCCCACGCAGAGGAGTAAGGCTGGAGATCACTGATGTATGAAGGAGCCTGATCATGCAGGGCTCTGAAAGTGAACCAGAGCTTTAAACTTGATCCTATAGGACAGTGGCAGCCAATGCAGTTGCTTTAGATTAGGGAGTGTGTGAGTCCTATTAGCGCTGCAGAGTTTTGCACTAATTGCAGTCGAGAAGCTCCTTCTTGTTCAGACATGAAAACAAACTAACAATAGTCTAAACATGTGACACAAAAGCATGAATGATAAGCTCCAAATCATTTCGTGAAACCATATCCCTAAACTTAGATGTTTTTAGTTGAAAGAAGTAGTTCCTCGTCAACTGCTCACAGTGATACACTAATGTCAAAGAAAACTCCCAGTTTCTAAGGCTCAGCAGACAGAGTCACCCAGGTACTGTTTAATCCCTGGAATCGAATCATCAGGGTAAATAATCAGTATTTCTGTTTTGTCTGAGCTGCAGAGAGTTATCGCTAAGCCATTGTTTTATTTCCACGAGACAATAGAGCAGGGAGTTTAGCCTCCAGATCTCAGACGGCTTAAAGGAGCAGTGAAGCTGGATATCAAAAGTGGAAAGAAACATAACAACCTTTGGATGATCTTCCCCAAACGGATCACATACAGCAAAAATAAGACAGGACCCAAAATGGAACCTTGAGGCACTCCACACAACAAATCTGCAGACTCGGATCTTTTTTGGTAAGCTGTACTAAAGCTACGCCCAGATAAATAGCTGCACCTGGACTTTTTAACCTCTTAACCCCCACCTTTACCCAAATCTAAAAGCTTCTTGAAAAAAAAAGTGTCAAAATAGCAACAAAAACATGATGAAAAAGATGATAATATCATCAGCAAAGGTGGAAAGAAACATCACTGAACCTTTGGATGATCTTCCCCAAACAGATCACATACAACAAAAATAAGACAGGACCCAAAACGGAACCTTGAGGCACTCCACACAACAACTACGTAGACTGACCCCCAGATTCCACATTCCACATCGTCCACTCCGCTCCGAGGGGCCTACGTCGCCTCTCCGCCTCTCCGCCTCTCCACGATAAAAATACGGATCAGCTCTATTTTCAGGTCCGTCTGCGCCGCGTCAGCTCCGGTCGGATCAAGCTCCACAGTTCAGACGCACCAAACGGGAAAGAGAACGACAACAATATCCGTATTTTCAAAGTAAATACCCCCCGAGAGGACTTTATTTTAACGAAAATGACACTATTTCACACAAAGTGACCTCGATAATTCCCTCTGGGGAGTTTGTTATCACAAAAACAATCACACGACCCCATTAAGCTTCTGTTGCTTTCTTTCACGTACCTTTTTTTCCTGCCTCTCTCCCCCTCGCGCATGAGGGGGGGGCGGGGGGGGCACGGGCTTCATGCTTCAACGCGGTATAGCTCGCATGCTCATAAATAGCTGTTTATTATTATATTGGGAGTTTTATTTCTCAAAGTCGCTGCTTTGTGCGCGTGCTCCTCGTGGAGCTGGAGCACGGGCGGATGATGTGGAATCCCGGGGTTATGGACCTTATTTGGTTTGCTGTACTAAAGCTACGCCCAGATAAATAGCTACACCTGGACTTTTTAACCTCTTAACCCCCACCTTTACCTAAATCTAAAAGCTTCTTGAATAAAGTGTCAAAATAGCAACAAAAACATGATGAAAAAGATGATAATATCGTCAGCAAAGGGGGAAAGAAACATCACTGAACCTTTGGTTGATCTTCACCAAACAGATCACATACAACAAAAATAAAACAGGACCCAAAACGGAACCTTGAGGCACTCCACACAACACATACGTAGACTTATGGACCTTATTTGGTTAGCTGTACTAAAGCTACGCCCTGATAAATAGCTACACCTGGACTTTTTAACCTCTTAACCACCACCTTTGGGCAGTCATCTCTTTTTCGTCAAATTTTTCGATTTTTTTTGTCAAATTCTCACTTTTTTGTCCATTTTTCGTCACTTTTTCATCAAATTAATCGCATTTTTTCGTCAAATTTTTCTCACTTTTTTGTACATTTTTTGTCACTTTTTTGTCATTTTTTTCTCAAATTCTTCACTTTTTTGTCCATTTTTTGTCACTTTTTCGTCCATTTTTTGTCAATTTTTTTCTCACTTTTTTGTCAAATTTTTGTCCGTTTTTTTGTCAATTTTTTGTCACTTTTTTGTCCATTTTTTCATCAAATTAATTGCATTTTTTCGTCAAATTTTTCTCACTTTTTTGTCAAATTTTTGTCCATTTTTTGTCCATTTTTTGTCCTTTTTTCGTCAAATTATTTGCATTTTTTCCTCAAATTCTTCACTTTTTTGTCAATTTTTTGTCAAATTTTTGTCCGTTTTTTGTCCATTTTTTCTCACTTTTTTCACATTTTCATCCTTGTTTTCGTCTCAGTTTTGTTGTTTTTTGTTGTTTTTTGTTATTTTCACACCTTTTTTTCGATACCGCCCCCTACCGGAGCTTTTCGGTCGGTACCACCAGATCCACCCTGGTTGGTCACCTGGACTTTTTAACCTCTTAACCCCCACCTTTACTCAAATCTAAAAGCTTCTTGGAAAATAGTGTCAAAATAGCAACAAAAACGTGATGAAAACAAGGATGAAAAAGCAACAAAATGGTGATCGAATGAGCCATTACATGTTTTAGATTTGGTGAGGGGGTTAAGAGGTTAAACCGGGACAAACCTTCCTCCTTTTCGTAGGCAACAGTCAAACAAAAGCAGGAATCTTGTGCTCTCGAGTTTGCAGATCTCACACACAACAAGTCGCCATGGAGACGGGAGATTTGGCTGTTTGCTTAAGACATTGTGCAACCTAAATAATTGCAGCCTTTGAGATTCGATCATCGCGTGAAATCCCGTCTCCAAAACGAGCTCTCCTCCCGTTACCCCCCGAAACGCCCGCTCGCCCCGGCCTCGCTCTCGGACGCCGGCGCCTCTGTGGGTTTTTTTGGCTGAACCCGGCGTTCGCCTCGGCCACGTTCGGGCCCTTTGTGAAAGCGTCTCCTGAGTGAAGGATTTCTGGCCCGTCGTGCGAGTTTTCATACTAAAACAAGTCCTGATCTGTCATTGAGGAGCCCACGCTGTTTGCTATACCCCGAGGAATCGGCTTTGTGACTGCATTTTTTCACTTCACATCCATCTTTTTCCCCCCTTTCGACACTGAGCTGAGGGGAAGTTTCCATTCGCGTTACGGTTTGGGGGCAGGAGGTGTTTTCGGCTGTAAAATCAACTTTGCATTTTCCACGGAATCTACACTCAGGCTTATACTTGAGCAGGGTTTCCTTAACCTCTGAACTCCCGCCTGAACCGAGAGCATTTTCTGCAGTTCAGCTTTACCCAAATCCTGTAGGCCAGTGTAACGCCTCATTTGAAAGCTAAGATCTACAAAACTCATCTAAATGGATCTTTTTCCTCACGTCATCAGATTTTTTTCATCACTTTTTTTGTTGGGCAGTCGACTCTTTTTTGTCAAATTCTTCTCATTTTTTTTTTTCATTTTTTTCACTTTTTCATCCATTTTTTCGTAAAAAAAAAAGTCTCACTTTTTTGTCAATTTTTTGTCATTTTTTTGTACATTTTTTGTCACTTTTTTGTCACTTTTTAGTCCAATTATTCGAATTTTTTCTTCAAAATTTTTCTCACTTTTTTGTCAGATTTTTGTACATTTTTTGTACATTTTTTGTCACTTTTTCATCAAATTATTTGCATTTTTTTGTCAAATTCTTCTCACTTTTTCATCAATTTTTTCGTCAATTTTTTCTCATTTTGTCACATTTTTGTACATTTTTTGTCACTTTTTCTGCAAATTATTCGCATTTTTTTGTCCATTATTTCATAAAACAATTTTCTCACATTTTTGTCAATTTTTTGTCAGTTTTTGTGATTTAAATTTTTTATTTTTTTTCACTTTTTTGTCACTTTTTCGTCAAATTATTCACATTTTTTTGTCAAATTCTTCTCACTTTTTTGTCAATTTTTTGTAATTTTTTTGTTATTTTTTAGTACATTTTTTGTAAATGTTTTCTCACTTTTTTCACATTTTCGTCCTTGTTTTCGTCTCAGTTTTGTTGCTATTTTCACACCTTTTTTCCAGAAGCTTTTGGATTGGGGTAAAGCTGGAGAAAATGTGCTCGGTTCAGGCGGGAGTTAAGGGGTTAAAAACTTAGAAACTCAACTAGTTTTCCTGCATAATTTTTTCAAATCTAAAACACATTCAGCTGCAATTTTGGCTGAAATTGTGCATCATTTGTCTCCGTTTGAGCACAATAATCAAAATGTGAGTCGTTTTTCTTGTCCAGATACAGTTGGCTTTTTGACCCTAGATTATTGTACATGTTCTGACGTGTTTCTAACTTGTTTCGATGCATTTCGTCTTGATTTCAGGTTCTTTTCTTTGGCAATGGGTTAAGAAAATGTGTCTTATCCCATTGGCAGTTTTACTTTCTTATTTCAAGCAGGATTACTTTAGAACCAGTCTGAAATATCATCACACAAGCAAAGTAATCTTGGTCCAATCAGGAAACCGCTCAAACGAGATACATTTCCTCAATTCGAGGCTTGAAATGTACTTTTTGTAGTGGAATAAACTGTGTTTTGTCCTCATCCAGTATATTGTAAACTCATTGGGGAAAACAATACTGTGCATCTAAGTAGCATTTGCATCAATTTCATGAATTTGTAGGAGCTCACAATCCTCGTGAAGGATTGGGACGTTAGAAATGTGTTATGGATGAGTTTGGACCACGTTAAACTAATTTACTCACTCTTTAATTGCCTGAAACAGAAACATTCAGGTATACAGCCTAAAGCCCTATGACAAAAACTCAACGAAAATGTGACAAAAATTTAACCAAAGTGACAAAAACTCAACAAAAATGTGACAAAAACTCAACAAAAATGTGACAAAAATTCAACCAAAAAGTGACAAAAATTCAACCAAAAAGTGACAAAAATTCAACCAAAAAGTGACAAAAATTCAACCAAAAAGTGACAAAAATTCAACAAAATGTGACAAAAAAAAAAACATAAAAAAGGTGACTCAACACAGCAACAACGTGAGGAAAAAGATCAGTTTTGTGGGTCTTAGCTTTCAAATGAGGTGTTACACAGGCCTATATAATGGCCAAAGAGGACAGAATGCATTTGGTTCAGGCGGGTGGTAAGAGGTTAATCATGTTCACCTCGTTATAGGGGAAACAGCTCGGATTATTTTAGGATTACTCAAACACGCATGAATGAAACAAAAAACTATTTAAGGACGTTTTTCTTGAAAGAACAACATTACAACGTGGTTATAAAAAAAACTCTGCTTAACCCTCTTGCTGATATTTTCTCCTAAATGGTGCGTTTTGTCTTTCAGGAGGAGCAGAAGTGTTTCTCGTGTGACTCGCGGCTGCCGTTCGACCCTCAGTCCAACCCCGACAGTCACCGCGTCGAAAACGTCATCACCGCCTTCGAACCCGAGCGCAAGATGAAGTGGTGGCAGTCTGTGAACGGTGACTGTGCAGAGAGTCCCCGCCTAAAGCCCAAAGCTGCAGGGATATTAACTATGTTCTTCATGTCTGTAGGAGTCCATGAAGTCAGTGTTCAGCTGGACTTGGAGACCGTGTTTCAGTTCAGTCATCTGGTCCTCACTTTCAAGGTAAGTCTCATTGTTATTGAGCTAAAATTAATAAAGATGAGACACGAAGAGTCGATCATGTAACGAACTGTATTTTAAACGTTTAAACCTCGTCTAAACCTGGACTAAATCAGGTCTAAAGCTGTTCTTGCAAAGTTTAATCTCATTTAAAGCTTGACAAAAATGTGACAAAAATTCAACCAAAATGTGACAAAAATGTGACAAAAACTCAACAAAAATGTGACAAAAATTCAACAAAAATTCAACAAAAATTCAACAGAAAAGTGACAAAAATGTGAAGTGAGTGTGACCTGGGCCACAAACTGCAACTAGGAATAAATACAGTTTTTTACAGTTTTAAGTTCATTTGTCATTGATTTGATAAAAGAAATCTGTCTGTGGGGAAAGTTTTTTACATTTAAGGCGAGACACTTTAGGTGGAAGTATTGATGTTTCCCGCAGTGGTGGAAGTGGAGATTTGTATCTGTTTTCCTCCCTTTACATCTTAGTTTTCATGTCAGATATAAAAATGATGATGTTTATTTGATGATGTTTTGTCTGCGAGGTGGGGGCGACCCGGAAGTAGAAAGGCCGTCTTTCCCGCGGGTTTTCATTCATAAATATTGACAGATTTGACATCCACGTGTCCTGCTAAGGGGCCCCGTGATGACGCTTTCACCCAAATATGGTGTTTTTCCTCCTACGAGACGCTGGAGCGGAAAAGTGGAAGAACGGGCCGAGCATGCGCACTCGCTACAAAACTTCAGGGCTGGTTTTCTCTGAATGAGAGAAGCCGCACTCGGGCAGAGCCTGAGCCCTTATAGAAGCTCCCACAGACTCCACACTTTACAGGCTGAGACACAACAACATTTAGAAGGTTTTTTCAGAGGGATTTTGGATTTTTGTTTAGTTTAAACTAATCATCAGTGAAAAAATCTGTAAAAACTCAAATCCCGCCTGTTTTTTTGGTTTCAAAGCTGAATAAATCAGGCTAGGAATTAGATATTAAAAAATCCCTCTGAAAAAACCTTCAGAATGTTGTTGTGTCTCAGCCTGTAAAGTGTGGAGTCTGTGGGAGCTTCTATAAGGGCTCAGGCTCTGCCCGAGTGCGGCTTCTCTCATTCAGAGAAAACCAGCCCTGAAGTTTTGTAGCGAGTGCTCATGCTCGGCCCGTTCTTCCACTTTTCCGCTCCAGCGTCTCGTAGGAGGAAAAACACCATATTTGGGTGAAAGCGTCATCACGGGGCCCCTTAGCAGGACACGTGGATGTCAAATCTGTCAATATTTATGAATGAAAACCCGCGGGAAAGACGGCCTTTCTACTTCCGGGTCGCCCCCACCTCGCAGACAAAACATCATCAAATAAACATCATCATTTTTATATCTGACATGAAAACTAAGATGTAAAGGGAGGAAAACAGATACAAATCTCCACTTCCACCACTGCGGGAAACATCAATACTTTCACCTAAAGTGTCTCGCCTTAATCAGGGCCAAATTAAAATTTTCCACAATTACTCTATAATCTCACACTCGTATTGAAGCCACGACGATTCTGACCAGTGTGAGACATGAGAAACTGCACCCAAATAATAAACATGATGGATCTTGGCCGATGTCAGTGGCTCATCCGTCATGTGCTCGCATCAGCACCCAGAGGGACATGGATAAGCACGAGCAGGTTAAAGTTTTAACCCCTTAACTCCCACCTGAACCGAGCACATTTTCTCCAGTTTGGCTTTACCCCAATCCAAAAGCTTCTGGAAGAAAGCTGTGAAAATAGTAACAAAACTGAGACGAAAACAAAGATGGAAATGTGACAAAAAAGTGAGAAAACATTGACAAAAAAGGGACGAAAAGTTGATGAAAAAATGACAAAAATGTGATAAAAAAAATGACTAAAATTTGTTAAAAAAAAATGACAAAAATTTAATAAAAATGGACAAAAAAAATGACAAAATGTGATAAAAAATTGACAAAAAATGAAAAAAATTGATGAAAAAATTGATGAAAAAATGACAAAAAAAAATTGATAAAAATTTGACCAAAAAAAAATCAAAAATGTGACAAAATGTGACACAAAATGACAAAAAAATTATTTAAAAAATGACGAAAAAATTACAAAAATGTGACAAAAAAATAACAAAAATGTGATAAAAAATGGACAAAAAAATTACACAAAATTGACAAAAAATGACTAAAAAATTACCAAAAAAATTACAAAAATGAGTTGAATACCCAACAAAAAAATTATGGAAAAAAAATGATGACGTGAGGAAAAAGATCCTCTTGGTTCAGGCGAGAGTTAAGAGGTTAAACATACTTTAAACAAAGACTTTGGGCCTGATCTCCTGCCTGGCGCAAGGACAGCTTTGGTCGAGGAACGGCCTCTATCTTGTGCACACACAATAGTGCAGGACAAACTGTTCCTCCCGCTAACAGCCAGAGTGAGCAGAAAACAGGCAGAGCGTCATATCGGAGTAAACCTCCTCTGTTGTTTCTGCAGAGCTTCCGCCCGGCGGCCATGTTGGTGGAGCGGTCCCAGGACTTCGGTCGCTCCTGGAAAGTGTTTCGGTATTTCTCCGAGGACTGTTCACTTTATTTCCCTCACGTTCCCAAAGAGACGGCGGACAGTATCGACGACGTGGTCTGTGACAGCAGATACTCGGGGTCTGAGCCTTCCACCGAGGGAGAGGTAACGCCGGTTTAAACTCTGATACATTTCTCAGGCCTGGCACAGTCCTTTATACACTGGTGTGTATCTAGAACCACTGCTCTTTGACTCAGACGTTGCTGTGTCTCCTGTGCAGGTGGTGCTGAAGGCTCTCGACCCCATATTTGACATTGAAGACCCGTACGCCCCTCACATACAGGGTGAGTCTGAGAGATCTGATTCTGCCTGTGACCGCTGAAAACCTCTCACCTCTCACCTCTGACCTTTGGGACTTTTAGTCTTTTTTTTGCTGGATTTTTTTCACTTTTGCTGGATTTTTGTCACTTTTTTGATGGATTTGTGTCTTTTTTTTTGCTGGATTTTTGTCACTTTTTTGATGGATTTTTGTCACTTTTTTGCTGGATTTTTGTCTTTTTTTGCTGGATTTTTGTCATTTTTTTACTGGATTTTTGTCATTTTTTTAATGGATTTTTGTTATTTTTTCTGCTGGATTTTTTTCACTTTTTTGATGGATTTGTGTCTTTTTTTTGCTGGATTTTTGTCATTTTTTTGCTGGATTTTTTTCACTTTTTTAATGGATTTTTGTCACTTTTTTGATGGATTTTTTCACTTTTTTGATGGATTTTTGTCACTTTTTTGATGGATTTTTGTCTTTTTTTTTTAATGGATTTTTGTCTTTTTCTGCTGGATTTTTTCACTTTTTTTATGGATTTTTGTCACTTTTTTGCTGGATTTTTGTCTTTTTTTTGATGGATTTTTGTCACTTTTTTGATGGATTTTTGTCACTTTTTTGATGGATTTTTGTCTTTTTTTTTTAATGGATTTTTGTCTTTTTCTGCTGGATTTTTTCACTTTTTTTTATGGATTTTTGTCACTTTTTTGATGGATTTTTGTCTTTTTTTTTTTTTGCTGGATTTTTGTCATTTTTTTTGCTGGATTTTTGTCATTTTTTTGATGGATTTTTTAAAGGCAACAAATAATCGTTTGAATAATCGTGATTTCAATTATGACAAAAATAATCGTGATTATTATTTTTTCAATAATCGAGCAGCCCTACAGGGAGCCAGTGCAACTTGCTTCACACGTAGATCACCTTCAGCCCTGCTCTTGTCTTTAAACTCTTTTTGATCTTGTCCTACAGCGCTGATCACGATGACGAACCTGAGGATAAACTTCACCCGCCTGTTCACTCTGGGAGACACTCTGTTGGGCCGTAAGCGCAGGAATCCTCAGGACAAGTATTACTACGCCCTGTACGAGATGGTGGTTCGGGGCAGCTGCTTCTGTAACGGACACGCCGCTCAGTGCACGCCGGCGGGAGGCAGAGGGGACGTCTTCACCGAGGCGGGGATGGTGCGGCCCGTTATTCTGGATGAGAGATCAGATCTGTGATGCCTGAGTGCCTCCTCCTCTGCCAGAGTGTTTCATGTGCTGATGATTCTTCTTTCAGGTCCACGGCCGGTGCGTCTGTCAGCACAACACGGCCGGGTACAACTGCGAGCGATGCCAAGACTTCCACCACGACTCCCCCTGGAGGCCGGGAGGAGAAGACAACGCGGCTGTTTGTAGAAGTAAAAACCTTACTACCCTTTTAATAGAAATATAATTAAAATGTTTCTAGCCTTCTTTGCTTTATCACAATCATTCCAAGTCTGTAATAGCAAATAACAGGATTTCCACAGGCCATAAATGTCATTAAATTTGAATCCAGCAATTGAATTAACCTCTTAACTCCCGCCTGTTTTCTCCTGTTCTTCAAATTCTCCAAATCTAAAAGCTTCTTCAAAACAGCGACAAAAAACTAGAAGAAAATGAGGACAAAAATTTAAAAAGCGCCAAAAAGTGACCAAAAAAAGCGCCAAAATGACAAAAACTCAACAAAAAAGTGACAAAAGAGCAGCAAAAAAAGACAAAAATCCAGCAAAAAAGTGACAAAAATCCAGCAAAAAAGTGACAAAAATCCAGGAAAAAAGTGACAAAAATCCAGCAAAAAAAAGACAAAAATCCAGCAAAAAAGTGACAAAAATCACTTAAAAAAAAAAAAAAAGTTTTTTATTGTAAAAAAAAAAAAAAGATAGAATTGGGGAAAACATTGTGGGATAAAATGGAGGTAAAATCTGAGCTGAAACAACCAAGTCCCTTCCTTGAATTCTGTTCCTGGGCTCATGTAGCATATACCCAGGCTAAATACTACAGAGACCGTGGTTATGTTGATGTTGGCTAGATTTGAAGACTAGGTTCAGCTCTCGGAGGTAGTGGCCCAATAATTAACATGAGACATAGGGTTCTTTTGGTGATGGTACCATATATGTATTGGTGATATAAAGCATAAATAACAAAAGAAGTAATACCCAATATGTACAATCTGCAGAGTAAATAATATATTTACGCCCTAACAAAATATGAAGGAAAGAAAGGAAACCTGAGCCACACACACAACAAGCGGCACGCTGGTTGTAGCTCACGCATAGAGTTTGTTCAGTTCATTTATGCTGCTGCGGTTTAGAAGAGTTCAATTGCGCAGCAAGAGTCTATTATAGTCCAAAACGCAGGTGTGTGTGTGGAGTGAGAGGGTGGGGTGAACAGGCTTTCCACAGCCTCCTACCCGAACTGGGAGATGTAGAGGTTCTTCCGCTCCAAGGCTAGGAACATTAGCTCGCCATCGGATCCGTGGTTACCACAGCAGGTAAACCTGGCCAAGAGCCGTTATATTTCCGGCACGACGCGATCAACCGGCTCCTACTCCCAAGGTAGACGAGGACTGTGGCAGCTGCTCGCTGTGCGTCCCACACCCGACTGAATGGGAACCAGCCCCAACAGCTTGTAAGGAGTTCTACTGCTACGCGATTGGTTGGCTGCGGTCACGTGACAGGCGTAAGGTCATGACCCGAGTGACGCAAAGACGCTAGGGTCAGACTAGATATACAGACTAGATATGATTTATTTTATATAATAACCGGGCGGTTTTTACCCGGATTACACTCAACTCAAACTTTTTTCCCGATACCAGACAGGTATTGTTGAACCAGACCCAGCCTTACGCGATACACATCCCACTGTTAAACTATACTTTTCTGTACATTTTCTTTAAAGGAATAGGCCACCGTTTTTACATACTGATATATGTTCTTACCTCACTTTAGCCAAGTTAATATATCCCCGTCTGGTCTTTGTCCGTGCGCTCACACATACGCAGCCTCTCCCACATGTCATATAGCTCCAAAAAAGCTCACGATAGAAGCTACCAAGCTCTTCCACGTGTTCCCTATTTAAATAAAGTTACGTGAAGTGTTTTCATGTGAAGTATATTTACACAGAAATGTAACATGTCGATTTTATAAGCAAATAAAAAGGGGGACTATATTGTGAGGCGTAATGATACAGGAGCAAAACGTCCGCGCAGTAACTCCTAAAGGTTATTGACGGACAATATTTTTTTCAATACCTATGCTAAAATATTCATCATCTAGAACCAGAAAACAGAACAATAATATGTGTAAGATCTGCAAATGTACAACATCGGGTTCATCTCCAATGTCAAGAAATGTGTGGAAAAATAGGGAGAAATTGGGCAAAAATAGGGAAAACTGGTGGAAATAATAGGAGGAAAATAAGGGGGAAATGAGGAAAAAGTCAAACTACACTTTTCTGTACATTTTCTTTCCCCACATTCCTATTGGTGAAAAGGTTAAATATGATAATTCCATAAATCTATAGTGTTTCTGCTGCCTGTACAAACCCTGGATAATGACAAAATATCCTCATAATGTACTTTCCGTAATATTCAAGGCTGTTTGGAAGTCAAAGCTCGTGTGTGTTTCCAGGGTGTGAGTGTAACTGGGTGTGTTTCCAGGGTGTGAGTGTAACTGTGTGTGTTTCCAGAGTGTAACTGTGTGTGTTTCCAGGGTGTGATTGTAACGGGCACTCGGACTCGTGCCGCTTCGACGGCGCTCGCTTCGAGGCGTCCGGGGGGGTGAGCGGAGGCGTGTGTGAGAACTGCCGGAACGACCGCGAGGGAGACCAGTGCGAACGCTGCCGACCTTTCACCTTTCAGGACCCGCAGAGGGCGCCCGACGACCCCGACGCCTGCATACGTACGACCACACGCGCCACACACGTTCTGCTCATTAACCTGAAGCTAACCTTCTCTGACCCGGCGCCTGTGTGGTCAGCGTGGCGCCTTCACGGTGGTCTCTCCAGCGCCCCAGGATCAGTCGTTTGGAAGGTTTTCACTGGCGGCGGACGCTCAAATCAGAAAACCTACAAAACAACTGATCCTGGAGCATTGGAGAGACCACTGTGGTCTAACGTAAAGGCGCCACGCTGACCTGCTGACCTGCTGACCTGCTGACCACTCACAGCCACTGGGTCAAAGGTCAAACACGCACAAAAAACTACTTTCTGTCAGAATTAAAAGTTACATATTGCCCCTTTAAGTTGTCAGCATTGGCTTGAAGTGTGTAATCAAGTCATGACCAAAGTAATATCTGGCAACCCACAGTTTGGAGCTCATTCTGGAACGACCTTTACATTATGTAACTTTAAAATACATTTGGGTAATTTTTTATATATTAACATTACAATATATGATCAATGAACTTCATTTATGATTTGAACATATGGGGTCATGTTGTGGATTTTGTTACTTAGTAAAGCTAAGGAGATGTCTGTGTAAGCTCTCAGTCGTACAGGAGTTTTCCATCTTCAATGAAGGTGTTTAATCCTCTTCTGTTCTGGTGGTTGAAGTCTCCAACGTTTCGCCTCTCATCCAAAAGGTTTTGTCAGTGAAAACTAAAGTTCTGTTCAGCTCGCAGCCGCGATAGAAGCTAAGGAGATGTTGTCTAGTCTAGTATATATATATATATATATATAAATATATATATCAGAGTTCTGCCCAAGCCCCTTCTAAAGGCAGAACAGCATGACGGGTCAGGATACAGTCGATGTGCAGGTCACCGGCGTCAAATGCAAATAGATAAATAAAAATAATAAAACTGTTGTTTAAGGGCCAGGCCGTTTGGGTCCATCGTGTCTGGAGGTGTAAAAAAAGATCTGTCTGGGACTTAGAAAGCCGATACTTTCTGGCGGTTAGTTGAAGCTCAGCGTGTCCTCAGACGGGAGGAGCCTGGTCTTGTGTATTGGCCACAGTAAATATTAAGCATTGGCTTAAATGACTTGAATTGAGGAAATGTTTCTTGTTTTGAGCGGTTTTCACTCATTTAGACACTTTTCCTGATCAGACCGAGTTTGCTTTGCTTGTTTGAGGACATTTCAGACCAGTTCTAGGGTAAATCTCGCTTGAAATAAGAAAGTAAAATTGCCAATGAGATAAGACCAATTTTCTTTCCCCATTGGCAAAGAAAATGACCTGAAATAAGGACGAAATGTATCGAAACGAGTCAGAAACATCTCAGAACAAGTGAAATAATCTGGGACAAATGCCCAACAACTTCTTAACTTTTTGTCATTTTTTTGTATTTTTTTGTGTATTTTTTTGTCAAATTTTCATCACATTTTTGTCATTTTTTGTATTTTTTTTTTCCATTTTTTTTTATTTTTTCCCCATTTTTTTTCATTTTTTTGTCATTTTTTTTTAATTTTTTTTAATTATTTTTTTTCATTTTTTCCATTTTTTTTGTCAATTTTTTGTATTTTTTTTGGTCATTTTTTAGTCATTTTTTTGTTATTTTTTGTATTTTTTTTGGTCAGTTTTTTGTCATTTTTTCGTCAAATTTTCATCACATTTTTTGTAATTTTTGGTCATTTTTTCGTCCATTTTTTATCAATTTTTTTGTCACATTTCAATGACTTGAACTGAGGAAATGTTTCTTGTTTTTGTCGGTTTTCACTCATTTAGACACTTTTCCTGATCGGACCGAGTTTGCTTTGCTTGTTTGAGGACATTTCAGACCAGTTTTAGGGTAAATCTCACTTGAAATAAGAAAGTAAAATCACCAATGAGATGAGACCAATTTTCTTTCCCCATTGGCAAAGAAAATGACCTGAAATAAGGACGAAATGTATCGAAACGAGTCAGAAACATCTCAGAACAAGTGAAATAATCCGGGACAAACGCCCAACAACTTCTTAACCAGTCACAACAACTAACATGTGGATTATTGTGCTCAAATTGAGATGTTTATACTGATCTAGTTAAATACTTTTTGCAGTATAGTAACTCTGACTATAATGGTCACAACAGTCATTTATCAAAAAGGTGCTATAGCTAGTTCAAGCTGGAAAACAGAATGTTGCTGTTTCTGGGCTTGTTGCTCCTGTTTGAGCATTTGGAATGACCTGTATTAAAGATTTAAGGCCCAAAACATGACATGTAAATGAGACGATGCTGCGTGATTAAAACACTTTGCTGTTGATCCACTTTGCTCGTGCTGTAGTTTTTGCACTTGACCAAAGCGCGGTGTTTATCTCATATCTTCCTGCCTTACACCTAATTATCTATTTGTAAAGTCAAAGTCTGATTGAAACTAATCAGAATCCCCGGTGCCATAACTTTGACCAATAGGATGAGCCGTCCTGTGACCTGTCAGGAGGGAGGGGGGAGGGAGGGTCGTCGTTTACTTTTCAAATGTCTTCCTCTCTCCTCATTTTGAACCTTGCAGACGTTGTTATTGAAACAGACCAGGTAGTTTTCCAACACTAAACCCTCCTGTCCTCCATGACGTTCTTCCTCTCTGCCCCTCAGCCTGCGACTGCTCCCCCCTGGGCTCGGAGTCGGGGGGTCTGTGCGACGCGCTGACGGGACGGTGTCTGTGCAAAGCCAACGCCGACGGCCAACGCTGCGACCGCTGCAAACCCGGACACTTCGGACTGAGGCAGGAGGATCCGCTCGGCTGCCAGCGTGAGACGACACCAGAGCAGAGTGTAGAGGAGCCGACCGGGGCAAAGGCACAGGAGAAGAACAGAAAACAGTTTAGAAACGAGAGTCTGAGCCTGTGCCGGTGCTAAAGTCTGCTCCTCCAGATCATAAAACAGTTTAGAAACGAGAGTCTGAGCCTGTGCCGGTGCTAAAGTCTGCTCCTCCAGATCATAAAACAGTTTAGAAACGAGAGTCTGAGCCTGTGCTAAAGTCTGCTTCTCCAGATCATAAAACAGTTTAGAAACGAGAGTCTGAGCCAGTGCTAAAGTCTGCTCCTCCAGATCATAAAACAGTTTAGAAACGAGAGTCTGAGCCTGTGCTAAAGTCTGCTTCTCCAGATCATAAAACAGTTTAGAAACGAGAGTCTGAGCCAGTGCTAAAGTCTGCTCCTCCAGATCATAAAACAGTTTAGAAACGAGAGTCTGAGCCTGTGCCGGTGCTAAAGTCTGCTCCTCCAGATCATAAAACAGTTTAGAAACGAGAGTCTGAGCCTGTGCCGGTGCTAAAGTCTGCTCCTCCAGATCATAAAACAGTTTAGAAACGAGAGTCTGAGCCTGTGCCGGTGCTAAAGTCTGCTCCTCCAGATCATAAAACAGTTTAGAAACGAGAGTCTGAGCCTGTGCCGGTGCTAAAGTCTGCTCCTCCAGATCATAAAACAGTTTAGAAACGAGAGTCTGAGCCTGTGCCGGTGCTAAAGTCTGCTCCTCCAGATCATAAAACAGTTTAGAAACGAGAGTCTGAGCCTGTGCCGGTGCTAAAGTCTGCTCCTCCAGAACATAAAACAGTTTAGAAACGAGAGTCTGAGCCTGTGCCGGTGCTAAAGTCTGCTCCTCCAGATCATAAAACAGTTTAGAAACGAGAGTCTGAGCCTGTGCCGGTGCTAAAGTCTGCTCCTCCAGAACATAAAACAGTTTAGAAACGAGAGTCTGAGCCTGTGCCGGTGCTAAAGTCTGCTCCTCCAGATCATAAAACAGTTTAGAAACGAGAGTCTGAGCCTGTGCCGGTGCTAAAGTCTGCTCCTCCAGAACATAAAACAGTTTAGAAACGAGAGTCTGAGCCTGTGCCGGTGCTAAAGTCTGCTCCTCCAGATCATAAAACAGTTTAGAAACGAGAGCCTGTGCCGGTGCTAAAGTCTGCTCCTCCAGATCATAAAACAGTTTAGAAACGAGAGCCTGTGCCGGTGCTAAAGTCTGCTCCTCCAGATCATAAAACAGTTTAGAAACGAGAGTCTGTGCCAGTGCTAAAGTCTGCTCCTCCAGAACATAAAACAGTTTAGAAACGAGAGTCTGAGCCTGTGCCGGTGCTAAAGTCTGCTCCTCCAGAACATAAAACAGTTTAGAAACGAGAGTCTGTGCCTGTGCCGGTGCTAAAGTCTGCTCCTCCAGATCATAAAACAGTTTAGAAACGAGAGTCTGAGCCTGTGCCGGTGCTAAAGTCTGCTCCTCCAGATCATAAAACAGTTTAGAAACGAGAGTCTGAGCCTGTGCCGGTGCTAAAGTCTGCTCCTCCAGATCATAAAACAGTTTAGAAACGAGAGCCTGTGCCGGTGCTAAAGTCTGCTCCTCCAGAACATAAAACAGTTTAGAAACGAGAGTCTGAGCCTGTGCCGGTGCTAAAGTCTGCTCCTCCAGATCATAAAACAGTTTAGAAACGAGAGTCTGAGCCTGTGCCGGTGCTAAAGTCTGCTCCTCCAGAACATAAAACAGTTTAGAAACGAGAGTCTGAGCCTGTGCCGGTGCTAAAGTCTGCTCCTCCAGATCATAAAACAGTTTAGAAACGAGAGTCTGAGCCTGTGCCGGTGCTAAAGTCTGCTCCTCCAGAACATAAAACAGTTTAGAAACGAGAGTCTGAGCCTGTGCCGGTGCTAAAGTCTGCTCCTCCAGATCATAAAACAGTTTAGAAACGAGAGTCTGAGCCTGTGCCGGTGCTAAAGTCTGCTCCTCCAGAACATAAAACAGTTTAGAAACGAGAGTCTGAGCCTGTGCCGGTGCTAAAGTCTGCTCCTCCAGAACATAAAACAGTTTAGAAACGAGAGTCCGAGCCTGTGCCAGTGCTAAAGTCTGCTCCTCCAGATCATAAAACAGTTTAGAAACGAGAGTCTGAGCCTGTGCCGGTGCTAAAGTCTGCTCCTCCAGATCATAAAACAGTTTAGAAACGAGAGTCTGAGCCTGTGCCGGTGCTAAAGTCTGCTCCTCCAGATCATAAAACAGTTTAGAAACGAGAGTCTGAGCCTGTGCCGGTGCTAAAGTCTGCTCCTCCAGATCATAAAACAGTTTAGAAACGAGAGTCTGAGCCTGTGCCGGTGCTAAAGTCTGCTCCTCCAGATCATAAAACAGTTTAGAAACGAGAGTCTGAGCCTGTGCCGGTGCTAAAGTCTGCTCCTCCAGATCATAAAACAGTTTAGAAACGAGAGTCTGAGCCTGTGCCGGTGCTAAAGTCTGCTCCTCCAGATCATAAAACAGTTTAGAAACGAGAGTCTGAGCCTGTGCTAAAGTCTGCTCCTCCAGATCATAAAACAGTTTAGAAACGAGAGTCTGAGCCTGTGCCGGTGCTAAAGTCTGCTTCTCCAGAACATAAAACAGTTTAGAAACGAGAGTCTGTGCCGGTGCTAAAGTCTGCTTCTCCAGATCATAAAACAGTTTAGAAACGAGAGTCTGAGCCTGTGCCGGTGCTAAAGTCTGCTCCTCCAGATCATAAAACAGTTTAGAAACGAGAGTCTGAGCCTGTGCCGGTGCTAAAGTCTGCTCCTCCAGATCATAAAACAGTTTAGAAACGAGAGTCTGAGCCTGTGCCGGTGCTAAAGTCTGCTCCTCCAGATCATAAAACAGTTTAGAAACGAGAGTCTGAGCCTGTGCCGGTGCTAAAGTCTGCTCCTCCAGATCATAAAACAGTTTAGAAACGAGAGTCTGAGCCTGTGCCGGTGCTAAAGTCTGCTCCTCCAGAACATAAAACAGTTTAGAAACGAGAGTCCGAGCCTGTGCCGGTGCTAAAGTCTGCTCCTCCAGATCATAAAACAGTTTAGAAACGAGAGTCTGAGCCTGTGCCGGTGCTAAAGTCTGCTTCTCCAGATCATAAAACAGTTTAGAAACGAGAGTCTGAGCCTGTGCCGGTGCTAAAGTCTGCTCCTCCAGATCATAAAACAGTTTAGAAACGAGAGTCTGAGCCTGTGCCGGTGCTAAAGTCTGCTCCTCCAGATCATAAAACAGTTTAGAAACGAGAGCCTGTGCCGGTGCTAAAGTCTGCTCCTCCAGAACATAAAACAGTTTAGAAACGAGAGTCTGAGCCTGTGCCGGTGCTAAAGTCTGCTCCTCCAGATCATAAAACAGTTTAGAAACGAGAGTCTGAGCCTGTGCCGGTGCTAAAGTCTGCTCCTCCAGATCATAAAACAGTTTAGAAACGAGAGCCTGTGCCGGTGCTAAAGTCTGCTCCTCCAGATCATAAAACAGTTTAGAAACGAGAGTCTGAGCCTGTGCCAGTGCTAAAGTCTGCTCCTCCAGAACATAAAACAGTTTAGAAACGAGAGCCTGTGCCGGTGCTAAAGTCTGCTCCTCCAGAACATAAAACAGTTTAGAAACGAGAGTCTGAGCCTGTGCCGGTGCTAAAGTCTGCTCCTCCAGATCATAAAACAGTTTAGAAACGAGAGTCTGTGCCAGTGCTAAAGTCTGCTCCTCCAGATCATAAAACAGTTTAGAAACGAGAGTCTGAGCCTGTGCCGGTGCTAAAGTCTGCTCCTCCAGATCATAAAACAGTTTAGAAACGAGAGTCTGAGCCTGTGCCGGTGCTAAAGTCTGCTCCTCCAGAACATAAAACAGTTTAGAAACGAGAGTCTGAGCCTGTGCCGGTGCTAAAGTCTGCTCCTCCAGATCATAAAACAGTTTAGAAACGAGAGTCTGAGTCTGTGCCGGTGCTAAAGTCTGCTCCTCCAGATCATAAAACAGTTTAGAAACGAGAGTCTGAGCCGGTGCTAAAGTCTGCTCCTCCAGAACATAAAACAGTTTAGAAACGAGTAAACGAGAGTCTGAGCCTGTGCCGGTGCTAAAGTCTGCTCCTCCAGATCATAAAACAGTTTAGAAACGAGAGTCTGAGCCTGTGCCTGTGCTAAAGTCTGCTCCTCCAGATCATAAAACAGTTTAGAAACGAGAGTCTGAGCCTGTGCCTGTGCTAAAGTCTGCTCCTCCAGAACATAAAACAGTTTAGAAACGAGAGTCTGAGTCTGAGCCTGTGCTAAAGTCTGCTCCTCCAGAACATAAAACAGTTTAGAAACGAGAGTCTGAGCCTGTGCCTGTGCTAAAGTCTGCTCCTCCAGAACATAAAACAGTTTGGAAACGAGAGTCTGAGCCTGTGCCTGTGCTAAAGTCTGCTCCTCCAGAACATAAAACAGTTTAGAAACGAGTAAACGAGAGTCTGAGCCTGTGCCGGTGCTAAAGTCTGCTCCTCCAGAACATAAAACAGTTTAGAAACGAGAGTCTGAGTCTGTGCCGGTGCTAAAGTCTGCTCCTCCAGATCATAAAACAGTTTAGAAACGAGAGTCTGAGCCTGTGCCGGTGCTAAAGTCTGCTTCTCCAGAACATAAAACAGTTTAGAAACGAGTAAACGAGAGTCTGAGTCTGTGCCGGTGCTAAAGTCTGCTCCTCCAGAACATAAAACAGTTTAGAAACGAGAGTCTGAGTCTGTGCCGGTGCTAAAGTCTGCTCCTCCAGATCATAAAACAGTTTAGAAACGAGAGTCTGAGCCTGTGCCGGTGCTAAAGTCTGCTTCTCCAGATCATAAAACAGTTTAGAAACGAGAGTCTGAGTCTGTGCCGGTGCTAAAGTCTGCTCCTCCAGAACATAAAACAGTTTAGAAACGAGAGTCTGAGCCTGTGCTAAAGTCTGCTTCTCCAGAACATAAAACAGTTTAGAAACGAGAGTCTGAGCCTGTGCCGGTGCTAAAGTCTGCTCCTCCAGAACATAAAACAGTTTAGAAACGAGAGTCTGAGCCTGTGCCGGTGCTAAAGTCTGCTTCTCCAGATCATAAAACAGTTTAGAAACGAGAGTCTGAGCCTGTGCCGGTGCTAAAGTCTGCTCCTCCAGATCAGAAAACAGTTTAGAAACGAGAGTCTGAGCCTGTGCCGGTGCTAAAGTCTGCTCCTCCAGAACATAAAACAGATTAGAAACGAGAGTCTGAGCCTGTGCTAAAGTCTGCTCCTCCAGATCATAAAACAGTTTAGAAACGAGAGTCTGAGCCTGTGCCGGTGCTAAAGTCTGCTTCTCCAGAACATAAAACAGTTTAGAAACGAGAGTCTGAGCCTGTGCCGGTGCTAAAGTCTGCTCCTCCAGAACATAAAACAGTTTAGAAACGAGAGTCTGAGCCTGTGCCGGTGCTAAAGTCTGCTCCTCCAGATCATAAAACAGTTTAGAAACGAGAGTCTGAGCCTGTGCCGGTGCTAAAGTCTGCTCCTCCAGATCATAAAACAGTTTAGAAACGAGAGTCTGAGCCTGTGCCGGTGCTAAAGTCTGCTCCTCCAGAACATAAAACAGTTTAGAAACGAGAGTCTGAGCCTGTGCCGGTGCTAAAGTCTGCTCCTCCAGATCATAAAACAGTTTAGAAACGAGAGTCTGAGCCTGTGCCTGTGCTAAAGTCTGCTCCTCCAGAACATAAAACAGTTTAGAAACGAGAGTCTGAGCCTGAGCCGGTGCTAAAGTCTGCTCCTCCAGATCATAAAACAGTTTAGAAACGAGAGTCTGAGCCTGTGCCGGTGCTAAAGTCTGCTCCTCCAGATCATAAAACAGTTTAGAAACGAGAGTCTGAGCCTGTGCCGGTGCTAAAGTCTGCTTCTCCAGAACATAAAACAGTTTAGAAACGAGAGTCTGAGCCTGTGCCGGTGCTAAAGTCTGCTCCTCCAGAACATAAAACAGTTTAGAAACGAGAGTCTGAGTCTCTGCCGGTGCTAAAGTCTGCTCCTCCAGAACATAAAACAGTTTAGAAACGAGAGTCTGAGCCTGTGCCGGTGCTAAAGTCTGCTCCTCCAGATCATAAAACAGTTTAGAAACGAGAGTCTGAGTCTGTGCCGGTGCTAAAGTCTGCTCCTCCAGATCATAAAACAGTTTAGAAACGAGAGTCTGAGCCTGTGCCGGTGCTAAAGTCTGCTCCTCCAGATCATAAAACAGTTTAGAAACGAGAGTCTGAGCCTGTGCCGGTGCTAAAGTCTGCTCCTCCAGATCATAACGTGTGTGTAAAGGGTTTCTTCTCTGTTGTAGCCTGCGCTTGTCACCCTCTGGGCAGCTCTGGTCCCTGTGATGCTCAGACAGGACGTTGTCAGTGTGGACCTCGGGCTCTGGGCCCCTCCTGTGATCGCTGTGTGGTGAGTTAGCGCTTTACTGACCTCTAGTGGCTGCTTTCTGTATGGATCTAAAGCTTTAACCTCTGAGCTCCCGCCTGAACATGTTTTCTCCTGTTCTTAAAACTCTCCAAATCTGAAAGCTTCTTCAAAACAGCGACAAAAAGGAAAAAAAGAAAATGAGGATTTAAACACAACAAAAACAACAAAACAACAAAAATCCAGCAAAAAAGTGACAAAAATCCAGTTAAAAAAATGACAAAAATCCAGCAAAAAAAGTGAGAAAAATCCAATAAAAAAAGACAAAAATCCAGCTGAAAAATGACAAAAATCCAGCAAAAAAGTGACAAAAATCGAGCAGAAAAATGACAAGAATCCAGTTAAGAAAAAGACAAAAATCCAGTAAAAAAGTGACAAAAATCCACCAAAAAAATGACAAAAATCCAGTAAAAAAAGTGACAAAAATCCACCAAAAAGTGACAAAAACCCACCAAAAAAATGACAAAAATCCACCAAAAAAAGTGACAAAAATCCACCAAAAAAGTGACAAAAACCCACCAAAAAAATGACAAAAATCCACCAAAAAAATGACAAAAATCCAGCAAAAGAATGACAAGAATCCAGTTAAAAAAAGTGACAAAAATCCAGCAAAAAAGTAATTAAAAAATGGCAAAAACACATAAGGGAAATAAAAAGACAATGGCAAAGAGGAGAGAATGCATTTGGTTTTGGCGGGTGGTAAGAGGTTAAACTCCCACCTGAACCGAGCACATTTTCTCTAGTTTGGCTTTACCCCAATCCAAAAGCTCCTGGAAAAAAGCTGTGAAAATAGCAACAAAACTGAGACGAAAACAATGATGGAAATGTGACAAAAAAGTGACAAAAAATTAATGAAAAAGTGGCAAAAATGTCACAAAAATGTCACAAGAAATTGACGAAAAAATTATGAAAAAATTACAAAAAATGGACAGAAAAATGTCAAAAATGTGACCAATAAAATAAAATAAAAAATTGATAAAAAATGAACGAAAAAATGACAAAAAATTGACAAAAAAAAAAAAAATGTGACAAAAATGATGGAAAAAAAGTCTGATGACGTGAGGAAAAAGATCCTCTCGGTTCAGGCGGGAGTTAAGAGGTTAAGAAACAAAAGAGAAACTGTAAAGAGTTCCTTCAGAGCTGTATATTCAGAGTTTACTGACTGTGTGTGATGTTTCAGGACGGTCACTATGGTCTGTCCAATGGTGCCAGATGTATCCCGTGTGACTGTGACATCGGAGGAGCTCACAGCAGCACGTACGTACACCAGCAATCCAAAACATTCACATTATAACACTTAATAACCTCCTATTAACCTCCATTTTCTGAGAGTGAACAAACAATGTCATTTTTATTGTTATTTTTTCTACTTTTTCGTCACCTTTTTAGTGACTTTTTTACTTTTTTCATTGTTTTTGTTGCATTTTTTACTTTGATTTTTTTTGTTCCGTTTTAGTCACCTTTTTTGTTGTGCTTTCATCCTTGTTTATGTCTCGTTTTTGTCGCTATTTTGACTCTTTTTCAAGAAGCTTTTAGATTTGGGTAAAGCCCAACAGGAGAAAATACACTCAAATTTGACAAAAAATGACAAAAAAATGACCAAAATTGTATAAGAAATTGATGAAAAAAAGACAAAAAGTTACAAAAATGAGTTGAATACCCAACAAAAAAATGATGGACAAAAAATCTGATGACGTGAGGAAAAAGATCCTCTCGGTTCAGGCGGGAGTTAAGAGGTTAAAATGTGCCAAACACTTAATCCTAAAATGTAGCATCACACTGTCATAGGGCTAGAATCTAGATGAAAGTTGGCCATTTTATACTCACTACTGCCACCTCAGGTCATATGTGTAACTGCAGCTTCTATATTAAAGGGATGTTTCAGGATGTTTGACATAGGGCCTCATTTCCTCGTTATCCAGAGTGTTGCTGATTTATGGATTTTTTTTTTGTAATTCATGCAGTTCTTATATTTGAAGAGTTTCGTGGCGCTAGGCTAGTGCGAGGCTAGTGCGTTTCTATGGTATCAGCTAGCCTGCATTAAAAACAGAAAACTTATAACACCAGACTAACTATATAAATGTTTGTGTCGATAGAGTAATTTTAACCATTTTGGATTTAACCCCTTAGCTCCCACCTGAACCGAGCACATTTTCTCCAGCTTTACCTCAATCCAAAAGCTTCTGGAAAAAAGGTGTGAAAATAGCAACAAAACTGAGACGAAAACAATGATGAAAATGTGACAAAAGTGAGAGAAAATTTTGACAAAAAATTGAGAAAAAATGAACAAAAAAGTGAGAAAAAATGAACAAAAAATGGACCAAAAAAAGAGAAAAATTTGACTAAAAAGTCACGAAAATTTGACAAAAATTAGATGTTTGCCCGACAAAAAAGGTGATGGTATAAAAATCTGACGTGAGGAAAAAGATCCATTTAGTTTTGTAGGTCTTTCAAATGAGGTGTTACACTGGCCTACAGGGTTTGGGTAAAGCTGAACTGGAGGAACTGCTCTCGGTTCAGGCGGGAGTTAAAGAGGTTAAAATACCTTATATTTGAGCAGCTTCAGCTTTGTGGTTGTATAAGCTAACAGCGGCGGAGTGATCTGCTAGAAAATAGTCCCTCAGAATGCGATCATTCATGTGATGCAGGTCAGTTATATTCCAAACATGACTCTATGGACACAGACATGTATATGGTGAGTCTGGTGTTATCAGTGACTCAGGTGCTCTGTGGAGTGGGACACACTGTTTTTAATGCAGGCTAGCTGATACCATAGACATGCACTAGCCTCGCACCACGTAGCTCTTCAAACATAAGAACTGCATTAATTACAAAAAAAATATCTCCAGAAATCAGCAACACTCTGGATAACGAGGAAATGAGGCCCTATGTCAAACATCCTTTAACCTCACCTGAACAGAGCACATTTTCTCCAGTTCAACTTTATCCAAATCTAAAAGCTTCTTGGAAAAAGTGCCAAATCGGAGACTTAAACGAGTATGAAAGATTAGATTCGGGCACAGCTGAACTGGAGAAAATGTGCTTGGTTAAAGTGGGGGTGACGTCCAGCGCTCTCTGTCCAGGTGCGAGGCCGACAGCGGGCAGTGCCACTGTCTGCCCAACATGAGCGGACGCCGCTGCGCCGACCCCCGCCCGGGCTACTTCCTGCCGCAGCTCGACTACTTCCTGTACGAGGCCGAATTCGCCGCTCCGCTGGAATCGAGACCGCCCCCTATTTCAACTCCCGTTCCTCCTCCGATCCCTGTTCCTCCTCCCATTCCCGTTACTCCTCCGGTTCCGGTTCCTCCTTCGACTCCCGTTCCTCCTGCTCCAATAGTGAGTCCTACAGTTTACTTACAGCATTTGTCCACTTGTCATTATCCATTTCTGTGTTTTCTCTGCTTCCAGCAACTGCCCGTCATCCTGCCTAAGTGTGAGAAGTACTACAGAGAGCAGGGCTACGACTTCAAGATCTCCAACGGGCGAGTGGTTCTGGTCCGGAGGACGAAGCGAAACGCCCGGCGCAGAAGGCAGGTGGGTGCAAAGCGAGGCTCTGCTGTGATGATAGAAACTCATGGATCTCAGAGAACAAACCGTAATGTTCATGTGTCCTCAGTACGGGGCCATCCCACTGGAGCCAGGGCGCCCCCTGCAGGTCATCCCGCGCGAGAGGAACGCGGGCCTGCCCATCACCTGGACCGGGCTGGGTCTGGTCCGGGTTCTGACCGGGTCCGGACTGAGGTTCACTGTGGAAAACCTGCCTCTGTCCATGGACTATCAGCTGGTGATCCGCTACGAGCCAGAGGTGAGTGCGGCGGACTCTGCGTTAGATCTGAGGACCGGCTTTAACCTCTGAACACCCGCATTAAGTGTGTTTTCTCCAGGTCAGCTTTACCCAAATCTAAAAGGTTACAGCCTATAGGCCAGAGTGACGCCGCATTTGAAAGTTAAGAAGCACTAAACTGATTTAAACTGATCTTTTTCACCACATTTTCATCACTTTTTTTATCACATTATTGTCACTTCTTTGTCACTTTTTTTTAAATCACATTTTAGTCACTTTTCCATCATTGTTTTGTCAATTTTTAATCTAATTTTTGTAATTTTTCCATCAAATTTTTGTCACTTTTAATCATATTTTTGTCACTTTTTTTATCACATTTTTGTCACTTTTTAATCATATTTTTGTCACTTTTTTATCACATTTTTGTCACTTTTTTTATCATATTTTTGTCACTTTTTAATCATATTTTTGTCACTTTTTTATCACATTTTTGTCACTTTTTTATCAATTTTTTGTCACTTTTTAATCATATTTTTGTCACTTTTTTATCACATTTTTGTCACTTTTCCATCAAATTTTTGTCACTTTTTAATCATATTTTTGTCACTTTTTTATCACATTTTTGTCACTTTTTTATCAATTTTTTGTCACTTTTTAATCATATTTTTGTCACTTTTTTATCACATTTTTGTCACTTTTTTATCAATTTTTTGTCACTTTTTAATCAAATTTTTGTCACTTTTTTATCACATTTTTGTCACTTTTTTATCACATTTTTGTCACTTTTTTATCACATTTTTGTCACTTTTTAATCACATTTTTGTCACTTTTTAATCATATTTTTGTCACTTTTTAATCACATTTTTGTCACTTTTTTAATCAAATTTTTGTCACTTTTTCCGTCACATTTTTGTTGCTTTTTCATCCTCGTTTTCATCTCATTTTTGTCGCTATTATATCACTATTATTTTTTTCAAGAAACTTTCAGATTTGGGTAAAGCCAAACTGGAGATTAAGAGGTGGGGACTAAGAAGTTAAAGACTCGCTGACACTGATTCCTGGATTATCTATAGCATCGTTCTCGTTTTGTCTTTCACTGTTTCCGCTCCATCCTTAACACTTACTCCTTTCTCTCGTCCCTCAGTCTCCGTCCGACTGGTCGGCCTCCGTGAGCATCACCGCGGTTTCTCCTGGAGACCAACAGTGCGACAGTGAACCCATGAGAAGTGGAACAATGTCTCTGACTGGAAACTCCAGGTAACACGCAGACAAAGACAGGACAGGATCAAAACATTATGACTTTACTCAATATTATTCCTCTTTTTAGTTTCTAAAATGTTGTCAAATCGTCACCTGAGGGACGATTTGACAATTCATGCAGCCCTTATATTTGAAGAGTTTTGTGGTGCTAGGCTAGTGCTAGGCTAGTGCTAGGACTGCATGAATTTATATATATATATAAAAATATATTATTATATATTGATAGTCTCCACATTTGATATTCTGAGATTATGAGTTAGTCCCTATAACCCGTCACTCAGTAGACCAGTGGTTCCCAACACATTCCAAAATCTATGGCCACTACAAATGTTTAAAATAAAGAATGCTAAAAATAATTTCAAACAAACTGCAATTGGAGTGTTTGATGCACCCGTGCTCCTTTCTTATAAACTACATCGACAACATGTTCGCTCGGTTCACGGTGCAGGACCCGGGGTGTGGTGCATCACGGTGCAAGTGCAATCTAAAAAATAGTAAGTTGGTTTTGAAATCAAATAACCTCGTTATTGATCGTTTATCGTATTTTATCGCATTTATAACCTTAGAATAAAATTGGCAATGCGTTCAAAGCTGCTTTATAATAAAATGTACCTCTGGGCTCACAATACATGAAAGCAAATGGTACAGCAGCAAAGAAAAAAAGAAAAAAAAGCAACAGTGCAGGCCATGCGCTCGTTCAGCGGTAGTTTCATTTTCACTTTCGCTAAAGCTCTCGGAGCAGCGCGTGTTATTTGAAGCTCGTGTTTGAGCAGTTGTTTGGGCAACTTTGGAGACGGAATACAGCCAGGATTGGATCGTACGCATTTGTCTGCGCCTCTGACATTACGCAGCACTGGATCCATAATGAACCACAGCCTCGGTCACTGCAGGAGAGACTGAAACAAAGACACGCAGACGTCATGTGTGTTGGAGGATGTAACTGTACCTGCAGGTTAGGGTGAGTGACGATGACTCACATCGCCCTGATTGGATGGCGCTCACGCACGGCAGTCAGATCTCGTGCACTCGCGTTGTTGTGACGGCGGGTTGTCCTCGGACAGCAGCACCGCGGTCCATATGGACCCGTGGCCAATGCCCGCGAGCGGAGGGACCGCCTCGTGGGCACCACCCGCAGAATTCTGGGAAATTAACATGGCGGCGCCCTTATGGAGCTAAGCCCCGCCCTACTCGCGATTGCGTTTTATATTATAGATCTCCAGAAATCAACAACACTCTGGATAACTAGGAAAGAGAGACTAGGACAGAGAGAAATAGTGTTTTTGATGACACTTCTCTCCGTGCTGCTGCTCCACAGAGGCTCCGTGCTGGACGCTCCCGTGTGCCTGAACTCTGGAGGGAGATACTTCATCGACGTCACTTTCAACAAACGCCCAGAGTCCGACCCCGGAGACAGCTCCCACATCCTCATCGACTCGGTACCGGAACAATATGAGCAAACAGATAAAAGACACGATGATGTGATGCTGTGTGTGGTTTTTGCAGCTGGGTCTGATCCCGAGCATCGAGTCAGTTCAGGACCTGTGCTCTCAGACTGATGATGTGATGCTGTGTGATGTTATGTGATGTTGTTGTGTGATGTTGTGTGATGCTGTGTGATGTTTTTGCAGCTGGGTCTGATCCCGAGCATCGAGTCGGTCCAGGACCTGTGCTCTCAGACTGATGATGTGATGTTGTGTGATGCTGTTGTGTGATGCTGTTGTGTGATGTTGTGTGATGTTGTGTGATGTTTGCAGCTGGGTCTGATCCCGAGCATCGAGTCGGTCCAGGACCTGTGCTCTCAGACCGACCTGGACTCCTTCAGGCGTCTGCGCTGCATCGGACTCGCCGCCGAGGCCGGACCGCACGACGCCGCTCCCGAGGTCTGCGAGGGACTGGTCAAGAGCATGTCCGCGCGCATCCACAAGGGGGCGATAGGTGAGGGCTTTTAATGGCTTCCAAATTCACCTCATAAACATCCCAGTCAGGTTTACCTTTACATTCTAGATTAGCTCCACCCGGGTTAGTGCGGGGCCTGTGATCACGTGGTTTGCAATAGTGGTCACTACTTTGAGGACAGGCTGACCATTCAAAGAACTGTTCAAAGACAGTGCCCTGATGAAGACCACTTGAGGTCAAAACGTCGGCCTCCCTGCTTTTAATAAAGGACTTTAAACTCTAAAGCTCAGCTCACACTACACGACTTTTATGCCCGATTTTGCTCTAATTCTCAGTCGTGCCGAGTCTAAACGAGTCGCGTCCAGTCGAAGGCTGGACAAAAATCCAGCAAAAAAAGACAAAAATCCAGCAAAAAAGTGAAAAAAATCCCTCAAAAAAGTGAAAAAAATCCAGCAAAAAAATTACAAAAATCCAGCAAAAAAAAGACAAAAATCCAGCAAAAAAGTGAAAAAAATCCATTAAAAAAGTGAAAAAAATCCAGCAAAAAAAAAGACAAAAATCCATCAAAAAAGTGACAAAAATCCAGCAAAAAAGTGACAAAAATCCATCAAAAAAGTGACAAAAATCCATCAAAAAAGTGACAAAAATCCAGCAAAAAATGACAAAAATCCATCAAAAAAGTGACAAAAATCCATCAAAAAATGACAAAAATCCATCAAAAAAGTGACAAAAATCCAGCATAAAAGTGACAAAAATCCAGCAAAAAATGACAAAAATCCAGCAAAAAAAAGAAAAAAATCCATCAAAAAAGTGACAAAAATCCATCAAAAAAGTGACAAAAATCCATCAAAAAAGTGACAAAAATCCATCAAAAAAAAAGACAAAAATCCAGAAAAAAAAAGACAAAAATCTCTCAAAAAAGTGACAAAAATCCATCAAAAAAGTGACAAAAATCCAGCAAAAAAATGACAAAAATCCATCAAAAAAGTGACAAAAATCCAGCAAAAAAGTGACAAAAATCCAGCAAAAAAGTGACAAAAATCCAGCAAAAAAGTGAAAAAAATCCAGCAAAAAAATTACAAAAATCCAGCAAAAAAGTGACAAAAATCCATCAAAAAAGTGACAAAAATCCAGCAAAAAAATTACAAAAATCCAGCAAAAAAGTGACAAAAATCCATCAAAAAAGTGACAAAAATCCAGAAAAAAAAAAGACAGAAATCCAGAAAAAAAAAGACAAAAATCTCTCAAAAAAGTGACAAAAAACCATCAAAAAAGTGACAAAAATCCAGCAAAAAAATGACAAAAATCCATCAAAAAAGTGACAAAAATCCATCAAAAAAGTGACAAAAATCCAGCAAAAAAATGACAAAAATCCAGCAAAAAAGTGACAAAAATCCAGCAAAAAAGTGACAAAAATCCCTCAAAAAAGTGAAAAAAATCCAGCAAAAAAATTACAAAAATCCAGCAAGAAAGTGACAAAAATCAAAAAATCGAAAAATGTAAAAAAAAAAATTTGAATTTTTTTTTTGAAAAAAATAAAAAAATAAAAAAAAAATTTTGAAAAAAAATATATAATCGATTTTTTGCGATTATGCTAATTTTGTAATCGTTTACTGTTGTAATCGAAATCGTAATCGAATTTGAATCCAGTCGTGTCGTGTGGACCCCCCATTCTATATAAAATCGTCTACGACTAGAAAAGTCGTGTAGTGTGTGCTGACCTTTATCCGCGGTGAAGCGGCCGGGATGAGGATCAGCACCTCCAAATCTGAGGCCATGGTTCTCACTGGAAAAAGGTGGCTTCCCCTCTTCAGGTCGGTGGGGAGTCCTTACCTCAAGTGGAGGAGTTCAAGTATGGATGGATGGACTTTAACTTTTATACCATCAGAGTTTGTGCTGCATTACTTTTTAAATCCATTTTAAGGCAAGCTTTTATGGCTTTTTAGCTGTTATATACTTTTATATCTGTTATATCCTTGATGAATATTTTTAACATTCATGTTTGGATTGGCCCAGTAAAGCACTTCATCTGCCTCATCCGCATTCAAAGACTTTGTTAAAATTCTTGAAGATACATATCAGGCGACTTTTTGAGCTTTTGATCACGGTAAAAACATACCTGGAGTCCATTAGTTCATCCACGCAGCTTTGAGGAAACCTGTGCAGTGTTTTGTCGATTACTAACAAGAGACGTAGAGAATGAGTGCTTACAAATCAAGAGTCTTTTTCACACATGTTTATTTAAATGTTAGAACATGAAATATCTGAGCTTTGTGTGTTTTATGTGGAGTTTATTGATGTATTTGCTGTCTGTTGCAGCTTGTGGATGCGACGCCGTGGGTTCCCTCAGTCCGTACTGCACAGAACTGGGCGGGGTTTGCGAGTGTAAACCTAACGTGATTGGCCGATGCTGCGACTCCTGCGCTCCTCAGACTTACGGCTTTGGACCTGAGGGCTGCCGACGTGAGACACTTTACACAGACTATTATAAACACGAGCTGCATTCACGAGGAGGCCTTAAAACACTCGGCTCTTTCTAATGAGAGCGACGTGAAAAAGACACGACAGAGCTAGAAAAAAGTGCTGACGTGATAATTCAGCACATTTTTGTCACTTTTTTATCACTTTTTTATCACTTTTTTGTCACTTTCTTATAATTTTTTTGCAACTTTTTCATCAATTTTTTTTCAGTTTTTATCAAATTTTTTTCACATTTTTTATCAAATTTTTGTCACTTTTTTATCACATTGTTGTCACTTTTTAATAATTTTTTTGCAACTTTTTCATCGAATTTTTTTAACTTTTAATCACATTTTTGTCACTTTTGTATCACATTTTTGTCACTTTTGTATCACATTTTTGTCACTTTTTTATAATTTTTTTGTCACTTTTTCATAATTTTTTTGTCACTTTTTCATCAAATTTTTGTCACTTTTTTGTCACTTTTTCATCAAATTTTTGTCACTTTTTTATCACATTTTTGCCACTTTTTCATAATTTTTTGCAAATTTTTCATCACATTTTTGTCACTTTTTTATCACATTTTTGTCAGTTTTTCATAATTTTTTTGTAACTTTTTCATCAAATTTTTGTCACTTTTTCATCAAATTTTTGTCACTTTTTTATCACATTTTTGTCACTTTTCCATCACATTTTTGTCACTTTTTATCACATTTTTGTCACTTTTCCATCACATTTTTGTCACTTTTCCATCACATTTTTGTCACTTTTTTTTATAATTTTTTGTCACTTTTTTTTTTACACTTTTTTGTCACTTTTTTATAATTTTTTGTCACTTTTTAATCACTTTTTTATCACTTTTTTGTCACTTTTTTATAATTTTTTGTCACTTTTTAATCACTTTTTTATCACTTTTTTGTCACTTTTTTATAATTTTTTTGTCACTTCTTTATGACTTTTTTGTCACTTTTTTATCACTTTTTATCACTTTTTTATCACTTTTTTGTCACTTCTTTATGACTTTTTTATCACTTTTTAATCACTTTTTTGTTACTTTGTTATCACTTTTCTGTCACTTTTTTTATCACATTTTTGTTGCGTTTTCATCTCATTTTTGCCGCTATTATATCACTATGTTTTTCACTGTTTCACTCGGCTCTTTCTAATGAGAGAACCACATGAAAAAGACACAATGACAGCTGTAAAATCCAAACACAAAGTTGTGACGTGGGGCGATGTCGTCATGACGTGATACTTGAGCTAAAGTAATGTCGGCGTGTTCTGAACCTTTGCCCGTTCCTGCAGCGTGTGACTGTGACCCCCGCGGCTCCGAGTCCGACCTCTGTGACCAGGTGCAGGGCCAGTGCGCGTGTCGGCGGGAGGTGTCCGGGCGCCGCTGTGACCGCTGCTCTTTCTAATGAGAGCGACGTGAAAAAGACACAATGACAGCGCTAAAAAAACGTGCTGACGTGATAATTCAGCACATTTTTGTCACTTTTTCATACTTTTTTTGTCACTTTTCAATCAAATTTTTGTCACTTTTTTGTCACTTTTTAATTATTTTTTTGCAACTTTTTGATCAAATTTTTGTCACTTTTTTTATCAATTTTTTGTAACTTTCTTTTATCAAATTTTTATAAGTTTTTATCACATTTTTGTCACATTTTTGTCACATTTTTATCACATTTTTGTCACATTTTTGTCACATTTTTATAATTTTTTTGCAACTTTTTGATCAAATTTTGTCACTTTTTCCGTCACATTTTTGTTGCGTTTTCATCTCATTTTTGTCGCTATTATATCACTATTTTGCGTTCACGAGGGGGTCCTTAAAACACTCGGCTATTTCTAATGAGAGAGCGACATGAAAAAGACACAGCTCTAGAAAAAAAGTGCTGACGTGACAATTCTGCAAATTTTTGCTATTTTTCATCACATTTTTGTCACATTTTTATCAAATTTTTGTCACTTTTTTTTAAATATTTTTTTTGCAACTTTTTGATCAAATCTTTGTAACTTTCTTTTATCACATTTTTGTCACTTTTTTATCACATTTTTGTCACTTTTTTATAATTTTTTGTCACTTTTTTATAATTTTTTTGTCACTTTTTAATCACTTTTTTTTATCACTTTTTTATCACTTTTTTGTCACTTTTTTGTCACTTTTTATCACTTTTTTGTCCCTTTTTTATAATTTTTTGTCACTTTTTAATCACTTTTTTTTTATCACTTTTTTATCACTTTTTTGTCACTTTTTTGTCACTTTTTATCACTTTTTTGTCCCTTTTTTATAATTTTTTGTCACTTTTTTTATAACTTTTATTGTCACTTTTTTATCACTTTTTTGTCACTTTTTTATCACTTTTTTGTCACTTTTTTGTCACTTTTTTATCACTTTTTTGTCACTTTTTTAATCACTTTTTTGTCACTTTTTTATCACTTTTTTGTCACTTTTTTATCACATTTTTGTCACTTTTTCATCAAATTTTGTCACCTTTTTATCACATTTTGTCACTTTTTTATCACATTTTTGTCACTTTTTTATAATTTTTTGTCACTTTTTTATAATTTTTTTGTCACTTTTTAATCACTTTTTTTATCACTTTTTTATCACTTTTTTGTCCCTTTTTATCACTTTTTTGTCCCTTTTTTATAATTTTTTGTCACTTTTTTTATAACTTTTATTGTCACTTTTTTATCACTTTTTTGTCACTTTTTTATCACTTTTTTGTCACTTTTTTATCACTTTTTTGTCACTTTTTTTATCACTTTTTTGTCACTTTTTTATCACTTTTTTATCACTTTTTTATCACTTTTTTGTCACTTTTTTGTCACTTTTTAATCACTTTTTTGTCACTTTTTTATCACTTTTTTTGTCACTTTTTTATCACTTTTTTTGTCACTTTTTTGTCACTTTTTATCACTTTTTTGTCCCTTTTTTATAATTTTTTGTCACTTCTTTATCACTTTTTTTGTCACTTTTTTGTCACTTTTTTATCACTTTTTTATCACTTTTTTGTCCCTTTTTTATAATTTTTTGTCACTTTTTTTATAACTTTTTTGTCACTTTATCACTTTTTTTGTCACTTTTTTATCACTTTTTTGTCACTTTTTTATCACTTTTTTATCACTTTTTTGTCACTTTTTAATCACTTTGTTGTCACTTTTTTGTCCCTTTTTTATAATTTTTTGTCACTTTTTAATCACTTTTTTGTCACTTTTTAATCACTTTTTTGTCACTTTTTAATCACTTTTTTGTCACTTTGTTATCACATTTTTGTTGCGTTTTCATCTCATTTTTGTTGCTATTATATCACTATGTTTTTCACTATTTCACTCAGCTCTTTCTAATGAGAGAACGACATGAAAAAGACACAATGACAGCTGTAAAATCCAAACATAAAGTTGTGGCGTGAAGGCGATGTCGTCATGACGTGATACTTGAGCTAAAGTAATGTTGGCATGTTCTTGCGCCCGTTCCTGCAGCGTGTGACTGTGACCCCCGCGGCTCCGAGTCCGACCTCTGTGACCAGGTGCAGGGCCAGTGCGCGTGTCGGCGGGAGGTGTCCGGGCGCCGCTGTGACCGCTGCCAGCCCGGACACTGGGGATTCCCACTGTGCCAGGTCTGTGAATGCAACGGTCTGTCCCAGATCTGCGACCAGGAGACGGGACACTGCGAGGGCTGCAGGGAGCACGCCACCGGCCCCAACTGTGAACGGTCAGAGCGCCTTTTTAAAGCACTTTATTCAGAGAGACACCATTAAATGTTTTGGTCTTTGTTATGGTAATGATTATAAGATAACGTTTTTTTTTTCATGAAAGGTCTGCAATGCACCTTTAATACAAGGGAGTCTGATAGATCCAGTGGTGGGCGATAGACTTTCTGGGGCCTGACTACTCTCTTTGAGCCAGGGGTGCCCAAAGAGGGGCCCGCGGACCAAATTTGGGCTGTTGCACGATGTGGCTATGCTAGCTCCTCTGACCTGAAGGTAGGGCTGTGCAATTAATCGAAATTCGATTACGATTTCGATTACAACAGTAAACGATTACAAAATTAGCATAATCGCAAAAAATCGATTATAATTTTTTTTTTCAATTTTTTTTCAATTTTTTTTTCAAATTTTTTTTTTCAAATTTTAAATTTTTGGATTTTTGTCTTTTTTTTGCTGGATTTTTGTCTTTTTTCTGCTGGATTTTTGTCTTTTTTTTGCTGGATTTTTCTCTTTTTTGATGGATTTTTGTCTTTTTTTTGATGGATTTTTGTCTTTTTTTGATGGATTTTTGTCTTTTTTTGCTGGATTTTTGTCTTTTTTTGATGGATTTTTGTCATTTTTCTGATGGATTTTTGTCACTTTTCTGCTGGATTTTTGTCACTTTTCTGCTGGATTTTTGTCTTTTTTTTGATGGATTTTTGTCTTTTTTTTGATGGATTTTTGTCACTTTTCTGCTGGATTTTTGTCTTTTTTTTGATGGATTTTTGTCTTTTTTTTGATGGATTTTTGTCACTTTTCTGATGGATTTTTGTCTTTTTTTTGATGGATTTTTGTCTTTTTTTTGATGGATTTTTGTCTTTTTTTGATGGATTTTTTTAAAGGCAACAAATAATCGTTTGAATAATCGTGATTTCAATTATGACAAAAATAATCGTGATTATTATTTTTTCAATAATCGAGCAGCCCTACCTGAAGGTGTGAGCGCCTGGACTTCCTGTCTGTTTTCTTTTCCTGGAATAATAATCATATTTTCTAAAGATTATGTTGTGGGCGGTGAGTTCCCGGTAGATGATCAGTT